>NW_019272023.1:4793215-4802464 GCF_002738345.1 Cucurbita maxima | reverse complement strand
TTTTTTTTTTTTTTTTTTTTTTTTTTTTTTTTTTTTTTTTTTTTTTTTTTTTTTTTAATAATAGTAATTATTTTTATTATTATATCAATTTCAACTATAATTTTTTAATTTTATCAAATTTAATTCAAAAATTAAATAAATCTGACCATTTTTATTGATTTATGTCGTATATATATTTTATAATTTATTGAACATATAATTGAAATTATATAATAGTTAAAATTAATACACGAATATGATAATAATTCATATAATTAATTGTAAAATTAAGCTATTCTATAATAATAATAATTTATTGTTATTATTATTATTATTATTATTATGTCTTTGAATTTGCTAGGAAATTACTCCAACTTTGAAGACGTATTGAGAAATTTCCTTGGTTAATGTTGAGAAACTTCTAAGAAGTTTTCTCATACGGAAATTAAAATTTGAAAAAAAAAAAACATATATATTGAATATTGGTGTTTATTTTCTAGAATTTATGCAAAGGATAATGTATTATAATTGTGAATAATTCGTAGGCTTGATTTAATTTTTAAAATTATATGATTATTACATGTAACAATAACATGAATTCAAACACATGTAGAATGTTATTGTGCATGTTTTTTTTAAGATTTCATTCCTGCATCTGAAATTATTATTAAGTATCTATGTTTAGGATGATATGTCATGTCTCTATTGTATATGTATGTGATTTTAGCAATTATATGGAAACGATTAAGGATTCACCAATTAACCCTTAATCATAAACTCGACTCGATTGTCAGGTGTCTAAATAACTGTAGAACTGGAGTCCATAGTTGTACCTTGGAGTTGGTTGATCTTGAGACTTTTGATTATTGTTCATGCATGTGACTTAGTGGTTAGACATGGACGATTAGGAGTTCGTCAATTAACCCTTAATCGTAAACTTGACTCGATTGTCAGAGGATTGGATAACTATAGAACTGACCTATGATGTTTTATGTTGTATGATTGTACTCGGTAGGGATTACACGAAAGTTTGTTAGTTAATTTCCTTTTAGTGAACTTGTTGCAAGCGACAAGGATCCATAGCAATACCCTTGAGAGTTGATCGAATCTTAGAATGCATGAATCTTATGAGACTGGTACCGAGGTCGCGTGTCGAGGACTAAAATAAGTTTGTAAAAAATGTTTTGTTCTCCTCCCAATCAATATGGGATATCACCTTAAAAAGAAGAATATGTTTCACGTATTTATAAATTATTTTTTAGAACGAAAAATTTATAAATAGGATAATTAATTTTATTTAAGCCGAATAAATTCAACCTTTTTTGGTAATACTTTTTTCAAATTTTCAAACATAAAAAAAAAGTAGCCAAGCTTAATAATAAAAATAATTAATTTTTAAAAGAAATTTAAAAACATTTGAAATACTTTCTTTAATACCTATATTTATTTTTTTAAAAAAAAGTTTATTATTATTATTAGTGTCAGGACAGGTCAGTAGTCGCTTTATTCGGTAAAGGCTATCTCTACTATTGTCCCCATTGAAGATTAAATGAATGTAACTGCTCCAAGACATGTCACAGAAGATCGTGATGCCATAACAAATTCTTAGAAAATATATTTCCTTTTTATTTTCTAATATTATATTAAGAAAATTGCATATATTCCATTCCTTAATTAGTTCGTTACGAGGACACGTAAGAATGTTATTAGGTTAGCAAGGATCTCGAGCTAACTTCTTCATCTTCACCCACACATAGGGTTCAAAATTCGAATTTGGCATATGATGACTCTTTTTTTACTTGGATGCTATATGCCCATCAGCTTCCATATTGGTTCGTCTCCGAACAAAATCTTAGTCATGCCCACCAACTTTTACATTGGTTTGTCTCCGAACAACATCGAGGAGAGATACCTCTTTAATACCATTTAGAACGATCATTTTTCTCCATAAATAATACTTGGAAATTGAATCATGAAGAAATTAAAAAGAACAAAAAAAAAAAAAAAGCTTTATTTTCTAATGTGTGACAATCACTTTGGGGATGAATCTTCTCAAAGTAACTCCCTTCATTGCTCTATTATCAAACAAAGCATCAACACACGTTATGACTACCAACACTTTATTAATTTTCAACATTAAAGCATAATATGGGATAGAAATATAATAAAATAAGATAGTGTTAATGCTTTATTTATTTCTTGGGTTAGACGAGGCTAGTGGTCGAGCAACTGAAATACAATTCATAATCTATTATGAGAGATTTTACATTGATTGGAGAGGGGAACGAAACACTCCTATAGGGGTGTGGAAACCTTTTAAAACCGTGAGACTGACGACAATACGTAACAGTACAAAGTGGATAATATCTGCTAGTGGTGGACTTGAGTTGTTACAAATAGTATCAGAGTTAGATATTGAGTGGTGGTGCATCAGAGAGAACGCTAGACCTCAAAAGGAATGGATAGTGAGATCTTAAATTGGTTGGAGAGAGAAACAAAACATTTCTTGTAAAGGTGTGAAAACATATAAAGTACACGCGTTTTAAAATCGTGAGGCTGACAACGATACGTAATGGGTCAAACCGAACAATATGGTGGGCTTGAACCGTTACACATCCTAAACGTCTATTTGCGAATTGGGTTGGGTTGTTGTGTTGTTTTTTCTTTTATTTATTTAAAAAAATCATATTTATGTGTCATACATGTTATATTTATAACTAAAATTTCATAAATTTTAAATATCAAACGTTTACTAGTCACAACTTACTCTTAAAATTAGTTACAAACTTCAAATATTTTTAATTTGTTTGAAAGTAGGATAGAGTTGGAATTGAGTTGAAACAAAGGAATTTTAACAGTAAAAAAAAATATTTAATAATATTTAATTCTGAAGATATAGTAAAAAAAAATATTGATATAGTAAAAAAAAATATTTAATTCTGAAGATATATATTTAGTTGAAGGGTCGTTTTCGAAAAATAATTATACCCATAGGTAAATGTATCTATCAACCTCAACTAATATTCATAAAATTTTATTTTCTAAAACATTTTTAATGAAATATCTATAATTTTCTTTTTATAATTATCGATGAGGGAGAGAAAAATGAAGATATATTCTTTTTTATTTACATTTTGGCCTACCAACTTTCCATAATAATGAAATAACAAATGTAGCAATTGACCCTCTAACCCCAAAGACTTTAATAATTAATATTTAGGCCAATGTGGGGATTTGAAATGGAAAAGGTCCATTCACTCGACCACTTTGTGCGTCTGCAGCTTTGTCTTCTTCCATTGCTCTGCAACCGACAGAGTAATAGGAGGAGGAGGAGGAGAAGAGAGAGAATCCTCCTGCAGATCGGCCGCCGGTGAAATCCTCTATCGGAGTTTCTTTTGAGGTCCGATTTTTGTTCATTGCTATCCGCTACAGCGTTGCCATCATCATCTTCTTTTTCTTCTTTTGCCTTTTTCTCCTCTCTGCTTGCTTTGTTCCCACGGCATACGTTTTCGCTTTTACGTACTTGCGGGGAGGAAAAAATTGATTAGATCTCGTTTAGGGCTTATATTTGTTGTTGTTTTCTTTGATGTATTGATTTCTTGAGAGCTCTGGAGGACGTTAAAGGAACCCTAGCGTTCCTTGGAACGTGTTCTTTTTTGTCGATTTTGGTAGATCGATTTGGTTTGTAGTGGAAGAAGAAAAAGAAGAACGAGGTTTACGGGGTGAATATGCTTTGGCTGATGACAGTTTCGGGGGTTTTCTCCGCAGCAATGGTGATGATTGTGCTTGCTCCGGCTTTGCAATCGTTTCCTCCGGCTGAAGCCATTCGATCCTCTCATCTTGATTTTTACCTTCGTTTGCCTCTTGATACTGCCTCTTCCAGATCGTTGAACAGATTCTCCTTCCGAAAGGCATCTACATTTCGCAATGCCGGTCAATGCGGTGGCGGTGACTCGAAATATTCTGGGAAGTTTGGTGTGTGCGATCCGAATTTGGTTCATGTTGCGATAACGCTTGATGTTGAGTACCTTCGTGGCTCAGTTGCGGCCGTCAATTCGATTCTTCGAAACTCGCAATGTCCAGACAGTGTTTTCTTTCATTTCCTCGTTTCGGATACAAATCTCGAGGACTTCATTCGATCCACCTTCCCTCAGTTGAAATTTAAAGTGTACTATTTCGATCCGGAGATTGTCCGCGATCTTATCTCCACTTCGGTCAGGCAAGCGCTGGAGCAGCCACTTAATTATGCTAGAAATTACTTGGCTGGGTTGCTCGAGTCCTGTGTGAAGAAGGTAATTTACCTGGATTCTGATCTTATTGTGGTGGATGATATCCGAAAGCTATGGACGACGAGTTTGGGTGAGTGGACAATCGGAGCTCCTGAGTACTGCCATGCCAATTTTAGCAAGTATTTCACAGCGCGTTTCTGGTCTGATGAGAGACTTTTCGGCACATTTGCTGGAAGAAAACCATGTTACTTCAACACCGGCGTTATGGTCATAGATTTGGTTAAGTGGAGGGCTAGTGGGTACACGGAGAAGATTGAATCGTGGATGAAGCTTCAGAAGAGTAATCGCATCTATGAACTTGGGTCACTGCCGCCGTTCCTGTTGGTTTTCGCGGGCAACGTGGCGACCATCGAACACCGATGGAACCAGCATGGTTTAGGAGGTGATAGCGTCAGAGGCAGCTGTCGTGACCTCCACCCGGGTCCGACGAGCCTCTTGCATTGGTCCGGCAGTGGGAAGCCATGGCTTAGGTTGGACTCTAAACAACCATGTCCACTGGACTCCCTATGGTCACCATACGATTTGTACGGATACTCCTTGTGAAATCTCAGAGGATATATGAGGTCGCCGGTAAATTTCCCTACAGGACTTTTTTTGACTTTTTTGATAAATTTTCCAATTTTAGTCCTATTTTTCGTTGTTTTTCCGTCTCTCTCCAGTTACTTTGTGCTTCTTCTTCTAACTCCATCTTCCAGGCGATGTGTATCCTATTTTACGATTTTTCCTGGGTCTGAAAATAAAAAGGGAAAAAAGGGGCCATTCGATTTGTTTGTACAGACTTTGCGTTCTTTTATGAATGGATACTTGATGATGGTGTTCCGTGTATTGAAATTGTCGATAAAGCAATTCTATTTCCTGCTCCTTTAAGCTTTTGCCAGTTTGGAATGATTATATATCAAGTGTAGCCATCCAATCCTTCACACGGTGGTCTTGCCTGAAGTAAACAAGTGGTTTGTAGATATGGAATTTCCTTGCAGGTCCAACACATTATTTTCTGCAGCGTTCTGGCTCCATTTAAACAACATATTTCGCCCTGGGGAACTCTTCTTATTAAAAGGTACGGTTACCATTCCATATTTCTCTCAAGTTGACTTATTTCAAGAGTTGCTTTTATTGATGCACCAGAACACATAACTCTACAGATATGCATCACTTTTCTCAAGGCTTTTCTGTTCAAATTGGAACTGTATTTAGAATTTCTTCATCCTAAATGTCTGTTTATTGCTTAGGTCAGAAAGTGTGGTCTACGTTTTGATAGCAGATGGGTATCAATAAAATATTGGGGGCATGTGGGTTTAGGCATTATGCTAGTGTACATAAATTATTAAGAAATTATCCCTTATTGCCAATAGTGGACAAAAGGGACCGAGTGGCTGTTTCTATAATACTCCAATGTGTGCCAGCTGGAGGACCAAATTGTAGTATTGGAAGAATCTTAAAGGTTTTGTTTTTTTATAAGAAGTAAAGTCCATGGACTCTTTGAGTTAAAGAAGCGGATTCGGTGGCAGGTGCTGGTGACTTCGTTAACTACCCATTGGTTCAATGTCCTTTCCTGGCCTTACCCACACGGGTGGGGTCACACCTCCATTTGTTTTTCTTTAGTCCTTCCCTTTTTTTTCTTATTATCTTTTTTTAGAATATAGCATTACAATTATGGAGCGTAGATTGAAACTTTTAGTTTATGAAATAAATGTTCCTGAGCTCTAAATATAGAGCTATGCTCAAGTTGATTCTCCCAACATTTATATGCTGTATTTCTATTTCTTTTGCTCAAAATGTTAGCAGAAGTATGTGGATTGATTAAGAGGGAAGTAACAGATTTATCCATCCATTTGGACATTAATACTCTTTTGTCGCTTAGATAGGAAGAAGTTGAGGAATTTAAAGATAGAACAGCATGTAGGCCGAGGGACCCATATGTGTCCCATTGTTATATGTGTGGGGACCGTTTGTTGCCTGGGCTTCTTATGTGGCTGGCTAGATTGGGTAAACTTTACTAACAGTATAACATTAATTCTATACAGAATAGCTCGTACTATACTATATAATATTTTATTTGAAGTAGATATTGCAACATGGTTGTTAAATTACAAATGTAATTAAGAACTTTTCTCCATGATTGGATTGAACTTCACTGTGAGAATAGTTTTCTTATTTTAGTCTTTTCTGCTTTGTCTTTGAATTGTGGATGGGGGCAAACATCTCTACCTTTCCTCCCTTGTAAGTCTTCTTGCTCGTGGCGTCATGCCAGGCTGGTTCTTGTGCTTATTTTAAGACAGATATATCTTAATGTTCTTTTCTTTGGCCCGTTTTCTTTTTCTTGCAATAGATATGCTTTCGGAGAAAAACAAAAGATAATCACAATCACAGCCGTCCCGTAATGGACGGCTAGTAGTGGGGGAAAAAGAAGAAAATGGATGGTGTTGTGAAGAGTAGACTTCGGATCCCTTTACAGCTAGTAATAGCCATGGAGTTGATCTTGAAATGGGGGGACCAAAAATTCTAATATTCTCTGGCTTTTTAATTAGTTCTTTTTTTTTTTTTTTTTTTTTTTTTTTTTTTTTNTTTTTTTTTTTTTTTTTTTTTTTTTTTTTTTTTTTTTTTTTTTTTTTTTTTTTTTTTTTTTTTTTTTGAGCTTTAGATTTCTCACTGAATATTCGTTGTATCTCTCTCTTCCCTCACTTTCAGGCGTGGTCTAAGTGAAGCATGCCCATTTGATTAGAACCTATTTATCGCCCATAAATGTGATGGAATGGAAGCATCTTTGCATCTACAATTTAAAGGAATCTTCGAACTTGTGGAGGATATGGAGGTAATAGCTGTATATGTGTGTATAAATTTTTTTTGTTCTATATATTTTTAAATAATAAAAATGGTGGGTTTTCAAACTAGTTAGTAAAATAAGATTATTTTGTGTCATTAGGTGAAGCAATGGTTTTCTAGGTTGATCCAGTTTATCTTTCATGTCTTTTAGCTTCTGATCATGTGAATAACGATTGTCTTGGGTGGCTTCACACGATTATTAACTTTGTTGGCATTAATAGTTAGTAAATTGATTATGCATATATCGATTGATTCTTTTTTTTTTTTTTCATTCTTTTATTAGAAACTGGGTTTTTATTATGAGAAATGAAAGAATGTACACAAGTATGCTAAAGCACAAACCCACCAACAACTCCAAAGCTAATTATATCAATGGACCTTAATTAAAAAAAAATGAGACGGTAATTACAAGAAGTTTGATCATCAAACGTTCATAAAGACAAGTTAAATCTAACCAATCCCAAAGATCCTCCCTAGACTTCTCAAACGCTCTGAAGTGCCTAGTATTCCTCTCAAGTCAAATGTCTCATGTAATGGAGAAAAAAACTTTTCCACAAAACTCTTGTCGTGGAAAGAAGGGTTTAGGTGCACTTCTTCGCTCTATTATGAGCCAAATCAAACCCGAAGGTCTTGGAAAAATTGACTCCAAAGATGGAAAACAAACGAGCAATCTCACATAAGATTATTGAGGTCCTTTTACTTCTTGCAAAGAACCCACCATTGTGGCTGCAAAACAAAAGAAGAGTCCTTGGAGACAATTCTGAGTGTTCAGTCTCCCATCAAACCTTGTCAACCAAAGAATTTTGTGTTCTTATGAATTTAAACCTTCTAAAGAGAGGAGAGCACAATGCTAGAATGGAGATAGCGAGAAAGAGGGGAGAGGAAGGTAGAAGGGTGTCTATAACTAGTTAGAAGTTTCACGTTTGTCTAACTAGTAAATGAAGTAACACTAACAATAGATTCAAGTAAATGTTGATTTAGGCCTTTTGTTATAATCATACCAATCAGAGAGTGCGACGTTTAGGTCAGGATAGAATTCTAATGTAGCATTATGGATTGGGGATGAAATAGAGAAAAGGTAGCTAAGGAGTAGTAAGAGTCCTCTTGGTATAATAGTTGAGCACAAGTTAGATAATTGAGAAAAGGGTGAATCTCTATTAAGCAATTGGAGTATTATAATTCGAAAATTTGCATCTCAATTCATAAAATAGCCATCTCATACAAATTATTTTAGGTGTGGTATTATTTTTCCTGGGTATTCATTGTTACTTCTTTACTCAATTCAGTAATTCAATTTTAAACGTAGGAATTATTTAACCTCAGAAAAAAAAAGAAAAAAAAGAAATCAAGTGAATAATGAAATATGCCCCCCTTCCTTCTCCAGATTTGAATTGTTTCATATCTGAATCAACCATTTTCTTCATCTCAAGATCTAAAACGCCTCTATCTGTTTCACAGTCCAAAAACAACTAACCTCGCAGCAATTATTTGCACCATTTCCTCCATCTGGCCTCTTCCATGGCGTGAATATTGTAGCATCCAATTTTTTCTAGTATAGTTGTCATTGGATTATCATTCCATTATTTGTTCTAGGGATTGTATAAGGTATGTTTCAACTTCTCAATCCGATAGAGGATGCGACACGAGATGATTATGGGTCAATCGCGATAGGCACTGCTGGTGGAACTCCTACTTCCCTTCGGTGAATAAGAAGAAATCCTCCAATTATTCTTTAGATAAATGATTGGATTTTGATATGATACTTCATTCCTATTTGCCTCGTGGGTAAAGCGGTGGGGTGGGGTGGTGGTGCCCTCCCACTTATTGGTGGGTGGGAATATATATCTGTGTGAAAAGTAGTGATGAATTTTTCTTAAAAAGTAACACAAAACATACCTAGTTTAGTCTTGCGTTTGAATATCCTTAGCTGGTTTTACTCGTCCCCAACCAAACAATGTTCTCTCAGACAGGCATGACTCCTTCAAGACGAAGAGATGCGATTCCTGTTTTGCCAACCACACGGATTTTCTTACCTCATCCCCTTTCCCACCAAACCCCAAATAATGCAAGTTTCTTTCTTGGGATGACACATTTCAAAACATTAGTTTTGTTTCTGTTTGTTTGTTTGTTTGTTTCCCCCCCCCCCCCCCCCCCCCCC
>NW_019272023.1:4693186-4790857 GCF_002738345.1 Cucurbita maxima | reverse complement strand
CCCCCCCCCCCCCCCCCCCCCTTCAGATTGCAGAAGAGTGAGAGTGGGACTGATATGATGAAAGCTAAAACGAGAGAAGAGGTTAAAGGATAGAGAAAAAAGGAAATTGTTGCAGAAAAGAATTGGTCAACACGAATCAAAACACAGGGAACATCACAACTTCAGCCTTTCCCCATTGCTGGCTTAAGTTCACCCATCATTGGACGCCCATTTCCCATCGCCTTGGATGAAAGTTATGACGTTTCAAAGGTAGGCGATGGAACTGAAACATTTTGGAGCTACAAAGATAGTTATGGCGACCTGTCGGAGGCTCCGGGATAAAAGGAGAGAGAGTAATTATCCTCATCAGCAAGAACAAATCATACGAAAATGGTTTTATTTTCGTAATTATATTTCAATCAGAAAATTTAGATCGAACGAAAATGGTTGTATTTTGCGTTTCTTGTTTCTTTTTTGTCTCTTCATCTTGATAAAATGGAGTGTGTAATAATATTAATAAGTAATTTGGAGTAGTAAAAAACAAATGTTAACCGGGAATAGTTTGAATTATAGCAAGTAAAAAAAAAATTACAAAAGAATTCTTACCAACATCCATGGCATTAACAACCCCCACAAACAACCCTAAACACAATAAAGCCACACAATCTATCTCTACTTACTACTACTACTACCCACAATAACAACAGGAAATTGAGGAGATTCCCATTTCCTAAATTCAATATTCAAGGGAACTGAAACTTCATACGATCTTGTACCCCAGATGGAGGACTAATGTAGACCCATAGCAGCGAAATTATGATCGATAGAAGCCCCGACCATACATAGACTATCGTCGGGACTCGGCCGCGGCGCCCCATCAGCCCTTTGGCAAATGGGTAGAGATGACACAGAACCCAGAAGCTGAAGAACACTCCCCCCACAAGCTTGCTCCATTCTGGAAATGGACTGTACAATGTCTTTGCAACTCCCACTGCAATGGCTATCATGTTCACCAGCATGATTGTGATCGGAGGGATCATCAGAAAGCTCCACTTCACGACGTATAGGTCTGCGAATTCGTCATCTCCGTCCTCCGGTGTGGCTGACTTGGATGTCAATGTGAATGAGATATCTACTCCTGCTATGACTTTCAGCAGGCCTTGTAGCACGGCGGCTGGGTGGGCGCTTGTCCCGCCAATTAGCCAGAATTGTTCGTTTCGCCACCAATCATGGATTGTAATGCCCGACCACTTAATCTCGAGGATGGCGAGTAAGCACAATGTGATTGTGATGGCTAGTAGGAAGATTAGGAATGTCACACTGAGGGATTGGACTATGAACTGCCCTGAAAACAGAGAAACTGCAGGCAAGAAGCAGTAGACAAGGAGGAAGAAGGAAGTGAAAGGGTACATCCCAACATTGAAGTATGCTACTCTTTGCAAGAACTTCATTCTACGCGTTGCGAACAAGGCGTTGTTCCTCGAGAAAAAGATCTCGACCGATCCCGTGGCCCATCGGAGCACTTGGTGAAGCCTGTCAGTCAAGTTGATCGGAGCTGTGCCTCGAAAAGCATCGCGCTTGGTAACACAATACACTGATCTCCAACCTCTGTTGTGCATTCTATAACCAGTTACCACATCCTCTGTTACAGAGCCATAGATCCATCCTACTCTTTTCCCCCACTCTGTCTTGTCTTCATAGAAGCAGGAAATAACACTGATCGCCTCAGCAACGGTGGCGGCGTCTAAAGGTTCCCGGGGCACGGCAAGAGAACCTGCCGGTCGACCCTGATTGCCCTTGCTTTGTAGTTCTTGAAGCAATCTTCCCTGAAACTCTGCAACCGGAATTGATGCAGCCAGAGAAGTAGAGTTTCCGAATCGCTTCGGCATAAGCAAGGACTCAATGTCTGCATCATCGTCGTCATAATCTAGACTGCCTCCATTGATCGGAGCAGCCATCTCATCGTCTTCCTTCTTTGATACCCTCGACTTTCTTAGTAACAGCTTACTTTTTCGAGTACCAAACCAGCCATGGTGCTCTGTAGCTCTAGGAGGACTAAACCCATACAAAGCTGTCCTCCTGAATATGCAGCCAGTCCCCACGTACATAGGCCCCTGCAACCCATCAAGAGCTCTCATACTAACATCAAAAAACACAGTATTATGATTCGCATACCGATCATTCGGGTCAATCCCCTCGAATCTTTGCGGGAACTGAACATAACAAATCCGATCGCCACCCCTGTCTAGCATAAAACACATCCCCTCTCGTAGAGCCAGGGAGTTGTATATGTAGTGATCACAGTCGAGATTGAGAATGAAAGGCCCATTCGACATGATTGCGCTGGTACGAACAAGAGCATTCATCGCTCCCGCTTTCTTGTTGTGATCGTACCTCGGCCGCTTCTCACGAGACACATAAACTAGCATTGGCAATCTGATGTCCACCTCTGTTGTGTCAATCAAATTCTCCCCATCTGCTTTTGAACCATAAACTGGTTCTGCATTAGAAGGAGCTAGCATAGCCTGCAACAAGTAAAAGATGAACAAAACATCTTAGCTTTCCTTTCGAGTTTTTGCAAACCGTTCTTCCATATATCAAACAACTTACCTGAATTATACCAGCATGATCTCCTCTTGAATGATCAGTATCAGCTGATACCCAAGTTCCAGGCCAGTAAGAGCCATCGGACATCCAAGTTGCCTTAGAGATCTTGATTTGTTCTGAAGGATTGCTACCCATTTCCATTTGCTTCATTTTGGCTCTAAGTTCTTCATGGGCATTATAAGCATCTGATCTTCTCCTTATAGACTCTGGCAATGAGTTTATCCTCACCTTGAATTCATCATACTCTCTCTTCACCATTCTCCTCTCTCTAACAAAATCAAGCCTCACTTTGTTCTTAAGAAAGTCACGCTTCTGTCCGAAGTAAGCCTCGGGATTCCTCGGCTCGATTCCGTGCTTTCGACAGAACGGAACCCACACTCTTGCAAAGCTGGCTGTCTCAGCTAATGCTTCGAATGTCAGGAGAGAACCACCATCATCTGATAAGTAACAAGCCAGTTTCTCCACAGGGTAATCCACAGCAAGGATTGAGAGAATTGTGTTGGCTGTCACAAGAGGTGGTTCTTTCTCAGGATCCGCTGTCGATACAAACACGTCAATTCCTGGAAGATCGGATCGACCCTTCGGGTTTCGAAGATTCGGCGACTCAAATCGATCCTTGAGAACAGAGAGGTCGGTTACTCTGTTTACAGGACAGAGCTTTGGAAGTTGATCTAATAGCCAAGATAATGCAAACCAGAGCTCACAAGTAATGGACATTCCCCATAGCCACATTGCTTCATGATTTGGATGTCTAACTCTCCATGTTAGAAAGAATCCAAGTGCTACTAGACGGATTATAATAAGCAATCTGCCAATAGAAACAGAACCCTTTAGAAACAGAGCACAATAAATCAAACATCATAAGTTCAAATCAATACAAAATCACCTGTATGGGCTTATAATGGCAGCAGAAACAGAGACTTTCCGGGTTAAGGGCCGCCGACTTTTCACCCCAAAGTCAGGTGGCTGCTCGAAACCATTCGCCCCAGAGCTGAACCCGTAGCCGTCCTTCGGCCACACTGCATTTCCATAGCCATATGTCCCCTTGGTCTCGAAAAGCCACCGGGCATGATCGAAGTCCGGTGGGTGATTCTGAGCTTTGAATGATTTCACCAAAGACAACCTTTTGTCAAACTTGGCATCCGCCATTGAAGGCAATGGCAAAGCTTGATCCTCTGCTTCATCATCACTAACACTTCTGTAACTCTCTTTACAACCAGGACAACGGCCATCGCCATGGCTAACACACTCCAAATAACAATCCCTACAAATGTTGAACCCACAATCACATGGAACCGTCGTCTTCCCTTTCAAAGCCTTTTCATCACAGCCTCTCATACCGCAAACAAGCCCCAATTTGATTGGCTCAGTCGGGTTCGCCAGCGACTCTATCACATGCCCACGAGTCACCGAATTGAAACCCCCAGTGAAAAGAGTACCAGAAATGAAGCTACTCTGCGGCTTCCCCATATTTGGATTTTCCTCAGGGAGGCTTGCTTGAGAGTCAGAAATTGACTGGTGATCTGGGGTTGGAGGAATATGAACAGTGTAAGTAACGAACTCCGAGTTACTTTCTTCAACCGCCTCATCTTTTGACATGGAAACGAACTTTCCGCCACTCGACCGGCGGTTTCCACCGCTAGAGACTCTGTTTCCTCTGCAACTAAGAGGGGAATTTGGGTTATTTGAAATCGAAGTACGCGAAATCGGACTTGTTAAGCCCATCGATATGATTCCATTGCCTGTTTTACTTCCAGATGAAATGGTTATCTTCACCGGAGAAGACGACGGAGAGGAATCCCTGTTCACCATTTTTTCAGTCAAAACGAACAATCAGAGCCTGTAAATTTTCCCGAGAAAACTACTATGACCCAGAAGAGAGACAGAAAAATCAAGGAGAAGGAAAATTGTTAAGAATCCATTGCAAGCTATGGCGGATTTGGAAGTGGGGAATGAAGAAGAAAGGACGCTTGTTCATGGGGGTTTTGAGGAAAATGAATGGCAGTTCATTCAACGGCAATATTTGCTTTAGATGATAAAAAGCAGAACATTGGGGTTTGGGGGAAAAAAGAGAATTTGAATTTTAACGGTCGAGAGATCTGGACCGTAGATTTGATGGGATCCTACGGGCCGTTCTGACCGAAACGGTCGAGTTGCTGGAAAGTAATAAAGTTTTTTTTTTTAAAAAAAAGAAAGGGCAGTAAAGTCAAAGAAGATTTAGAAGTATTTAAAAAAGATTTTATATTTTTTTGAATTTAAAAATGCATATAATAACGTCATGATTTAATGCAAGGGATATATTTTCAAAACTTGTGGGGCCCACTCAGATATTAAAAATCTGTCATGCATTTAAAATTTACATTATATTATATCGGTGTTTATTATCTTAAAATTCATTTCATCATTTTACTACCTTACTATCTTTTTTCCATGTTACTCTATGCAATATCTGATATGTGTATGATTTAGTGATTAATTAGATGATTAATTAATTACTTAATTAAAATAAAAAGCTTCTCGAACATAATAATCAAAAATATTTTCATTTTAAAACATTTTCTTTATAATGTCAACTATAATGGGTTTTTTTTTTTAACTTTCTTTACCTTAATCTTAAAATACAATATTGTTGAACTAAAAATAATAATAAAATAAAACCCTTTTAATCTTCTTATCCATGGATAAAAATGTATTGATTTTTAATTAAAAATTAATGATTTTATTAGACACAAAGGACTTTATTTGATAAGTATTTTAATTTTGTGTCATAATACAAAATTAGGAACGTTGAAAACTTTTAGTAACGTTTCAAATATTTAATGTTTAATAATCATTCACAAAGTATTGAATCAAAATAAAAATAAAAATAAAAAATAAAAAAAAAAAAACAAAACCGTCGCCTGAGAGATTCGAACTCTCGCGGGGAAACCCCATGTACTTAGCAGGCACACGCCTTAACCACTCGGCCAAAGCGACTGTTGTTGATAACGATTTAACTTTAATATATTTAAATATAACTATATTCCAAAATTGTTCGAGTTGGGCTAAGGCCCTTATTCTTTTGGGTGGCTATCTCGTTAACATAATCGGTCTTTTCCGCTCAAACGACTAAAGATCTAAAATCATCGCAAACAATTAGGTCTATAATATCCATACTAAAAACTACAAATTAGGTTATACGGATGAAAAATACATATCAGTTACCGGTGAATTATGCTCGTTGTGATAGACAAACCATAATAATAATAAATTTAACGACTACCACAAATATACATAAATTACCAAAAAAAAAGGTTTCTAATTATAATAATGAGGTTTATAATAAGAATCATATATAGATATATTATTAATTCAATGGATATACAAATAAATAGACAAAGTTAGAACATTATCTCAGTTTGAGGAAGTTGAGTTGTCATAATCAAAAGGCTTCACATTTTTTTTAAAAAAATTATATTTGTTTGTAAAAATCAAATAATATTACTAATATTAATAATGATTAATTCCTTAAAGCCAATACTATTTAATTTAGTGTGATGGGTGTCGTTTTTCCCGAATGAAATTGTTTGTCTTTGAAAGAAAGACATTACTCACAAAAACATGTTTTTTTTTTTTTTTTAATAATTTAAAATATATATATTTGAAAAATTAAAGGGGAATAAAAATTTGTGCTTTTTATTTATTTCAGGTTGGAAGAATAAAGAACATTTTGTAGAAAAAAATGCACGTTGGTCAGGGAATCACATCTTTCAATTGCTTGATTTTTGGGTTTTGCATAAAAATAAAAATAAATAATAATAATAATAATAAAAGCTAAATTTCCATGTATGGTTTGAATATTATTTTAATTTGATTCTTTATAATTATAAAAGTTGTAGTTAATCCTTATAGTTTGAAGTTGTGTTTGGGGGTGCTTGAATTGAGTTAGTTGTTCGTGTCATTTATTTAAATTTTTATTTTTAATAAAAATGAAATGTTAGTTGATAAAACATTTATCTATTTATTTTTAAATATTTAATTAAGATCTACCACTCAATTTTATATATACTTTAAAAATTACTTTCCAAATAATTAAAAATTGATTTAAAGAATAGTTAAAACAATAAAAAAAAATTACTAAATTAAATAAAAATAAATAAATTTACATATACTTTAAAATTAATAATAGATTCAAGTTGCTCTAACAAATCTAATTTTAAACTCATAAATTAATTTGGTCCATAAAATTTTTATTTATTTGAACTCAACTCAATTTAAATAAGTTCATAATTCAATAGTTTGGATTGAATTGATTGGATTGTTTGAAGTTCTTAGTTTGTTCTTTAAGTCTTACTCATTGTTGGTCTTATTCGGAGTTTTATTCCTACTTAGGAGTTCATTCCTAAGTTACAGGCCTTTTCGAGTTATGCCCTAGGTTTACTTGGTTCTCCTAAGTTAACTTAGGGACATGACATGGAAGCCATAAGTTCTATTTATTTAATTCTATTTGAGCTGTCAGTTCTCGTACTTAGTTCTTAGGGTTCTTGATTAGGTGTTCCACTAGTCCCCTTTCGTAGCCGTTATCATTATCATTGTGAACCTTGTTGTCATTATCATAGACCTATTGCTAGTAGGCCTTGGAAGCGCAACCTTGGCATTCATATTCCAGTCTATAGTTCTCATCGGACTGTCATGAACATTGTTCTCAAATTCTCTAAAAGGGTTTAGTTGACATCCTTCTAATAGACCCCATAAAGCAAACAATATAAAGGAGGATGCAACCCTCAATCAAGCCAACGGTCATCTATCTATGCATTCTATTACTCTCATTCAAACAAGATCCTGATCAGAAAATGATTTGGAAACCCTCTTAACTGCACTCACAAAGCACTCACTTAGGTTCATGCATTTTTACTATTCTACCCTCGTTCTACCAAGTCTTTGTCAACCTAGTAGGTTCACTAAAAGGAAATTAAATGGCAAACCCCTTAATAAGCCCATAAAATACAGTTAGTTCTATAAGATCATCAGCAACTATGTCCAATTCAAGATTAGAGCTTAATTTACAAATTCGTAATCATCTGTATAGAGGAACATCAAACAACATATTTTGTAAACTTTTCTTCACGAGGGACATAGTACAGTTACCTAAACATAGATATCTAGTTAGTAGTGGCTTGAACGATGATATCTCTAAGATGCTAAACTTCCAAACGACCCTTTCTCTCGCATGAAAAATCATAATAACATAAAAGAAAGAAAGAGAGCATAATTAGAGGAGCAAAAGGAGAAGGGTCTCTTTATTTATTTATTTATTTATTTTTCCTCCCTCTCATGATGTGTTAAAGGAGTGGGATGCTTTCATCATTCCTTGAAAATGCAGGCTGCCCCCACCAATATTCATTTTTTTTTTCAATCAATTCCATTTTTCTTCTTCTTAATTTGTTTTTTTTTTCCATTGAATTTAAAAAAAAAAAAAATTAACGTGCATATTATAAATAATATAAATTATGGTGAAATTTAATATATTAATTTTTGGTTTTGAATGTAGTCACCTTGGGGGATTTAGATTCGGTTATATATAATTAATTAAATGAGGTTTAAGTTTTAGAAGTAGGTGGAGTTAGTTAGCTTTCCAGATTAGGCCTTCTAATTTCAATATATATATATTTTTTACTAAATCTTGTTGACAGCCAAAAATTAGAATGATTGTAATGATGGATTGCTTTAACTTTGTTAATTTCATATAAATTTGGGGTTTTTTTATAATAAAAAATAATTGGGAATCCTTAATTTGCAAGGCTTAAAGTTAACCTCCAAAAGTTGAATGGATGAACAGATTGATATTATTAAAGAGATGGGTTTGGTAATCTTTATTTATTTATTTATTTATTTATTTTTAATATGTTTGTGGGATCTGAGGAGACATAGGTGGGAAGTGGGGAATTTAATAAAAGAATTGTATTTAGATTAAAAATTTTCAAAATGTAGCCTCCTTTATTTTTTAAATATATTTATTCTTTTAAAATTCTACATTTTTTAAGTGAGTTGAATGAGAATCTAGGATAAAATTTAGAATCTAAAGGTGTTTATATCATCTCGGAACTCGAGTTAGACATTTTTTTTTATCGAATTAACCCAACCAACATGACCAACCTGAGAATTGAGTGATAATTCAATCCAACCTTACTCTACTCTTAACATTATTATGAATATGAAGAATATTTGACGTTTGTAACTAATGTTAATGATGCATTGTGACTGGTGAATGTTTTATATTTGAGTTTTATGAGATTTTAGTTATTAATATAATATTTTGTGGGTAATTAAGTTTTTTTAAAATAATTAAAAATAAATAAACAACCTGACCACTCAGCAAAATTTAAGTTATAAAATCCAACACAATCAAAATTTAAAATTTTAGAAATAAAAACGGAAAACTATTAAAATTAAGATTAAGAGATGGAATTAAAATTATAAAAGAAAAGTTACACCAATCTTCTTGGATTTACACTAATTATATATATATATATATATATATATCATATTTGAGAAGAAATTGAATTATAAAAAAGTTTATGGTATGATGTCAAAATGTAAAATAATTATATTATTTTAATAGGATGGGACGTTTATTATTACTTTACTCTTGCTAATACTAATTATCATATCTTAACAATATTAAATTAATACTTTAAGAACAAATCATATTGTAAAATACAATTATCTAATTTAAAACTATAATTATCATAATTAAAAGGTTGGATTTATTCTCAAATTTTTAGTTTATAGAGACCATATTGAAATTAAACTGATAGGGATTAGATTAAAAATAAACTTAATTTAAAATAATCATAAAACTTCCCCACATTTTTGCATCTTGATGATAACTCACCATCAAGAATCACATGCAAGAAATAAGTGTAAGTGACGGGGGAGGGAATATAAAATTGCTGTACCTAAGAGGAAAAAAGAAAAGTTTATGAAATGGCCAATGTGATGATGACGCGTGTGATTTTCTTTTTTCTTTTTTCTTTATTATTATTTTTTTTTTCTCTTGGTGTTGAAAATGAAGTGGGCTCACTAAAGTCATGAGTTTGCACAGTTCATTTCATGAAGCATATAAAGTTATTAATATAAAGTTTTGAAATTTAATACAATCATATAGTATAGATATATGAATAGTACATGCACCACTTCCCTCCCCATGTGAAGCTTATTTAAAGTTTTGAAAAGATATTTCATTCAATCATTTTCATTATTTCTTTTCTTTCTTTTAATTATTATTTATTTATCATAATTTGACTAATTACTCGTTAATTAAGTTTCTAGGGTTATATCCACTAAATTTTCTATAATTTTAAAATTAATTTATTTTTCACTCCAAATATTTGAGAAAAATAAAAATAAATAAAAGGAAATGTTATAAATGGATTAGCCTACAACCTTATTTTATAACGTTTAAATGATGAATTTGGCACTCATTAAACGTTATATTGTGACCGAGGCGCGTATATACACGCGCTTACAGGTGAAAGTGGTTTATGAGAAGTGTTGATAAAATTACACCTACTCGCTTTGTTGGGAAACCGTCACACGTAAGCAGCTTGAAGGATGTGTCACCAGTTGTCAAGCCATGACTGGTCTTTCACTTAATAATTTTATTTGCCGCGGTTACAAGAGTACGTCTCAGAGTTTAAAATAAAATGAATAAATAAATAAATAACTGAATTGTGGCATGGGCCCACGTAAGACGCTCCATGTGGGCTCCATCGTATCCGAAGCTAGTAAGGTTTAACAACGAACCAAACATTTGAATTTTTTGGACGTTGAACTGCAACCTATTTCTTTCGGCTTAATTGACAATTATAACCTCAAAATGCCGCCACTTGTTTTTATTGTAATTATTTTTCTTTTTTTAATGCAATTTTGAATTAAGTTCATCTTTTTGCTGTTATCTATGCGTGCGAACGAACTATATTACAATTATTTTACAATAACTTTTGTGCATTATTTTTAGTTTTAAATTTTCTATTTATTACCCTCATACCTCAACAGCGAGAATTCAATTGGGTCGAGAAAATATTAAAATTTTAATTAGAAAATAATATAATTTACTTGACCTTAGAGTGAAGTTGGAAAGTAAGCGGAGAAACATTATTCGACGTTAGTATAATTTTAAAACTTATTTAATATGTTTCTGAATTTTCTATTTTATATTTTAATAAATAAATAAATATATATATATATAATAAGATATTAAACTTTCCATTTGTGTTCAATTAGATTTGAAAATTTGTGGATTCATCAACAAGTCAATTACCTCGATGTTATCCGACTTTGGCATGTTTCGAACCTAGCTTGAACACATGCCACTATTGGTAGGTCCAACTACATTATTAAGTTAATTTGTTCTAAATTATTTTTCTTTCGCTAGAAATTGTTTTCAAACAACCATTTTCAATTGTGAGCGAGACCCATTGCCAACCGCCTCCTACTCTCTTTCTTTTCTTTTTTTTTTTAAATATAAAAAGTTACCTTTTTAATATTGTTTTATTAATTTCAACTAAAGTAATGGTCCCACATTCCTTCTCCACTCCCGAGATTTTACCGTTTGTTTATTTTTTTTATTGTTTTTTCCATTTGAGGAACGTTGTAGGTCAATTCAAGTTGAATTATTATTTTATTTGGGGATAAATAAATAAATAATTTAGTAGTAGAGGAACTGTGAGAGTTCTGAACAATTTTGAACCATACCACGACGGAATGAAATATATTTGTATTTTTATTTTTATTAAATATATATATATATATATATATATATATATATCAATATAGTACCTAAAATAAAACAAATTTTAAATATTTTTTTAAAATTTATTGAACTAAAAAGCTTGTAATTTAACTTTTTATATTAAATTTATTCGGTAACAAAAATAAAGTAAAACTTTTTAATACTCACAGCCAAAATATTATTTAGGTTTGATTAAATATATTTTTCCGCTGAACTTAGAATAACTATATTAATTTATAACATTTAGTTGTGAGAAACTATTTGAAATTTAATATCTTAAATAATTGTTCGTTATCACAAAATTGGATAATTCATTCTTTAAAGTTTATTCTCTTTTATTTATTTTTTATTTATTTTATCCATATAAATAAATCATAGGAGAAATTCAAAAAAAAAAAAAAACATTTTCGTAATTTTAAATGAAATTAAATAGGTTTTTTTTAAACAAAAAAAATTCAAACTTCAAAATTTGAAATGGTTTTGTTTTATTTCATTTCTAATTTATGTAGGCCTATTTTTTGTCTTCTTCAATAATATCCAATCAGACATGCCTAGCGACGTTTATTTATAATTTAAAAGCGCAGACTAATGGACAAAAAACTAAGGATCTTTAAAAAAAAAAAATATTATTATTTCCGTTTTAAAATTGTAATGGCGGGAAATTCTTATTCCGACGTGGACCTTAATTTATATAAATTTTAATTTAGATTTATAATTTCACTTTGGTACCAGGTTTGTGTAATTTTAACTTTATGCTCAAATATTCGCAAAACCCCATTTATAAAATAAAGTTTCAATAATAATTTTTGTTCATAGAAAATAAAAATTTATAAATATAGAGATCAATTGTCATTTTCAAAAGTCGCTCGGTATATAAATACTAAAAATTATAAATAAAATTTATACGAATACTAAAAATCAATTTAAATCATTTTTAAATTATTAAAAATAAAAGACATGCTTTCCAAATATATACATTATGTTGGTGGATATTGATGGAAACATAGGGTAGAAATAGGTAGTAAAATTATTATCACCCCCATTATTAATGTTGACATTGTGCCTCCAAAGTTCCATACAACAAATAAAACCCAACATATTTATTTGACTGAGAAATTATGTTTCGAGTAAATACAACTTTACGTTTCGTCTTCAAATATACGAAGATCGAGAAAATATAGACTAAAAAAAAACTTTAACCAATTACTTTTTTCGTCATGTAATATATATCTAAAATGAATTTTAGAAAATACAACAAAAATATGATTCATGATTCCGATATGAATAAAGTTTTAAAAGAATTTTTAATTTATGAAAATATCGACAAATATGTTAAGATATTAATAAAATTTTATTCTAAAGTATAAACGGTATGAATAATTTAATTATATAGGTAGGCAAGGCTGAAATTACAATCAAACTTCTAATTGAATACTTTACATTTAAGCATATACCATACACGAAAACTTTCTATTCTTTTATTTTTTTTATTTTTTTTATTTTTTGCACTCTAAGCTAGACCATTCTTTGTTTATGCTAATTAATTCTTAAACAAGCGATAGACAATATTTTGAGTGTATGATGATAAAAGAAAATGGATTTGACGTTGGATACATGCAATAATGTTGATGTCAATCTAAGTATAACTCAATAAATAAAACGTCAATTATCATCCATGTAATCGATAGTCCGATCTCCCACTCTTGTCGCTATTAAGCTAACGTACATTAATTATACATTAACATAATTTCTAAAAAAAAGATTAATTGAAATAATTTAAAAGTTTAATTTTTGAGAAGATGGTTTTGATATTAAAATTTAGTTCCCAAACAAACAGGCAATTGATAATCCATCCGACCTTATTTTAATTAATAAATTATAAACAATTTTTTAATTCCAATACGCAACAGACTAATTAAAAACCTTTAAAAAAAAAAAAGAAACCGACCAATTAATTATTGTAAAGTTGAAATATTCCTACGTGGCGAGATCATCCCATTATTCACGTGACACGTGGCGAGGTAATAAAATCACCACCTCTAACCTCTCAAATTTCAATTCCATCTGGTTCAAAATAAAAAAATGCCGCCTCACGCGCTTTAAAGAGCCGTTGTGGAGGTTCGGTGAAAGGTTCGCTACTAGGTTCGGTGATAGGCTCGGTTTTCAGCTTCGAAAAAGCAGAAAGCAGTAGAGAGAGTATTAAAGGCATAAGAATAACAGAGAGGAGAGAGAGAGAGAGAGAAACGCTACTCTTTCAGTATCTTTCTTTGTTCGTAGAGAGAGAAAAAGAAAGCAAAAGCAGGAAAGGTGGAAGCAATGGAGAGCTAATAACAAAGAAATATCAACAAACACCATTACCCATTAACCCCATTTTCCATTACTTACCAACAGCAGAGGATCGTCACTTTTGTGGGCACAGAAGAACAACCCTCCACTAATAATTAGAATTGAATCCGATCTTTTTGTTTTCCTCAAGGTACCCAAATTCTGATGCAGTGTGGTGTAGTTTGGTGTTGATTTTGAGCCTCTTTTGGGGGAGAATTTCTTTTCTGTGCGACGACGATCGTAGAATCAATGGAAAGAACGCTGTCGTTTTCAGTAGCATCGGTGGTTGAGGATGTGCTTCAACAGCATGGAAATCGTCTTGGTAATGGAGGAGGAGGCCTTGATTTGGAATCTAGAAGAGCTGAGGAAGCTGGTAACTCTGCTTTTTTCTAATCTTCTTTTTCCGAAATCTTTGGAGTCTTGTGAATCTGATGAATAACTTCGGTAATCAATTCATTGATGTTCGTTTTTCCAAGAAAAAGAGCGCATATGCTTGTATTTTGGATATACATTCTAAGAACAAGAAAATTTTGAGTATCTTAATTGCTACCTTTAGAAATCGATTCTAGGGATTTGCGATCCTCTGTTTTTTCATCTATTTGATCGTAATTGTGTTCTGTACTGAGATTTTTTTCTGGATTGTTCAGTAAGCGTTCCCTCTCAGGATACACAATTGCTTCTGATCTATTGATGTTTTAAAAGTTTTTTGGTGTTTCTTCTCGGAAACTTATTGAGATTAGTTCATTCTTTAAACAAGCATCAAGAAGAAATGAAGCCGCCGGGTGGCTAAGAAAGATGATCGGGGTAGTTGCAGCTAAAGACTTGCCTGCTGAACCTTCAGAGGAAGAATTTAGGCTTGGATTGAGAAGTGGGATTATTCTCTGCAATGTCTTGAATAAGGTTCAACCAGGAGCTGTTCCTAAGGTGAGCCAAATTCACATTTGGGTTTATCGTTTTTTTGGGCATTATTTGATCTTTTCTCTGTTTCTCTTTAGGTGGTTGAAAGCCCTTGTGATTCTGCCCTCATCCCTGATGGTGCTGCACTCTCAGCATTTCAGTATTTTGAGAACGTGAGGAATTTTCTTGTAGCTGTACAGGACATGGGTGTTCCTACCTTTGAGGCATCTGATCTAGAGCAAGTATGTATGAAGAAATGATGACTTAGTGATAGAAAAGGGTAATTCGTTTGACAAATTTTTGTAATGATAATTCTTTTTCAGGGAGGGAAATCTGCCAGGGTTGTCAATACTGTTCTGGCTCTTAAATCTTACGATGAATGGAAACAAGGTGGAGGCTATGGAGTTTGGAAATTCGGTGGAAATGTAAAGCCTACCAATACTCTGTCTGCTACTAAATCCTTTGTGAGGAAAAATTCAGAGCCATTTACAAATTCCTTGTCAAGAACTTCCTCTCTGAATGACAAATCCTTCAATTCATCCAACGCTGAATGGAACAAAACTGTCAGTACTGTGGATTCTTTCACAACCTTGCGTTGTTTTTGTAGCCTTTTTCTAACTCATACTTTGTCAATTATTCATTGTAGCAGACTAGCTCTCGCTCCATGCTCGTTCGTGCACTTTTGACGGATAAAAGGCCTGAAGAAATCCCAACGGTGATGACTGAATGTGTTCTTGCTTCATGATTAATGGAAATTGTTCTGCTGCTAAGAGCATATGTAGTTTAGTGATCTATTTTGTATGAAATGGAGGTGTCCACAGCTTGTTCTAAACTATGTTGCTCTATCTTGTTATAGTTGGTCGAATCATTGCTAAGCAAGCTTGTGGATGAAGTTGAGAATCGCTTTTCCAGCCTAGAACAATCTTGCTCAAAAGACGTGGTTGCCGCTACATCACAAAGCAACAAGTCGCTCTTGAAATCATCTTTTGGTGCTAAAAGGGTCTGTTGGTGATCTTTTTATGCTCACACACAGCCATCAATTGGTGTAGTGCGGTATTTCGTGAATTTACTTACCCTGTTCCCTCTTTGTATAGGCGGATGAACTTCACTCCAAAGAGATGGAAAAGAATGAAATAATCCATGAAAACAGTATGTTTGAACAGCAATCAAAGAGCCTTCTCCTGAAACAGCAAATGATTTTCGATCAGCAGCAAAAGGATGTTCAGGTATGCACCTGTAACATGTTCTTACTAATTGTGTTTTTATTTATTGTTCATCATATTCATACTAATTTTAAAACACTATTGTAGGAACTAAAACATAAGCTGCACGCTACAAAAGCTGGAATGCAGTTTATGCAAGTGAAATTTAATGAAGAGTTCCACAACCTCGGTAGGATTAACACAAATTTCATTGGGGAGTAAGATAGCTTTTTATCTCATTTCTTAATTTTGGCTTCTTGATTTTATGGTAGGTATGCATGTTCATAGTCTTGCTCATGCTGCATCTGGATATCATAAAGTTCTTGAAGACAACCGTAAGCTATACAATCAAGTGCAGGATCTCAAGGGTAATTTAGATCACTGGTCATATATAACTGAGTTTTCTGTGAATTTTCTGTTGAAGATTATAAGTATTTCGGTCTTTGTAATGACCAGGTAGCATAAGAGTTTACTGCCGAGTTAGACCCTTTTTGTCTGGTCAAGCAAATGGTTTGAGTGTCGTTGATCACATAGAAGATGGAAATATTACTGTTAACGCCCCCTCAAAACATGGGAAGGGACAGAGATCTTTTGGCTTCAACAAAGTATTTGGTCCATCTGCTACACAAGGTTGATACAATTCAACTTTAAATGCGTATACATTTTCGAATACATAATTTGACAATTTGTTCTCATTCTATTGCAGTGGAGGTCTTCGCCGATATGCAGCCACTCGTTCGGTCTGTTCTTGATGGATACAATGTTTGCATTTTTGCATATGGACAAACAGGGTCAGGGAAAACTTTTACTATGGTATGTATTAAGCACTTAAACTTTACATCTTAAAAGCAAGAGCGTGTGAAATTCAGATATGTGCTAAGTTCTTTCATTATCACATGTCTAGACTGGGCCAAAAGAGCTAACAGAGAAGAGCCAAGGAGTAAATTATAGAGCATTGGGAGATTTGTTCCTTATAGCAGATCAAAGAAAGGAGACATATCGATATGATGTTTCTGTTCAGATGATCGAGATATATAACGAGCAAGTCCGGGATCTCCTTGTCACTGATGGAACTAATAAAAGATATCCTTCTAGTTCTTCTTATTTATCCTTATGTTTGTAGTCTGTTCATGAAACGCTTTCCTTGACTATTTTTACATTAGAAATTCGCAATAGTTCTCAAAATGGACTCAGTGTACCAGATGCTAACCTCGTAAGCGTGTCGTCGACGTTGGATATCATTAATCTAATGAACCTTGGCCATAGGAATCGTGTCGTAGGTGCGACAGCTCTAAACGACCGTAGTAGCCGTTCCCATAGGTAAAAACAATCCATATATCTTGTGGTGTGGTGTTCAGAATGTGTATGGCTTGATCAGGCACCAGGCTAACTTCATGAATCATCTTGTAGTTGTCTGACGGTTCATGTTCAAGGAAGAGATTTGACATCTGGAGCCATTCTCCGTGGCTGTATGCATCTTGTAGATTTGGCCGGGAGTGAGAGAGTTGATAAGTCTGAGGTGACTGGAGATAGACTGAAAGAGGCACAGCATATCAATAAGTCTCTTTCTGCTCTTGGTGATGTGATTGCTTCTCTTGCACAGAAGAATCCCCACGTCCCTTACAGAAATAGCAAATTAACACAACTCCTTCAAGATTCACTTGGTAAGATGAAAGTATACCAACTATTGCTACATGTGAGATCCCACGTCGATTGGGGAGGAGAACGAAACATCCTTTATAAGGGTGTGGAAACCTTTCTCTAGCAGACGCGTTTTAAAAACCTTGAGGGGAAGCCCGAAAGGGAAAGCCCATAGAAGATAATATCTACTAATGGTGTGTTTGGGCCGTTACATTATCGGTTCACATGCCAGATTAATTAACAATTTGAACTTCATCCGTAACTTTTTAGGTGGTCAAGCCAAGACGTTGATGTTTGTTCACATTAGTCCAGAACCTGATGCTATTGGAGAGACATTAAGCACGCTTAAATTTGCAGAGAGGGTTGCCACAGTCGAACTTGGTGCTGCTCGAGTGAACAAAGACACTTCAGATGTTAAAGAACTCAAAGAGCAGGTTTTGACATTTGATATCATTTAATCTCAAGCCATGTTCATACAAGCTTTTGTTAGTATACTCATCATGCAAAGACTTAACTTCATGTCAGATTGCAAGTTTAAAGGCAGCACTTGCAAGGAAAGAGGGGGCACAACAACATGCTCAACATTCTGCTTCTGGGAATGAAAAATTCAAGACAAAAGCAAGTGAGTTATCACCATTCCGGCCTAAGAGTCAGGATGTAGATGTGTTGGTTGAACACGCCATCCGCCGTCAGCCTATGGGCGATGTAGGCAACATAGAGGTATTTTTTTTTTCTTTTTCCTTATTGAATGAGGCATATGCTCATATGATCTTTTCTTCAAGATTGTTTGTTTGCTGATGATATGTTGAAGATCACTTGATACTCTTTTATTTCTCTCAATATAAACTTAGAGATCTGTTACCAATGAGCCACTTACTAGCCAAAACCTTAGGTTTATGGAATCTACAAGTGAAAAAAAAAGTAATATACGTTAAGAATCACTAACCTCCCCCAACCTCCAACCTCCTCCAAGTATAATATTGTCTACTTTGAGCGTAAGCTATCAACTTTTCTTTTGATTTCTCAAAAAGGCCTCGTACCAATGAAGATGTATTCCTTACTTATATAACTCATGATATCTCCTTAATTAGCCGATGTGGGACTCTCCACTAACAATTCTCCCATCGAACAAAATACCGTAGACCCTCTCTTGAGACCTATGGAGCCTTTGAACAACCTCCCTCTAATTAAACCTCGACTCCTTTCTCTAGAATCCTTGAACAAAGTACACCCTTGTTCGACACTTGAGTCACTTTTTTACCACACCTTCTAGGATCACAACTTTTTTGTTCGACATTTGAGTGACATAGTTAAGTTAAGGACATGGCTCTGATACCATATTAGGAATCATGAACCTCTATAATGGTACGACATTGTCCACTTTAAACATAAGCTCTTATAGCTTTGCTTTTGGTTTTCCCCACAAGGCCTTATATCAATGGATATGTATTCCTTACGGGGACGAGAGATATGAGAAATGAAGGATGGTGTTCAGTATTGGTGGCTGTGAATCCAAACTTGGATGATTTTTTACCTCTTAACTCTTTCAAAAGTCTCTTTCCCCAGCAAAATTGTCCATGTATTATATTTGGTTTTACACTACACTAACATGAAGTTTCACCTCAATATCAATGCTACAGCTTCATAACAATTCTGCGTTGAGACAGAAGAGGCAGAGTTTTGACATGGATGAGCTGTTGGCCAATTCACCTCCTTGGCCACCAGTCAGTAGCCCTTGCCTGAACTACAGGGAGGACGATAAAGACACGGCTTCAGGCGGGTGGGTTGACAAGGTAATGGTGAACAAGCAAGACGTAAACCGAATCGAGAATCCATTGGGGGGAGGCTGGGAAGCAGAAAATGGTCACTTAAATGATGACTTCCACCAAAAATATCTCCAGGACTCCTCCAAACTATATACAGAACAAGGTTTCAGTATGTTAACTGGAGCTAACCGATTCAACATGGTTGGCATCGATGATATAGACGATATCGACGCTGGAACAAGCGACTCGTCCGAGCCAGACTTGCTTTGGCAATTTAACCATTCTAAGCTTACCAGTATAGGCAGTGGAATCGGATTAAAAACGAAGAAACCGAATGGTGGAAAGGCAGTAAAGAGCCCAGAATTAAGGTAATAGTAGCTACTAAACTAGCTTATATATACTTCATCTCTTGAATATTATGACTTAACTTTGATGGAATTGTGCAGCAGGAACTTGAGTTCTTCAATGGGTCCTTCTCCTTCACAGAAGATATCAAATGGGGTTGGCGTCCTCCCAGTGAACAGAAATGGGAGACAACCTGCTTCTGCTGAAAACAAACGCAGAACTGGAAATAGAAAACAGTAATTCTTTTTTTTTTTATTCTTTAACAAAACGTGAGGGAGTGTTGATTTCCTTTTTGAGTTTCTTCTTATTATGTTATTGCCATGTTGAAAAGAGAGAAAGGTGTTTTTACATGTCTTTCCACATATTCCCCCTTTTTTAATTGCTGTAATTAATTATTGTAATAGTGAAAAGAAGCAATAATTTCAGTTGCTTTTGTATTGGTTTATTTTCTGGGGATTTTTAATGACACAAACTGTATTAACAAGCTCCACAGTGTCTTTCTGCTACTGTTCTTTGCCTTTAAATTTAATATAATTGTCGTCATAACCTACCAATATACCTAAATCCTTGTCTTGCCTGGTTCGGTTGGTGTTTTATACGGATAATATTATCGATATGATTGATTTATTAAAGATATCATGTACACTAAACTTATGAACTATGAAATATTTAATATCTCTTTATAAATCTATTAATTGAAAAGGTTAATATTTCATTAGGTAATCATATGTGACCCGATCTTAATCACGAGTGAATTATGAACTGCTACGATACGCATTCTTTGATTTGCATGGGTGAGAATGTCTTTTGTCTTTTGTAGTTGATTCAAGTCGATTTAACTAAATAAAGAGATATGAAAATATTTTAACTCGATAGAATTCACTCATTTCCATAATAAAGGTAAAACCAACTGAAGTCATTTTAACATTTGGGGTGCGAATGAAAGTAGTCTCTTCCCCCGTAAACACACCATATAAACTACAACTATTTAATATAGTTGGCAAGACTTGGAAGCTGGCTACCCGTGCCTATTGACGAGGACTAGGCTTGGCTTGATTAGTAGCACCCGTCTCCTTACCCTGGAGGCTCGTCGGCCCGTGAATACTTCATGATAAGCTCAATTGTTAGATTCATTTAGGCATAATTCACTAAATAAATAAAAATAAAATAAAGGAGGAGAAAAAAAAAACTTTGAGCTGATGTTTTGCTGGGCCGTCTAAATTGGGCCATCTCAGGTAGGCGCAGACATGAAAGCCACTTCCACTTTTACTTCCTCTGATGAAGTTCGTCAACATAAATCGCCGTAATCTCTCACAACACCTCCGAAGCTCTGACGTCACCTGCCATTTCTCCGGCGCCTTATTTCCGTCCATTCCTCAGTTCTAGGATTCCACATTCCGAAGCTCCGCTGTTAGTTTCCTCTCCTACTCGCAAGATCACTCTCTCATTTTTCTTTCCCCAAACTGATTTTCGCTTTTAGCTCAAAAGAATGGCGGCCCTGTATGTTTTGTCCCGGCGATCTTCGCCTTCGCACCTGTTTGGAATGGCGCGTTATGCTACTACATCATTGAGATCTTACTCCACGTCTTTTCGCGAGGAAAGGGATACGTTTGGGCCTATCAACGTTCCATCCGATAGGTTCGCTCTCTCGTTCATCTGGTTTTTGGATTTGATGAACTAATAGCTGATTTGCGTTCCATTTTTGCGAAGGAAATTGTGTTTTGTGAATCGTAATGAGTTTTTATGAACGGTGTTGTTGTATTTTAGATTATGGGGAGCTCAAACGCAGAGATCATTGCAGAACTTTGAGATCGGAGGAGACCGTGAGCGAATGCCTGAACCTATAATTCGCGCCTTTGGCGTCCTTAAAAAGTGTGCTGCCAAGGTCCATTCATATCCAAATTAAGTATAATGTGATGTTTGATTCTTTGTGCTATAGTTCGTGTTTTGCAACGGAGATAAACATGGAATATGGTTTTGGAAATGGTTTCTATTGTTCATCGTGAGTCTGTTTTTTCAGGTAAACATGGAGTACGGTCTTGATCCAACCATTGGGAAAGCCATAATGCAAGCAGCCCAAGAAGTAGCTGAGGGAAAGTTGAATGATCATTTTCCACTAGTTGTATGGCAAACTGGAAGTGGCACTCAGAGTAACATGAATGCGAATGAGGTTAGAAAAACTATGTTTGAATTTTGATTGTGAGTTGTTGAGAGCGAAGGATTATTTAAGATAGTATTGCAAACGTACGTACCTATGTCGCATATTTTATGATTTTGCATGAATCATTTTCTCTGGAGAAATTATTCAGTCATATTGGAGGAAAGAAAGTCCAAAAGTACTTCAGTTATTAGGGAACATATAAAATTTCAAATTTACATCCAATGGTTATTAGGAAACAACAAAATTGTGGCGATCGCATCGATAATTTTTCCTTTCTTTTTGATCGGATCTGGTTACCATCGAAATTCTCAAAGGAAGCATGAAAGGCTATGTCACCCTTCTATGTTGTGTCTGTGTACTTATTGACGGTAGGACGGCAGGCATGATGACACATAATACTGAATCCCCTATTATACCACACTCCCGAGGGAAAGATTTGTTTCTCTTGGGTAGTTAGCTTCAGTCGTTAGATATTCTTGAATCTATGGCGATGGTCAGATTTAATTTGCCCCTGAACTCCATAGCTAAAATTCATAGCATTTACTAGAAGTAGGCAGCTCCAAACTAATAGTTATCATGGTTGAATTTAGGATGTTGTAATGGGACAACAGGTCGTCCCCCCTCCCTTTCCTTCGTTGAGTCAAATTCATGCATTTCTAAAGTATAGTCTCTTGTAAAAAGAAATCCTCGTGGATCAATAAATATATATTCCTTCAGTAATATTTGAAATGTCCCATATGAAGTGCAGAACAGAGGGTAATCTGTTAAGCAATCTTCTTCAAATGTCTCTTAAGCAATTTTGTAAGTGGATAACTTGAATGGTAGAAAATGCGAACCTCTACTCTACAATTAGTGAACATCTTACTTTTGTGGCAGGTCATTGCTAACAGGGCATCTGAGATCCTTGGTCATAAACGTGGCGAGAAGTTTGTTCACCCAAATGACCATGTTAATCGGTCCCAATCTTCTAATGATACATTCCCAACTGTAATCTTTTTTCTTTACCAAGTTATTTTTGTCTATGCTATTCTAACTCCGTTTCTATAATTAGTCAATAAACTCTAGCAGTTTTCCATGGCTCGGCTTCTTTTTTCAATTGTAATTTTAATAGTCATACTTTATGCCTTTATTACTTTGACCATGTTACAACTACTTTTATTGTCTCAATTCAGATTTTTTTTTTCTCCACACTTCTGATTTCTACCGTTTTCTTTTCACAGGTAATGCACATAGCAGCTGCAACAGAAATTAATTCCAAATTCATACCAAAATTGAAAACTTTACATTCGTCACTAAACTCAAAGGTTTGATGTTTAGGAGAGCTATGCTGCTGAGATTTCAATTTTATTGTTTGCATCATTACATACTGCAGATGATCCAAGCCTAATTTATTTGCACAAGTCTCTTTGAGTCGTAAGGTTAGGTTATACTTGTTTGATTGCATGGACTAAGCTGAATGTGTAAAAATGGTAAAAAATTAGATCATAACATGGTTTGGATCTGACTGTACCATCCTGGGGGTAGCCCGTTTCAATTGAGTTGTGTGGTAATAATGTATGTGTTTATTTACACTCCAAACTCCTACCTTGCAGTCTATTTTCCCTTCGCACTTTCATAAGTTTGTAACTCCTTGTATTACTCTGGTATGATTCCAACAGTCCATAGAATTCAAAGATATTGTTAAGATTGGACGCACTCACACTCAAGATGCCACACCATTGACTCTTGGGCAAGAGTTTAGTGGCTATACCACACAAGTACGCCTTCTTTCTCTTTGTTCTTGTGGAAGTTTCGGTTTCTTATGTCTATTGAAAAGAAGAAAGCATATGAATAATTTTCTGATTGGTGTGCACCTGAACTGCAGGTGAAGTATGGCATTGATAGAGTCTTGCGCACTCTACCTCGAATGTATCAGGTTGCAACAAGTGAAATATTTCCAGATATTTTGTTGGTTCTTTTGTCCATTTTTGTTCTGACACTTTGAATTCCATTTGTGCAGCTTGCCCAAGGTGGAACTGCTGTCGGAACTGGATTGAACACAAAGAAAGGGTATATTCTTTTTGAATTAGTTTGAATAAGAAAAAACTATCTAGTTTTCAGGTGTTGTGCTAGAAGATCAGAAGGATGAACGTATTTCTTATTTTGAGATTGCTATTGTCTATTGTTCAGATTTGATGTGAAAATAGCTGCAGCAGTAGCTGAAGAAACAAATTTTCCGTTTTTGACAGCCGAAAACAAGTTTGAAGCCTTGGTTAGTCGTTGAATGAGCTTCATCTCCTTTTATTTTTTATTCCACAATTTGGTGGTGCTTTCCTTCACACGTGGAACCACGTTTTTATGCTAAAACTTTTTGTTTCTTACCAGGCTGCACATGATGCCTTCGTTGAAACTAGTGGGGCTCTTAACACAGTTGCTACTTCTTTGATGAAGATTGCCAATGACATACGCCTTTTGGGAAGGTTATGCATTAGTTTTGTCAATCTTGTCTCTTTGTTACTTATTGTTTTTCTCTGTCTAATATTTTCCCCTTCATTTCACGTATACAGTGGTCCACGTTGTGGTCTTGGTGAACTTATTCTTCCCGAGAATGAGCCAGGCAGTAGTATCATGCCAGTTAACCTCTCTCTCTCTCTCTCTCTCTCTCTCTCTCTCTCTCTCTTTTTTGGTGGCATGTGCATGACCTAAACAATTTGTGTCGTTTCAGGGGAAGGTGAACCCTACTCAATGCGAGGCTCTCACTATGGTCTGTGCTCAGGTGAGTAATGTCTAGCATATTTATGGGTGCTGAAAGAGGAATTAGTTAGTATAGATTGTCAACTAGTTATGTTTGCTACCTTTTGTTCCCCAAAAAATTTTGGTCAATCATTCCATATATCTACCGCCAACGCATACTCAGATTCTCAGTAATTAGTCTATATGTATTATATTGTCATTCTAGAACTTAAAAGATGATATGACATTCTTGATTTTACAGGTGATGGGAAACCATGTGGCAATAACTGTTGGTGGGTCAAATGGTCACTTTGAACTTAATGTATTTAAGCCAATGATAGCCAATGCTCTATTGCACGTAAGTTCTATTATTATCTCTTGACTGTTAGTACGTCTAGAGATTATTTTCAAATAATGATATCAGAAACTAAATTGTTTTCTGGTTGGTGCACCAACTGCTATGAGATTGTCGATGTGCTTATGGTCTTTAAATGACAGATGTGTGTTTATATAATATATAAATATACGTTTACTATATACATGCACATGAACATACATACACACACACATAGAAATTCTGGATTCACCGAATCTCAACTCCAATGCTGGCTCTTCATTGGCAGTCATTGAGATTATTAGGGGATGCTTCTGCTTCATTCGAGAAGAACTGTGTGAGGGGAATTCAAGCTAACAGGGAAAGAATTTCGAAGTTACTCCACGAGGTTAGTTTTATATTAATATTTGAAAAATACTGTTATACTACACTGTTTGCACAGAAGATTTTGGTTGATGATTTTTGTGGTTATCTATGCGCGTAAATTCGATGACCTGCAGTCACTGATGCTCGTCACAGCTTTAAATCCCGTAAGTGTTCATCAACTAGAAAGCTCTCACTTTCCTTAAGCTTGATACATTGTTTGATAATATGTCATTGGCATATTGCCTACAGAAAATTGGTTACGACAATGCTGCTGCAGTTGCAAAGACAGCCCACAAGGAAGGATCCACTTTGAAGGTATGAATTGTATTTATATTTAGGTTTAAATCTTATTCTTTGAATTTTTATGTCAATTCTGTCCGTCATTAAATTTAAGTAGTTGGTTTAACTTATAATCGCCCTGAGTTGACCTAATGGTCAATAACGACCGTAAATTGTTAAAAGCTGAGGTAGAATAATAAGTTCATGTCATCATGGTGGTCACTGACTATAGAATATAATGTTTTAGCAAGTTAGCTTGGCAGCCATGCTCTGTGAAAATAGTCGAGATGCAGGATTGCTAATCCAAACATTCACGAATATGAGAAAAAAAATCATTGAACTTAACATGAGATAGATAAATAAAATGTCTGCATGTTTTGAAGTCAAATGTGGGTGGTAGGTTAGGTATCAGGTCTTCAAACATATTTAGATTCTGGTTAAATGATTAAAGAAACATTAACGAGGTTCAAAATAGTTTTTTATTGTTAATTTAGAAATGGAAACAAATCATTAGAAAGTTGAAAAGGACTAAAACTAGAACATTTGAAAATTTGGGATTCAAACATAAATTTTAAGGACTTCATATTTGATTTCGAGGGTTGTTTTTGTATGATTATGCAGGAAGCTGCACTGAAGCTCGGAGTTTTAAGCGAGGAAGATTTTAATAAATATGTGGTGCCTGAGAAAATGATTGGTCCATCTGATTAGTAAAGCTAAATAGCCCTTCTGTGTTTGGATCATTGTTTCATCAAAATCATTTTTACACTCTCATTCTTCTCCATAAAGGAAAAAGAATGCCCATTTTTATGAGGATTGAAGTGGTTAATAAAGGCACCACAGAGAAGATCTCAGGTTGTGCTTTGTATGTTCGGCGGAAATTGTGGTCATTCCTCTTTCAAAATATTGTCCAGAAATTTTCTCAAGGAAAAATAGTTAATAATTTATTTTGGGGACATTGGTTCTTGTGTACGTCCATTATGGAATCTCGTTGAGATTTTTTCTCATTTGAAAGGGAAAAATGACATTATTAATCAATAGGCCGTTTGAGCCCAACTTATTTGTTGTCATCTTATAGTGCAAGGTAGTTATTAAACGTCAGTGTTTTCTTTAAAAATCATCATTGAGTGCCAATTTTACTGTGGATATCTAAAATGTAATTACGACTCTACTAAGAGGAGCACTAGTTTATCTTATCAAATGAACGTTTCAGAATGTAAACTGATGTATATATATATACATACATACAAATATATAATTGTAAAATGTGCATAGCTCCACTGAGGACAAACAAGTTATTGACAACTGAACAAAGATTTGAATGAGCAAGACAGAGTTGCAGGGAGTGGAGGACAAGTTGGTCTCTTTGATCCTGCTGGATGGAGAATACATATAGCAAGGAGCCATTGAAAACAATGACAACCCATGTTGGCTGATTACACAGTTCCAAGTTAAAGCTAGGAATGATAATATCTTTATGTATGGGTGGACACATACGTACATGTATACAAATGGACGTAGGGGGAATTTTCAGTTGCCACGGCCAATGTACTTGGACCTACCTCCACGGATAAAAAAATTAGAACATCTCTAGAAGGGCAGAAACCTGCAAAATGATGCTCATCAACGACTAAACCTGGAAAGTGTATCAGGTTTTTATCATCAAAATGTTGGACCTATGACGAGCAGAGAAATTTTCCTCAGACACCCATGTTATACAAGTGGGGTCCCCATTTTAACAATTCATTTGTTCTTTCCATCATAGAAGATCATGCTCAAGAAGCCAATTTGGACGAGAATTATTAGCAAAAACAACGGATAAAGAGCAGTAAGCGCAGTGCAGTGCTCGGGGATTCACAAATTGTTCCTTTTCTCTACCGGCAAAACCTAGGCCCTCAAAACAAACCAATCGATGATTGAAGTTTCAAAGGTCCCAAGTATTTAATGGATGCAATTCAGACATAAGATATTTTTCACACGGAAAAACTTATATGTAAAAAAGGGTCCAACAAGGCTTGTGAGAATCAAGCAATTTATAGAATAAAAAGAACCCAAAGATGGAACGATTGATAAATTAGAAAAATTATAGATGTAAATCTCTATTCGTCTGGGATTTTGATAACAAGGAAATTTGTCCAAGACAAGAAAAACAACAAAAGTGGTCAAAACCAGTACAGTAGTCGAGGATCTACGAACAATCAAAAGTTCACTTCTTTGCTTTTTTTGATACCCTGCAAGAGCAAGAAGATTGGTTTATTATATATAAATCAGCTATCTAATTATCTCAACTTAAATTAAGACATAAATACTTACTGAGTGGGTTGAGACGCAGCAACTGGGGCAGCGGCGGCTGGTTTTTCTCCAGGACCCTAAACGACAAGACCAAGTCAATATTCTGACATGGAGCTTTATGAATGAAGAAGCAGATTCAAGAATATGATACGTATTGAAGAAAATTTGGTCTACAAGGATGAAGTGATTGAATACCTGGGCTAACCGTTCCTCTCTTCTGGCAAACTTTCTTTCCCTACTAGCCTTGTTCTTTGCTCTCTTTGCCTCAAATTGATCGGATAATGTCTTCTCTCTTGCCTTCTCAGCCTTTGATTTGTGGATGCTCTCCATCAACACACGTTTGTTCTTGAAAACATTACCCTTCACCTTCATGTACATGTCATGGTACATGTGTTTGTCGATCTTTTTGGATTCCCTGTACTTGCGGAGTAATCTCCTCAGGACACGCATCCTCCTCATCCAGAGAATCTTGGTGGGTAATCTAGCCTCCCTGGTACCCTTACGCTTACCTATGTGCAACATACTTAATTGGTGACAAAGGACCATAAAAGCACTTCACTTGAAAATTCAATGATAATTATGATGATATATATATGGGCAAGAAGAAATGCACAGATGCCATAACATATGATCCCCTACTATTATTATGTAAACTTAGAAATCTATTTCCTAAATGATATACAAAATTAATAAAAATATCAAATGATGAATCATATTTACTAAAAGAACAAATATTTAACAACTGCAATACAGTGACAAACATACAGAAAGACAGACAATTCTTCATCTAAAATACAAAGGAGAGCATTCACCTTGATACCATTGTACATATCTGCCTACGCAACTCCATATGCCTTATCGAGTAAAATCTAATAACTATATACCCTTTGTTCTTTAGGCTGGAAAAGCATTTAAAATATAGTTTTATACTTCTTATCTTCAATCTCTATAGAAGGATCCTAATTAGAGCTTCGACATAACTTAATATAGTTTCCATGTCCTGCAAGCAAGACCGGCACTCTGTACGAATATAAGCCTATACTTCACCAATCAAACTAGCAGAACTCGAAAGAAAAATACCGTATCCTGAGTGACGTCCCTTCCTCTTAGCCTCCTTCATTCGGCGAGCACGGGAACGAGAGTGAATCTTTGTTGGTTTCCTGATAATGAACCCATCTTTCACCAACTTCCTAACGTTTTGACCTGCAACCAACAAACGCCCTTCAATTAACCAAAAACAACAAATAGAAAAAAGAAATCGAGCACACATACTAAATGATTTAGACTACGCATCCAGCAAAAAGCAGTATATAGTTGAAAAAGACATCGCAAAAACAATGCGTAGGGAATTAAATAATTTCATGAAACCAAAAAAGTTCAGCCGAATGTTCGTTAACGAATCGTATCCCAATCAAGCAGATCAAAATTAAAACCCAACCCAACTGCTTACGAATACTTACCAAATTAAACAACAAACTCCCTACGATATCTAGCAAACAAGAGCAACTCAATAAACAAGCAGACCAAATTCGAAATCCAACAAGTCCCCAATAAGAAAAGAACCAAACAAAATACAAAGTTCATACTGAAGAGTACAGAGAAAAGGGAACGTACGAGAATTCGCCATAGAGATTTCATTGACTTCATTAGGATCCAGCCAGACCTTCACTCTGCCGCACTTGAGAACACTAGCGGCAAGCCGCTTCTGAAGCTTGAGCGAAACCATTTCTCTAAACCTCCTTTGCGCTGCTGAAATTCCAGAGAATCGCGCGATTAATTCTTGCGATATTTATATACGAACACTAGTGCGGCTCTTGCCCTAAGGCTAGGGTTTTTGATTATTGGACATTTTTGGGCTTCAAAACGACCCATTAAAACTTTTGCGGATCTGAAATACTGGCTTGGGCTTTTACCTTTTGGGCTTCATACGGCCCATTACATCTTTGCGGACCTGAAATACGGGCTTGGGCTTTACCTTAATGGATATTTTGGGCTTCAAAACGGCCTATACAACTTTTGCGGACCAGAAATACGGGCTTGGGCGTTTAACCTTAATGGATATTTTTGGGCTTCAAAACGGCTCAGTACAGGTTTTGTGGACCTGGAATACGGGCTTGGGCGTTTAACCTTAATGGATATGTTTGGGCTTCAAAACGGCCCATTACAGCTTTTGCGGACCTGGAATACGGGCTTGGGCTTTTACGATGTCTGATATTGTTTTGTCACAAGGACTTTGATTAAGTTTTCAAACTAAATATTCTTTTTTTTTTATTATTCTTTATTTATTAAAAATTATTTTTCGAACTTTTTAAAAACAAAACTAAAAGAGAATAAATAAAATTTGAACGTAATTAAAAATATCAAAATTGTTTGCTATTTAATATGGATCCCTATTTTGAATGAGTCCAACAACTTGACCCCTAGTGAAATAAAATTCAATCCTAAAATTTTGAATGAGTAAATACAATTAAAAATAAGGTAATTAAGTTTTTAAAAAATAATAAAGAAGGAAATATTATTGTGGTTTTTGGAACAAATCTACTAGTTGTTGCATTTAAAATTAATAAAAAAAAAATATACAAAATGATATTTTGATGACCATTCAACTTTAATTTCCATTGGCAATAGAAGTAGATAACATGTGTCATTTTTTATTTATTTATTATTATTATGGTAAGTAAACATCATCCCTTGATTCTCTCTGTAGGTTGATAAATGGGATGTAATGGTTGAAACTGATTTTTTTAAAATTTAAATTAATGAAATTACTCTAAATTTTGTACTTCATTCCCAAAAAAGATTCTAAAATTTTAAAGCTTTCCATTTAAATAAAAGTTTCAATAGTCATTAATATTTTGTTTTAAAATCATTCTTGACTTTTTCAAATGTGTTTAAACTTATTTATTAATTTTCAAATTTTTAAATATTTTCTTAAAAATAAAAAAAAATATATTCTTCAAAATCAATGGAATGGGCACTCTTCAGCTTTTAAGAAAAAAATTTAAATTTTTATCTACACTTTGTAGTTAATTTATTGTGAAAGAACCCATTTAAAAATAATTATAGATTGATTAAGGCTGTTTTTTTTTTTAATTTTTAAAATGGGTCTGCAAGAGATTACTTCCACCTATTTATAAAAAAATGTTTTGTTATTCTCTCTAACATCTGAGAGATCTCACAATCCACCCCTTTCATGGTTCAACATCCTAGTTGATATTAGTTTATTTCTTCAATTGATATGGGACCCTTCAATCCACCCTCTTCAACTGAAGAAAAGAACGAAATATTGTTTATAAATATGTGGAAATCTTTCCGTAGCAAATAACTTAAAAATGTAGTCTCAAGATGTAATTTATCTTTGATAAAAAAAAATGGATATATTTTTTTATTGATTTAACTTATATTAAAAAAGAAAAAGAAAAGGAAATGGAAATGGAAATGGCGGTGGGAGAAGAGTGGGGGCAGTACAAAAGTACGACACAGCAGCAGCAGCCAGCGCGAAATCTAAAACATGAAACGTACTAGTTTTGTTTGACACATCACTACCACCGCCCACCGTTTGTCTTGACCATAGTTTTATTCTCTCTGACTCACTCCCCACGATTATAACACTCGTTCCCTTCCGCCGCCATGCAGATTCAACATTCTCCCATTTCCACCCTTCCTTTTTCTTTTAATTACAAAACCAACCCCCGCCCTTTACTCCACGTCGGCCTCCTTTTCTGCCACCTCGGACCAACCCCCCCACTCATTCAACACAGCTTTATTTTTGCTGTTTAACAAACAACACCAAAATGGATTTAAATTCCTCTGAAATGGTTAATTGATATGTTATTATTCCCTCGGGAAATTTGATAATTCATAATACTCGGAATCCATGAACAGGCAGATCTTAGGAGTAGGATTGGATTAGTGTTTAATTTGGTTGTTAGTGAAAGATTATTGCTATCATTTATAAATAAATTTGATTAACGAATCTCTTTGAAAGGGGCTGAAATAATTGAAAACAATTTCATATCAACAAATTGACATCGTTCAAACGCTGAAAATTACACAAACAGATTCTGAAATTAAACAAGAAAACCACAATTTTGAAACACCAAACTCAAGGATCGAAACCGGTTCCAGAATTCACAGAGAAATTCAAGACAAGTTCTTGGATCATCACAAGTCATTCGACGAAACAGAGCCGTGAAGGCCGCCGTCGTCGTCGTCGAAGCTCCACAGATCGCCCACCACCTGTTCTTCCGCCGGATTCGTCACCGTCGACTGTCCGTCCAGGTACGGAATTTGGTAAAACTTCATGAAGTTTTCATATGCCATTAACTCCTCTGAAAGCTTCTGCACCTCGTTCTCTTCCTCTGTAGTGCCAACAATGGCGACCTTCTCCTCCGGCTTCTCCTCCACCTCTTCCACACCGAACTCCACGGCGTTTATGTTCTGATAAACATCTGATCTCTCTGGCGGAGAATAAGAATTCTCCGATCCAGAGGCGGATTGTTCCTCAATCACCGCCGGAATCCGGCTGCCATTGAAATCCTTGGCCATGAAATTACCGATCTGATTCCGATCCCAGCAGAATTCTCCATACACGGAATTTTCAGGAACACTATGCAGATTATTAGCCCTAATTTGAGTGTGAAATTGAGGGTTCGCATTCTGGAGATTACAGCGCGCTTGAATAGAAAACTCATCGTCTTCATTAGGGAAATTAACCTTGGCTTTCTTTCCACGGATCTTCCGAGCTTCACGATCGTAAGCTCGAGCGGCTTCCTCCGCCGTATTGAACGTCCCAAGCCAGACTCGAATCCCCTTCCTCGGATCACGAATCTCAGCCGCCCATTTCCCCCATGGCCGCTGACGAATTCCTCTGTAAAGATTCTTCCTCTGCCTCTTCTTCGGCTTCTCATCTGTCCAAGAAGCCTCTGAAACATCAATTTCTCAAAAATTGGAGGCGAAAAAACGACGGAAGGAACATGAAATTACAAAAAAAAAAAAAGGTCGCGAAATCTTACCGGAAGAACGGAGGGGGCGTTTGACGGGAGAAGCATCGTGATCGGGAGGACATTTGTTAAAATCGAACAAGGGGGAGTTTGGCCAAATGTCGGAGGCGGAAACGCGTTGGCCGTCGCGGCGGGGGATGAAGCCGGCGATGAAGGCACCACCACACATGACTGAAACAGAGAGAAATAGGGATTTGATTGAATTAGAGAAGATTTAGGGTTTAGCGGATGGAGAAAGGAGAAGGGGGGGGAAGGGCGTTTTGTAGGCGCTGGTGGAAGACAGCGGTCACGAAGGCTTAGGAAGCTTCTTGGCTTCACCAACTTGCGTTTGCCTCTGCTCCACGCTTCTTCTCCTAAAATTAAAGCCTTTTTAAATAATTTTAATGAGCTGTTAAATACTTGGAAACTTTATTAATTAAATCACTAATTTTACTAAATTAGTGTATTTAGTGACTGATTAGTAATAATCCTCCCTCCACCATATCATATCTCCTACATGTTTTTAGCAAAACAGTCCGATAAAGTAAAATTAAACGGTAAATTTAGTCTTTACCATTTGAAATTAATTGCAATTTGTGTCTATGTAATTAGTTTTTAGGCTTAATTGTTAATTTACTTATATTATATTGATTAAAAAAATATTTAAGACGGTTAAAAAAACGCCTAAATATTGTTGTAAAGAGCCTTAAATTGAGGGCTAATTATAGTATTTATTAATGAAATTTTGTCTGTGGTTTTTTACTGTGGTAAGTTCAGCGTGGATTTGGTTGAGTTTAAGCCAATTTGACTTTTAATTAGGAGTATAATGCTTATTTATTATTGGGTTTAAGAGTTAATTAATTAGATAAATATTAATTTGATGACATTTTTAAACAAGAGATTAAAATTTCAACTCTAGTTAAACTAAACAAATATAATAATTTATTTTTATTTTGTGAAAATTTTAAATTTTTAAATTTTTAAATTTTAAAATCTCAATTTTATGTTTTGTTTTTTGTTTAATTAATTGTAATTTTTAATTTAGTTTTTTTAATCTAAAAAGTCATTTTAGAGAAAATACAAATGTGGCATTTGCCAACAAAAATGCACACAAATTTTGAAAAAAAAAACAAACAAATTCTAATTTATTCTTTCTCTGCCCATTCCATTTTTTCAAAAATGTAAATAAATGCATTGTTTTCACAATTTTTACTTGAAATACATATTTAAAAGAATATTTTGAGTATTTTATTTTACTTTTATTCATTTTTTTTTTCTATTTTCTTAATTTAAAATTTGAAAAATGAAACGGTTACTGAATACATTTCTATTTTTCTTTCATCATTTAGAAAAGAAATAATTAATAAACTTACTTATCGCATTTTAGGGGGAAAAAATGAAAAATAAAATTAAAGAAAAGAAAATAGAAGGTCACAAATAAGCATTAATAATCTATTTTAAAACAATATTTTCCCCTCAACATATATACTTTACAACAAAATTTTACTTTTTATGGGAATTAAATACTTTTCCTATTCTCACTTTTTTTTTTTTTTTCTGCATTAAATTTAAATACTTTTTCTATTCTCACCGTCCACCCTTTCGATTAATACCGCTCCGTGTCTGGCTCTAATATTATTTGTAACCGTCCAAACCCACTGCCAGTAAATATTATCTACTTTGTCATGTTATATATAAACCCTTTCGATTACAAGCAATTACCTACATTAATTTTTTTTTTTTTTGGTCAGACAAACTATCTCATTAATTCTATACTTTACAAAATTAATTGCGACACTGGAGTAAATGAGTAATATATGAATAAATCAATATCACATCTGAACGAGAACGACCACAAGTATAGAATGACTAATAAATACTTATAATAATTGAAAGTTATTGTCTATATCAACAAAGGTGCACTTTACTTTTCAATAACTCATTTATAAGAACTTCATGATTACGTGTGTTTTGCTTTGAGCAATTATATATTAAGTGATATCTTTCTAACTTTCTTATAATACATGAGAATAAGAACAAAACATGCTGGAAGGAAACAACTTTACGTTAGATGACCTCCTAAAAATTTTCTTATAATACATACGAGTAAAGACAAATCATGCGAAAAGTAAATACGTGACATGATCACGGGTACCGAATTCAAATTTTGAATTACATTAACGCCAATTCATTTTGGTTAGAAAGTTAAAAAGAAGGATTAAAATATTGTCAAGTGTGACAAAGAGGAACCAATCTATAAAGCCGCCTCCAAAGTTTACGTGTTTGTGATCTTTACCATATATTTTAATTTATACACTTATTCTATTTTTATTCATTTATTAAAATTTAGTGTATGACTTTAAAATTAATCTTTCACTCGCAAAAATTATTATTTAAAAACTTTGATGAAAAAAAAATATATAATATATCCCAAACGTTTGAATTATGTTTCAAAACGTTGAAAAATTCTATTTTTATTGTTTAAATTTTCAAATTTGATCAACAAAATTTTAAAATTTATGAAAATAAGATAAATATTGACCTTAAGGTAAGAGTTCAAGGTCATATATGATATTGTTTATACATTATTCTCCTAAATTAATGTGTAAATGATTTTAACGATATTAGATATTGATGTATCAACCATTTTAAATTAAATGAATATATTTTAGTGAGAAGAAATTACCGCCAAAATAGACAAAAAAAAAAAAAAAAAAAAAAAAAAAAAAAAAAAAAAAAAAAAAAAAAAAAAAAAAAAAAAAAAAAAAAAAAAAAAAAAAAAAAAAAAAAAAAAAAAAAAAAAAAAAAAAAAAAAAAAAAAAAAAAAAAAAAAAAAAAAAAAAAAAAAAATCAAAGTAGGGAATTAATCACGATCTAATACAAACCTAATAATAATAATTTAAACTAAATGGAAGAAAACCAAGGAGGCTGTTGTATTAGTAAAAGGTGGGCACATTCCAAATCCCCTTTGGTTGACTTACTTTCTCTTCAACGTGGAAGTACTAACAACCTATACATACATACATACATATATATATATATATATATAATTATATCCTTAGCTTTCCGATTTTGACTAATTAATCTCAGGTATGTTCTATAATCTCACAAACAGCTAAATAATGTGATGAACACATCCCATTAGTGTCACTGATAAATATTAGGTTTAATAAAAAAGAAACGCTTAAATTTTGTACTTTGTCTAAAAATTGTCTCTACAATTTCAAAAGTTCATCGATACTAACAGTAAAGATGTTTTTAAATTAAAAAAGAAATTAGAGGTATTAATAAAAATTTTAAAATTTCACAAAATTTTAAAATCTTTTTAAAATTAAAAGGTATAATTGAAACAGAATTGACAATTTGATAAGATAAATATTTTTTTTTAAGTTTTAAGGATTTTTTTTTTTTTTTATTTTAAAGTTGAAGGTAACACATGCAAATTTCATGAATTTTTAAATTAATTGTCTAAATATTATAAACCATATTATTGTGATGATATAATTCTTTTAGGGGAAAAAAAAAAGGACAACCTTAGCATCTCCAAAATTTAGAAATGTATTTATTTAAGTTATATAATTTATGAACTAAATATATAATTTTGACCTTTGAAAACTTGTCGTAGTCAACGTTTTTTAAGAATCAACGAGATATTTCAGTCATTGATTTGACATTTCTCACAATTTCTCTGTCTACTTTAAGTTTATTCAATTAATATATAGAATGCTTTAATTTAATTGTGTAATTACTTGAAATTAAATTTTTATTTCAAAGTGTATTTTATTTATTTTTTCTTTTAATAAAAAAATATTGTTTCTGTTATAAATTAGAAGCTAACGTTGTATATTTTAATTTAAAATATTAATTTTTAAAAGAAATTTTAATGCTGGGCCGCCGCCATTTCGTTGAGTTTAAAATGCCATTGCATTGGCAAGTTTTTTTTTATTGTTTTTTTATAAAAAAAATCCAAGTTGCAACTTAACTTTAAGCTTTACTTAAAAGGAGCCATTTATATCTTCAAGTATTGGGTTAATTTGGTGATAATTTTGATCTAATCATTAATTAGATATTGATGGTGTGACCACCAACGTCAGGGATGAGGTGTCAATTAAATAGCTAATCAAAGGTTACTAGCACGGGAAATACATTTAGGAATTTTTATATAAACCAAATTTTTACATTTTAATTTTACGTGTTGTTGATGCATAATTTGGATTAAGAAAAATCACGCTTGACCCTACATGCGTCATTCATCAATTACCAATTTTGATGCTTAAAATTGGAGAAAAATGACGCCATAAAAATAATGAAAAATAACTTTAATTTATTTGGGAGAACTTTTATCTTAAGCATTTTTTTCCATTTTCTTATGATCTTTGATCTAATTTGTTAGGTCAAATTTCACCCACAATACTTTTAGGTAAAAAAATATACCCACAATCTTTTTGTTCTAAGTGAGAAAATGAGAAAATCTTAAAATTTTTCTCATATAATATATTAATGATTAATGACATTTCAACCTAATTACTTTCTAGTCTGTTTATCCTAAACAATTCTATATTTAATAAAATAATTATTATAAATTTGAGAAAATATAAGAAAAATACGATACTTAAATAATTTTTACGCGTGTATAAAACTTCTATAAGTAAAAGAACTCATATAAATTCAAAAAAAAATGCAACACACAAATAGATAATAAATATTTTTTTCAATATACTCTTAATTTAAAAAATTACATTATAAGTTTCTTACTACTTTCGGCAAAATTTTAGAGAATGATAATTCTACTCCGAGTAATTAGAACCAGATGAACACTAAAAAAAAAAAAAGTATAAATTTGGAGTTTTAATTGATACAACACAAGATGTTTTCCAAAAATGTGAAGTACCTTTTCTATATTAAAAATGTTAACCACGATTAAATCTGAAACTTACCAAGAATTGAGAATAAAAAGCTTTTAGAAGTTAGAAATAAAAACAATACAAACAATTTCCAACCTGCAATGCGTAGCATTTGCTTATGCTTGAAAATGTATACAAACGCTTAGTAGGAGACCTGAAGAATGGTGGGTAAACTTTGTTATTCTATCCTCAATGGTATCTTTACAGAGTATAATGCCTGCCTTTACCTATTCACTCCTGTTTGTATACACACTGCCCTGAATCCACATACTAAAACTCATTCATTACCAACTTTATTTGGTTTTTTCCACAACATCATGGTACTAACTACCAAAATTCTACCATAAAAATATTATGGAATTTCCGTTTCCTTAGGAACAAAACTTTTAAACTCAAGCCTCCATTTCTCCAATCAAGTAGTTTCCTCATAGGTGTTTTTGGAATTACCCATTCCTCCCTTGAGGAAGTCCGTATCGATCAGCACTCGAGAAATTTTTGGTTTTCCAATGTGTTTGGCCAGCTGCACCCTGTCGACCATCCCAAGACACCCAAGATTGTGTCGACCCTTGTGCACGCGTTGACCTGAGAACAATAGTTACGTTGTCAGAGTTCCGAAGATGAGTGATCGGTTCGACCATAAACAGAGGTTTGTGTGGGTGCATAACAGATGCAAGAAACCAAGAGAAAGTTGATGTTATGCATTACCATACTGTCCAGGTTCCCTTCAACATGAAACAACATGACGGCTAATCCTCTTCCTCTATCCATCTCGGCCTGACCATTTTATTCATAATGACAGCTACTTAGATGAGGGTAGAGCTAAGAATAAGGAGATGACGTTCAACAAACATGCAGGAACAAAAATGGACACTCACCACGCAGGAACAAACAGTGATGCCTGCTGCCGCCAATTCTGTTGTAACCTCGCCCATTATGCCTGAAATTATAGCTCTACTACAGTTACTTTACAGAGTTTTTGTTAATCAATTCCCCAACAAAAGCCTTACGCCAGAAGAAATATCTTTGAAAGCATTCTAGATATCAAACAATCACATACTATTTATACCTTATGTACAGTAGGGAGCTTAATGTGACCGACTTACCTTTTCGATCTATGCAAACAACACAAAGCCATTGAATAGAATGCCCTTCAAGACTGTGCCAAGAGGTAACCTTGCTGATTAGCCAACTATCCAAACCAGGCAAGATGTCCTTGTATAATGGTTGAATAATCCTGGCAACCCCATTACCCATCGATAATATATCTCCTTCTGCTTTCAACTTTACATTTACATAGTGGTTATGTTTGCCGTTCACTCTGGGAACAGACACCTTGTTATTTTTCGACTGAGAGTTGTCTTTAATGTTTTTCCGAGTGGATGAAATATCCACCATATCCAAAATTTTCTCCCAGAGAGGCTTTTTTATAGTGGAGACAACTGGCGGTTCTTCTGTCTCACTTTCCTCATCGGAATCAGCAATGAAGTCAGTAATGGTATCTGCTGTTATTTCAGCAGCCGACAGTGAAGCTTGTTCCCTTAAAAACTGCAAAAAGAATGAGATTGTTTTTATTTTTTTATACATAACAATTTCATTGATGGTATGAAATGTTACAAGAGAAAATAATAATAATAATAATAATAATAAGTTCTATCCTAATGAAGTTGAAAAAAACTTCTCCAATAAGTGTGGTTAAAGAGTAATTCAATCATGTTTACATCAAAATAAAGACAAAAATATCGTATGTTAAAAAATGGCTTCAAACACCTTGTTGAAAACTCTGGCATTCCATTCGTTGTGATGGGCAAAAGAGAACAAAAGCAAAAGCAATATATCCGTAAGGTATAATTCATTATGACCGACCATACCTTCATAATCTTGTGTCTAGCACTTCGTGTTTTTGCATGTTGCAACCATTGTTTATGCCGTTGATAAGCTGATTTTCCAGAAAGTGCCTGCAAACAGAGAAAAATGGCCAATCATGACACCTGTTCATCAGAAGTTTAAAACTAAAATGGTGAAGTTGAAAAATGGTGGGATTAAGTTTGGAAATGTCCATATACGTATCTTATCAAGAATCTATACATACTGGACATACAGTAAACTAATTCAAGCTCGAAAACTAATTAAAAAGTTAATTTCTCTAAACTCCTGGGCATTTTGCATTATTACCTAGTGGTGCAAATTTCTCTTTCAAGTTAATTTCTCTTTCTCCATGAGTTCCATAATGCCAAATGGTGCAAATTTCGCTTTTCACTTCCTCCCCTACTATCACTATTTTTACTTACTTTGAGTGAATATCCAGAAAACCACCTATTGGTTCAAACATGTAATACCTGACCTTGATAAAACTAGCATCAAATAAATAAATGAAATTAAAATATTTGAAAAGACTGCCTGAACGATCAAACTCAACCAAATGAGGGGAAAAAGCAGACGGTAAATTGTCCGATTAACAGAACACATCATGCTGCTTGAAGGAAGCTTAATGCATGACCATGACTGTACTAGAGTTTAAAACTTCATATTCTTTTCAGGGAAAATATATCGTGTAACTTTTCCAGAACACATTTGAAAATGTTCAACACTCTTCTGAGCTCTCGTATCAGTTTCTATAGATTAGAAGACTATGCAGTGATTGTAGACCCAAGATGATAAAATTTTTATGTAGTAATTATAGGCACGAGATGATAAATTTTTTAGTAGTGATTGTAGTCATGAGACAACGAGTTTTAGCTTTGAAAGGTAAGCACATGCACATCTATACATCATACCCTAAGTCAAAATCCAGAAAGTCAAATACAGTATATTTTGACATGCAAGTATGTCCTAATTTGTTTTCAGATTTCACTTTTGATATCTTATTAGTGCTCCAGGTGAGATTAAAGAATATTATATTTTCTTAAGCAGCAATTGCTTTATCTAAGGACGCCAAATATCAGCATACTCTAGGCATATGCAGAAAGGAAAAAACAGAAAGCAGTTAATTCAATCAGAGTAAATTAATTCAATCAGAGGAAAGACAAGGATTACCCAAAAGCTAAAGAGATAGGAAAAGCTTCCAATTGTCATTAGTAATATAACTCAAAATCGCAACTTACATTATATGTGATTATCTCAACAACTTCTGCATTAGCAAGAACATGCGTAGGAGAAACGAGGTTACCATTCACCTACAATGCCAAAGTCACACATGGAAGGTCAATATCCAGTCGATCAAGAAACACAGGCATAATCCATCTGTTATGAGACATATGGAAAGGCAATCTTCCAGTCAACACTTGAAACATTACCCTTGCAGCTACCATCGTGTTACCAATTTCCGTGTGTATCATGTATGAATAGTCAATCACAGTAGCACCTTTAGGTAGATTTTTAATCTGCAGATGTTTAAAGACAGTTATAGTTACAAACTTAATAAGCATGACATAGAAAATGTTCTGATTTTAGCCATTTATACCTCTCCTCTTGGCGTAAAAACAAAGACCCGACTGCCTAATAAATCTCTGGTTACAGTATCCACAAATTCTCTTGAGCTCATGTTACCAACAAACTCTTCTTGCCATTCTCTTATAGCATTGAGCCAGCCAATCTGGAAGAAATCAAAGGCTTCATCCATGAAATTAACAAATCCAGACTAGTTCCTCAAAAGGCTCATCTTAACACCTCGAAAAGTCTACAACCAGGAAAGGTAAATAAATACCCTGAGTGCAATGTTTGCATCACTGAGACAGACAGCTTTCCTTCTTGAACTTCTAGAATTGGGCATAGAATTTCTAACTGGGCTAGTTACAAGCCCACCTCCACAATAGTGAGCAGCAATGCCTCTTTCAGCTATTAGGTCCATCTCCTCAGTTCTGATCTGCCAAAATAACCAGTATTTTTATTAACTTCGATATGCAACCACCAACTAAAAATGATAGATTAAGCAATCAAATGTTTTTTAAACTAAAAGTTTTAGCAAGGAGAGGTAAGCTCAAAAAAGAACTTCCCTAAATGCAGTTCAGATGTGAAAAACCAATTGATACTACGCGCTAAAACTAGAATATTTAAATACCTGAACTTCTAGCCGGAACATACTCTCATAAAGGAACGGGATTACACTTGTGTGAAGACTTTGATAACCATTAGGTTTTGGAGTTGCTATATAATCTTTCATCTGTTACAGAGAGCAGGTCAGTATTCACCAATATACAATCAGTTTTGTGTAAAACCATAAGAGAAGTTGCAGTTTACTCACAGCTCTAGGAATAGGGGTCCATATTCCATGTACCAACCCAAGAACGTGATAACAAATCTACAGAAAATACAATAACGCAAAAACGATGGTTTATTGAAGTATTACAGTAATTACAGGATAACCAACATCATTGAATTTCGTAACAGCAAAAACAAACTACCTGCTGCAGGCTACAGAATGGTCCAACACCAATGCAAGGCTTTGGTTGTATGATAATGCGAAGCTGGATTTTTAAAAAGAAAGGCATATATCATTAACAAGAAGACATGAAACCTGCATCAAATGTCATGTGAAATATTGGATTTTAAAACAAACCTGTGCAATCTGGTTAACCTCACTGATTGAACATTGAGACTTGAGAACAGCTTTATAGATGCTGCAAAATGATAGCCAATGTATTATTCATTAAGATTCCATAAAAATTCTGAATTTAAATCAGGACGCAAGATTGCATTGTGAAAGAGGTGAAGGAGAAAAATTTCAAGCAGAAACTTAAATGCTTAACGTATCTATGGACTCAAGTATCATTGCAGCACAGACAAACCACTGAGAAACTACTCGTCTGAGAAAAAGAAACCTTTTCTTATCTATATGTATAACCCAACCCTTAAGATGAGTGCAAGTGAAGAAAGTGGAAACTGCAAAGGAGGCAATCAAAGCTATACCTGAAAGGCTCCTTACATACAGATCGAACTTCAGTTCTCAGAGTCATAAGGTCTAGGAACTGATCTTCCTGAATCTTCTTCGTCAAAATTTTCTTTGCCTACAATAAGTATGTTAATTTAAACCTTGTAGTTATAAGGAAGATAGCATTTTAGAGTTCATTTAAATATCGCCTCAATGACAAATGATTGTTAGTTCCACAGTTGTGAGAGAGACAGAAATAAAGAATTAGGTATTTCCTACTTCTTGAAAACAAAACAAAACAAAACAGTATATCAAAATCAACTAGATTCCATGCAATCCCTTCATATGCTGAAAGAACTTCAATTACCATATTTATCATTGGCTACATTGATCTGTTAGGAATTGGATAGAAAACGAAATCAATCTTTCTTCAACAAATTATTGGTGTTTGACATGTAGGCCGTCTTACATCAAATGAAATATCCTAAAGGTATAGTATTGCATATCCATTTTTTTCTTGAGTTCAACAATATAGGGGCACGATTCAAACTTCTGACCTTTTGTTTAGGGTTGTAACGCCTTAACCAATTGAACTGTGCTTAGGTTGACATTTTCCATTTTGATTTTCGATTCTTAAGTTTCTATAATGGATCTCACATATTTACTTTAAATTGATAATCAATTATTGATCCCAATCTTGTCTCATTCTCATTCCCATTAAGAGTGGCCTTCAATTTTTTTTAAAGGTTGAAATATCAGTTATTTAAAAAGTAATATTTAGTTATTTACTTGCTATAAAACGTTCATTAGTTTGTAAATGATAAAATAACAAGATGCCTAATTGAAATCACAAGAGAAATTAATGAAAAAGATAACAGCATTACCTCTATCAATTCTTTCTCGTGTTCTTTAGAAAGGTCTGCAACTCTTCTTTTGACCTTGGAATAATCTTCAGGATTGGTATACATGAAAGAAAGGTTTTCTAGTTCTGACTGCAATAGTTATCATGGTGCCATGATATAAAAATAATTTCAAAAGATAGAGCAATGCATCATATGATAAGAAATGCACTTTATGGAAATCAAGTAAAAGAGACGAATGTCATCTGCTTATAAAATTATTTGCAATCTGAGGTAAAGAAACACAACTTAGGAACCAACATTAACAAGTTCTAATTGCAGCAAAAATAAAATAAAATAAAATAAAAAGATACAAGCAAAACACAAATAATAAGAATAAGAATAAGAATAATAACATTAACTGAGAAATAACGGGTCATACCTTGATCTGGTACATACCCAGCAACTTAGCAAGAGGAGCAAAAACCTGCAATGTTTCCCTTGCAATGCTGGACTGGACATGAAGCAAAAGTGTTAAATCTAGTACCAAATAAAGGTCAACAACCATATACTCTTAAAAGATAATAAGCAACCTGCTTATGAGGAGGCATGTGTGAAAGAGTGCGCATGTTATGCAAGCGATCTGCTAATTTGACAATGATCACACGGACCTGAAACAAAAGTTCCCTTTAGTTTTTTTAAAGCTACATGAAAGAATGACGACATAGACAACAGTAATTACAGAAATATCACCTCTTCTGTCATAGCTATAAACATCTGTCGCAGATCATCAGCTTTTACATCTTGTACTGAATTGCCTTCATTTTTGCATTTCAACTTACCCAGTTTAGACACCTAAATGGAAAGATATTGAAGATCAATCAAGAAGGTCATTGACCATGACATGCTAAGAGGGTAAAGACCCAAACATCAATAGTAAGACAAAAAGAAAAGAAAAATTAAATGACCTTAGTCTCTCCTTCAACAATATGACGAACAGTAGCACCAAATTCCTCTTCTATTTTTTCAAAGGTAACAACATCTGTGTCTTCAACTGTGTCATGGAGCAATCCAGCAGCAATAGTCTCCCAATCTAATTCCTAACATATAAAAACACTCTTTTCAGTCATAGACTGCAAGCTAATTTTCTTTCTACCTGAAAAAGGATACAAAGAACTTACAAGCTCCCCAAGAATTCGAGCAACCTCAACTGGATGAATAATGAAGGGCTCTCCACTACGTCTTTTCTGGCCATCATGAGCCTCGAAAGCAAGCTATACCCAAGTAAAGGGGGGAAAATGTAGGGCCGACGCACCTAAGTAGTTGTACACATAAAAAATTATGCTAAGTTTGGCAGGTACGGTAGCTCACCTTTAGAGCATTATGCACCAATTCCAGTTCCTTAGGTGACAAATAGGAGACAGTAGGCTTAAGGTCCTGAGGTTGGAGAGTAAAAATTAGCGAAACATAAAGCTAAAAGGGATATTCTATCTTGAAGAGTAAAGTATAGAGTCACCACATTCAGCAATTGACAATATGTACCTCCCACAAACCTTCAGGAGAAACCTCGTCAAAGGCATCTGAAGACAAGAATGAAGAGCAACAGAATTTCGTCCTTCTACAAATATCATGAAGCTGACTTGATTTAAGTAATCTTCCAAGGTGTACGTGGTTGGTAACTAAATTGGAATACCATCCCCCAATATTCATAGGTTCAAATCTCTGAAATGTACAAAAAAAAAAAACAGCCATTGTTATATATATACATATAGGAGTTGCGCAGAAGAAATCTTTATCAAGTCATATAAAATAAAAGATAAGAGGCTGCAATAATTTGGCATTAGTTTCAGAATGATGCTAAAGTTCAGTATTTAGTTCGTTGTTTTCCAGCAACTTCCATGCAATAGAATTGGAAGTAATTAGTGTCAAAATAATTCTTGGCACTTGAAACTTGAAAAAGACTTGTTTTACTTCAATGAAGTGCTTAATTGGTATCTGAAGATTCGCTATGATACTTTTTGGCATGAAGGTATTTCTCCGCCACCTTGGAAGAGGATTTGGGTGAGAAAAACTATACCAATGTCAAAATGATAGTACTTCAACAAAATTGCTGAAAGTAACTACGAACAGTCTTCAACCAATCATAAGACTTTCACCATTCACCGTTCAGCCCATATTTTATAAAAAGCTAAACAGAAACGTAAAATAGGAAAGGAAAAAGGAACCAAACATGATAACATGATAAGTGGATGACTTCCACAAATGTTCCAAGAGTGGATAAGATACAAAACTCGGTAACTTGTGATAGTGTTCCAATATAGGAGAATCTAATTGACAACGAGATAAAAAAATGTTAACATGATATAATGAATAAAGTAACCTGTTCAGTGGTCAAAATTCGTATAATTCAAGCATAACAAACCACTTACAGAATTGATTCTGCTTCTTTTGCCATTTCTTGAATACAAGAAAGAGGAGCACTGAGGAGAATGAGTGGTGCTTGCAAGAAAACCCGTCAAGACCCTCGGAGCCTTCCATGCACACGAGAGAACACTGCAATCATACCGACCACTTCCCTCGCCTTTCGAGAATTTACATATATTCACGCATCCTAAAGAAACTACAAATTCAGAAAATTACCGTCAAAAACACACAATCTATACAGCTAGTAGGCCAAATTCCCCTACTATACCAAGCCAACAGTCAACAAAGTCTCCCAAAAGAAACAAAATAAAGCTCAAAACCTCTCAAACCACCGGACGCCTATCCTCAAGTGAAATAATCTGTTGCCATTTCCCAATCAAACATACAAAAATAAAAAGAATTCACAAGTTGTACTGGTGCCATACCTGACATCGAAGGAGCGGATGTCATCTCTAGTGGGAGAGGAAAATCTCATTGAATCCAACTAGCATTAAATTAAACAACCACTCCCGTGGTGGAAGGAAAGCGGAACAGAAACTCAGAATCGAGGCGGCCACTGGCGAAATCTCAATAACAAAAAGAAATCGCAACGCAGAGGAATCAGAAGAAGAGGGTGTCGGAGCTGTGAATCGTCACGCATCGGTGATAGAGAATTAAGCAAAGGGGATTGAAGCGAAGAAGGCCACGAGATAACAGTGAGGGGAAGAAGAGAGAGAGAAGGAGAGAGAGATGATGAGTTCAGCCAAGACCACACAAATGCCGTTCGATGATGATTTTATTATTTTGTGTTTTTTTCCTTACTTATTTTTCCTTTTCCAATTAATTTATTTTTATCACTTACTTCTTTGTTAATGGGCTTAAACAATTTTAAATATAATATCTTTTAAAGGTATGGAAAAGTTAATATAAAAATATCCTCACACCTTTTTAATCTATACCTGTGATTAAAATTTTGAGGCCTCATTTCAAAACTTTCATTAATATTTTTACATGTCTCAAATTCTTCAACTATACTTTATAAAGCATAAAATGCCGCATTTACGTGCCGAAGATCTTAAGTCTTAGACAAACCTACTACCTTCAAAATTTTCATTAAATATATAGATGAAAACATTTATTCTATATACACGAATCAACTATACTTTATAGATCATCTCCCTCTATGATTCTATATACACCAGTCAACCGAGATCACCATTTTGATGAATATACTAACTTTTTCACTAATGTCATACCAATTTTGTGGATATGTGTATAACCCATTAGATAAATTATATTAAATAGTTAGACGTTCTAAAAATAGGGTACTATTACATTGGATTGGATAAATAGGGTACTATTACACTGGAATTACACTGGATAGCGTACAATAATAAAATAGAGTACTATCAGGGTACAATAATAAAATAGAGTACTATCAGGGTACAATAATAAAATAGAGTACTATCAGGCTGAATTCACCCGTTTATTGGCATTAGTCTTTCCTCCTCTGAATTTAATAATAGAGGTTTATTGGCATTAGTCTTTCCTCCTCTTTTCCGGGCCTTCCATATCCAAACTGGATCCAAAAGAGAATTTAATGTTTCTTGGTCGTGAATATCTGAACAAATCAATTAGGTTATTTTGGTTTAAGCATAAGGTATAAATGGAAAGGTTGAATTTGATGAAACATATAGATTTTTATTAGAAAAAGACCCAAAAGGCATAATAACATGAGATGGCCATTACCCACAAAACATTATTAAAAAAAAAAAAAAAAAAAAAAAAAAAAAAATTATGTTTCAAAAGTAATTAAAGTTTTGTGTTTTTATCCAAACCCCAATATCTCCCTCTAAGCTTAACCACAAATAAAAATGGCTTAGCCAGCGATTTGGGTCCTCCGTACAAGAAATAGAATAATAATAATAATTATAATCAGTTCTTTTCACCCTGCGCAATCTTGGAAATGGTCAGCGCAATTTCACACAGCTTAATAAACACATCATTCCTCTCCGTCAGCAGCGGTGGGCGCTCGCTGCCCAACTCCGTCCCACACGTGCGCACATCCGTCATGGCTATATTCACCCATTTCTCCAGGTCCCCATACGCCTTCACCGTCAGCGCTGCAATGGAGTCGTCCAGCTGTTGGGACGCGTCTAGGTACTCGTCAAGGCAGTCGAGGAGAGCCTCCTGCACCATCGGCTTGGACAGGGTCGAGTCATTGAACATCACCTTGATGCTCTCCGAGATGTCCGAGGCGTTGGAAGAGGCGAAGCGGAGGGCCACCAGGGCTAGCCCCGTCTTGTCGGCCGGGTAGCTGTTGGGGTCCGAGGTCAGGGAGTCCACGCACAGCTCCTTGTGTTTGGTTTGGCTACACATTTCCTCGATTAGGGTCATCCCTTCCTCGACGGGGCGGGTGGCGTCGTGGCGCTTTGTCGCCATGCACAGGCACAGAATTACCACAATGGCTGAGATAAATTTCATGGCTACTGTTGTTTTTTGTTTTTTGTTTTTATTTATTTATTTGTTTTTTCGTCTCTTTTTATTTATTTATTTATTAATTTTTTTTATTTTTTTTTATTTGGAGGGATGGCGTTGAGGGAAGCTCTTGGAAAATTGTTAATAAATAAAGTTTTTTTTGGAGGTTAAAAATTAAAAATAGGAGGATGCCCGATTCTTCCGCTTATTTTGCTTGCATTTTGTTTCTTAACCCAATTTTAGAATATTTAGTTTTTTTTTTCTTCCTAATAATTAGGATGATTCGTTTTTTAAATCATAATTAAATTAAATTAATAAAAATATCTTTATTTTAGAGTAAGTTTTGGATAATTAATAGTATGTTTGAAAGATGCCAATTTTAAAAAGTAACATAAATATGTTTAAATTTTTTAAAATATTTATTTTTTTCGACTTAAATTATGTATCTATTTGGGTGTTAAAATAACTAATTTCTTTAAACTTAACTCGAGTTAGGAAAGAACAACCTTAAATCAAATTATATATTTGGGTGTTGAAATTTATTATATATTCTTAAAATTCAAGTAAGATAATTAGGTCATGAGATTTTATTGTAGACGGAGGGGACTGAGACTCTAGTCTGTAAGAAGAAAAATATGCTTGGAATAGGTGTAAGAATATAATTTTAAAAATAAAACTGTTATTTTGTCCATAATCCTAGTTATTTATTTTTATTTAAAATTTTGATATTTAAGAAAAGAGGAAATAAATGAGAAATTGGAAAAGTTTTAAAAAATATTTAATGAGTAAAAACAAAGAAACCATTATAGGAGACTGAGAAATTATTGTTTGTTTATAAACCTATGATCATTCCTTAAATTAGGAGACGTGGGACTTCATCCAACAAAAAGAAGATCCAATAGAAAGAAGATGATAAACAAGATGATAAGCATGGGACTTCATCCAACATAAAGAAGATCCAATAGAAAGAAGATCCAATGAAAAGAAGATGATAAACATTATCATCAGGTGAATTCACCCATACAACAATGCAAATGGAGGTCAGAATTTGTTGATGAAGTCATGAATGTGAGTATTGATTTCATGAGGCCTTTCTTCGTGTACAAAGTGACCAGCATCTTCTACAATAACAACTTCCTCCAGCAATGGCACGTCCCTTTTGAATCCCCCATTATGGATATATTCCTTGGCTCCTTCAAAATGATACGTTATATCCAAATCTCCAACGATGAATTTCACAGGTACCTGAATCTGTGCTCCCGTCCATGGCCCCGTCAGCTCCCAGGTTCTGCAATAAACATCAATTCAACTCATATATCATAATCAACCATCAACGTTATCCGCTGCCTTCAACAACCTATAGCTAACGATATGTATTTCATTTATAAGCGAGCAAAATAAAGTCAAATTGTAACCGTTTAAGCTCACCGCTAATAGATATTGTCCTTTTGGGCTTTATCTCGAGGTTTCGCTAGCAGATATTGTCCTATATAGGGTTTTAACTTTAGTGCTTTCCCTCAAGGTTTTTAAAACGTGTCTGGTAAGAAAGAGGATTCCACACCGTTATAAAGAATACTTTGTTCCTTCTTCAACCAATGTGGGATCTCACAAGCACCTCTTCGGGGCCAGCATACTTGCTTACACTTTTTCCCTCTACAATCGATGTAGGACCCCCAATCCACTTGCTTACACTTTTTCCCTCTACAATCGATGTGGGACCCCCAATCCACCCCTCTTCGGGGCCCAATGTTCTCGCATGCACATTGTCTAGTGTCTACCCCCTTTGGGGCTCAGTCTCCTTGCTAGTACATCACTCGAGACTCTAATACCATTTGTAACAGTCTAACCAACAATTATTGTCCTTTTTGGGCTTTTCCTTTCAAACTTCCCTTCAAGATTTTCAAAACATGTCTATTAAGGAGAAGTTTACACACTCTTATAGAGAATTCTCCGTTCTTCTCTTCAACCGATGTGGGAACCATATATATACATAATATACATATACATATAACGTAGCGACTTTAGGTTAAGTAAAAATCTAAGGTTGTGTAATTCGACAGTTTCTCACCATGAAAATGCATCAGAATTAAACAGAACATGTATTTAATGTCGAAACACGAAACCATTGTTAAACTTAGAACGCAGAGAAGAGTGTAGGATTGGAATGGTATTAACAGAGAACTTGGGTTGTAAATAAACATGGCTTACAGGTCAAAAGCGCGATAGTAGTTCAATGCTCCAGTGAAGCCCGTCTCCTTAAATTTGGAAGCATAATGGTTGATATCTTCTTCCGTCAACCAAGATGGAAGGTTTTCTGGCGGCGGGATCGCGCGAAATCCGTACTCTTTAGGCAAGCATGGAGCATGAGTACTTCTATTAGATAGTGTTGACTTGAAGAGTTGAGCTGTGTCGATGCAGAAAAAATCTGCTTCTGCCTCCCCTGGAACCTGTTACAAATCAATCTACACTTAGTTGTCTTAGATGCCATGAATGTATTATAGAACCACAATCAATTCATTTGTATCTCTCCTGCTTGCATGAGCCATCCCCATGTTTCCAACAAAAATGATATCAGAAATTGCTCTATAAGTTAATAAAACATGGTCTATCAGTAGAACAGACTTTATTTTGATATCAAAGTTCGATATGGCTCTCAAAATTTGATGAATCAAACAGATGATGAATCAAAATTCAGATGGGACTCTCTCTAATCTGCAACTTAATGAATCAAGAGAGAATCACAAAAAGGTCAAAAGGAATGTTCCAATAGGGTACTCGACTGTCAACTACAACTTCTACAAAACTCTGTTCCAGGAAAGTTTGCAATCACTTGCAGAAGAGAAGAAAAAATTAGTAAGATTTAACAGCTTGTAGATCTGAAATTAATTTTGTCAAAGATGAAACAGTCTAAAAGCTGTATAGAACTTTTGAATATGTTAAGAAAAGCAATATTTTAAGGTTTGATTCTTCAACAGTACAGTGATTTCACATAATTAGGGTTTCAATTGTGTATGTGAGTGAGTGCACAGATCAAATCTACACCAGAACACTAAAACACTACAGCTATGAGCATCAGTAGTAGAAAACAAATTGATTACACCATATATCCAACTACAAGCAACTAAGATAAACACAGAGATTAATCGAAATTAGGACCAAAATCAGACCGGAATAAAACCCATTAGATCTCTTCTTAGAAGTCAATCAAAGTTGAGATTCACCTGAAACCTGCACATATAGAAATCATCACCATACACAGCTCTGAATCGTTCGATGAAAGAAATTTTCGGATTTCTAGGGAAGAACTGAACACTCAGATTCACCAAGGCCTTGATTCTATCAGGTCTAAACAGGCAAAAGTACCACGCGATGATCGCCCCCCAATCGTGCCCTACAAGAAACACCTTCTCAATACCAAGCTCGTCCAAAGCCCCAACCAAATCACCGACGATATGGAGCGCAGTGTAGGAAGTATGCGATTCTGGAGAGTCGGTATCGCCATAGCCGCGGAGGTCCGGTGCAATGGCTCGATATCCGACGGAAGAAAGGTAGAGAAGCTGGTGGCGCCATGAGTACCAGAGCTCGGGAAAGCCGTGGAGAAGAAGAACGACGGGGCCTGTGCCTATGGAGGCAATGTGCATTTTGATGCCATTGGTGTTGACGGTGGTGTGTTCAATGGCGTCCATGGCAGTTGCTCTCTCTGGTTCACTTTCAATCAATTTCTTTAAGAGAACTATAAATAGATCGGCGTTGAATGTATTAAGATCCTTTTCGCCGGAGAAATAACGGCCTCGTGAATAACGTGCTTCTCCTCCTTCCTTCTGAAGTCAACATTATTAAATTTTGGTTTTCAATTAGTTCATCGCCACATTTTTTTTATTGTTATTTAAAATTTATCTAAAAAAACTACCTTTAAATTTTAGTTTAATGATTCCTATTTTTAAATTTTATTGTTATTTAAAATAGCCCTCCATCTCTTTTGCCGATTGCCACCACCGTTCATGTTTGATGATTCTAATAAAATTATTAGTAAATGTAACGGAGGGAGAAAAATCAGACATTAATTTACTTATGGAAAGAAGATTTTTAGTGAGGTGAGGGACAACCAAGACATCTAATAAGTGAATATTTGGAACATGAGGAAGAGTACCGGTGTGGGTAATGGGTAGGGATGCACCGTTTTCTACAATCACAGAGTCCTTACCCGTGTAATTTTTAGATTGATCCCGAATTGATGGGTCGGTAGTCATATGGGCCGAAGCTCCAGTGTCCAGAAACCAATCAGCAGCATCGGGTCCAGCAATAGAACATGACGTGTTAAAGGCTTCAGCAAGGTGAGCATGAGAAGAATCAGGTCGAACATACCGTTGGTTGCAGCGGTCAGCATAATGGCCCTCTTTGCGGCATATTTGGCAATGAGGTGGTCGACGACCCTGACTTGAGTGGTTTCGTCCTCAATTAGAAGAGTTGTTTTTGTGAGAATAAGAACGACCTCGCTGGTTGGTAAAGGAAGCAGGGTGACTTTCATGGGTGCGACCACGATTAGTGGCTGTGAATGCTGTAGGAGTGGAGTCAGAGGACTCAAGAGAGCGCTGGAACAACTCAAAACTTTCAGTTTTAGATACTAGATCTGCAAAACAGGGGATAGGGTGAGAGCCATCTGAGCAGTAGAAAAAGCTGAAAATTCGGTGCCGAGTCCACGAAGGAACCAGTGCACTTTATCAATGTCCTCGACGGGTCTGCCAATGGCATGAAGTTGGTCACAATTTTTTTTGAAGGCACGGGCATACTCAGCAACAGGTTTTGTGCCACGTTTCATCAACTGCAAGTCATCCTTGAGTCTTAGTTCACGAGCTTTTGACTGATGGCTGAACGTAGTTTCCAACGCAAGCCAAACATCACGTGCAGTAGAGAGACCAACGACAACAACCATGACTTCCTCAGTGAGAGAGGAGAGCAGGAGACAGAGAAGTCGTTGATCGGCTGCTCTCCATGCCAAATATTTGGGGTTGAATGTTGAGGAGGTTTCTGGTTCAAAGCGAGGTGGTGGAACCATAGTTCCATCGACATAGCCCAGCATGTCTTGACTCTCAAGGAGAAGGAGAAGTTGGCTTTTCCAAAGAAGATAATTGGAGGAAGAAAGTTTGATGGTGATCATATGGATTAGAGTATTGAAAGAAAGAAATGATAACAAGATTCGGAAGCCATAGAGAAGAAAGGATCAGGGTTGTTAAACCGAAAGGGCTCTGATACCATGTGAATGTTTGATTAATCCACCACATCTAAATGGTGGTGAGGGTTCTCTTATTTATGCATAAAAGTATGGTTTAAGCTGCATGTCATAGATATTTGAGCATGAAGTAAGTTGGTTTGATATATGTAAGAGCACGTTAAATGAACCGTTGAGCTATGATTTGACCGACATTGAGAACATATCTTTAGTATGATACAAAATATGTTATAAGAAGTTTATTATAAATATTTGAGCATAGAATGAGTTGAGATGATACATGTTAAATGCTATTATGCATGTTTACTAAAACACGCATGCATTATCTTATGAACTGGAATTCATAACTAGGTATCTATGTTTAGATCGCTATGTTTATGATGTATGCAGTTATATAAGGACAATTAGGGATTCACCAACTAACGTTTAATTGTAAACCTGACTCGATTGTCAATGATTCAAATAACAATAAAATTGGCTTATGACTATATCTCGTGGGGACTGTTGTGAAGTTTGCTAGGTAGCTTCCTGTAGTGAGCTTGTCACAAACTGTAGCTTAAGAGTTCGTTCATAATCGAAAATTTTAAAATAAAATATTTTTAAATAATTGTTTGTACAAATTAATTATTACATTAATTTTTTATTAAAAAGAAAATGTAATTTGAGTTATTCATTATTTTGGACTTATATACAATAATTGAACATTTGTGATGCAAACGAGAAATGGAGATTTGTTTATTTTATTATTCAAATACATTTAATGTAATGCTGATGGTCAATCATGTCGCCACGTGTTGTCATCTTCCACTAGTTTATTAAAATTTTAATTTATTACTGCACGTAAATAATACCGGAATTAGAATTACATTAAAATAATAATAATATACGTACGAAGTTAATTAAACTCAACAGAGGAACATTAGTGGATTTTTCGTTGAAACTTGTGAGTTTTTTTTTTTTTAATTAAAAGTTAAAATAATTATATTTATACCATTCAACAACATCCGACCTTAGCTCAGTTGGTAGAGCGGAGGACTGTAGTTGATCGCAGATTAATCCTTAGGTCGCTGGTTCGAATCCGGCAGGTCGGATTTTATTTTTATTTTTTTCAATATTCATTTTCATTATTTCCCCTTTTGATCCGGCAGGTCGAATTCATCAACGTTTTCTTTTTATTTTTCTTTTTTCCATTTTCAATTTAAATTTCATTTTCATTATTTCTCCTTTTGATCCGGCTGGTCGAATTCATCGACGATTTACTTTCAGAAATACGTCTTTCTATGAGCAATTTATAGGAAACTAAATGAAACAAAGTAACTCAAAAAAATCTAAAAGACTCCTAACCCCATTGCAACATGGTGGGGTTCTCGGCAAGGTGAAATTGTTAATCGAACACAACTCTCTACGGTATGATAGTATAACGTTCCTCAAACCAATAGGGATAACGTTCCTTTGTTATAAACGCATGATCATTTCTAAATTAGCGGATGTGGGACTTTCATCCAACAAAAACTACAATGGTGACATCGGCTGCGGCGGTAACGGTAGCGTCGGCAACAGAGACCCTCCGATTCTCATTGCCATTAATTTCTCGACTCTCTACACCACTTTAGCTCTCAATTCTCTATAGTTCTTCAATATCTTAGTTAGTTCAAACAAACCTTTTCATAGTTCTAGCATGACCCATATAAACCTTAACGCCATTAAACCCAAAATCAACCATTATCTTATACGGTATTCCGAAGAAAAATCCTCTAACTTCATCTTTACCACTTGTATAAAACCTAATTTATATCTTAGATAAACCCTGTTGGGTTAGAAATATGTAATTATATTTGATGTTTTAAGTATTATATTATCAATAATCCATAACTATATTTTTATTTAATTACTTTATAAACAGAGTAAAATATTTTGTACATGCATTTAGCTGTAAAAGGTTTATTTTGCTCTCCATAATTGGATTGTGCATTAATTTAAATTTGAAATCTAAGTCTTGATTTGACATATATTTAATCCAATTAAATTAGTTAGATTTATCATTAACCATCCTTCTCTCTTCATTGCACTCTCTTTCTGTCATTTTCTCTCTCCTTACTACTAAAACACGTCGCCATTACTTGGCTTGAACTTTTGTTAAGATTACACAACAACATACATACTCGATGAAAATGCAAGAAGAATATTGGCTAAAAAATTTGTATTGATGACTTCATGTATGTACAATAAGAATAATATATAGAATATAGAAAAGTACATTTTTAAAGCTCTACCTAGAAAGTATATATATATCGAGTTAAGTTGATTGTATATAGCTTTATTAGATATAACTATTGACCAAGCTATAAATAAAAGAGCTGACTCTATAACCTAGTTACAAATTGCCCTTCGCACTATTAGGTGATCACGTGTGGTTGTTCTCCTCTTGCCTATAAATGATTTTTTTTGTATAATTCAGACTTCGTTTCCTTTTACCTAAAAATCACAAACAGAACAAAACGCTTCAGTGTGGCATTGCCGGGTAAATGAAAGGGGTAATTTGATTTTTCATTTTGAATAATTATTTTCATTTTTAAATAACTTTAAAACAAAAATAATTTTAAATAATTATTCGTACAAATTAATTATAACATTAATGTCTTATTAAAAAAAAAGGTAATTTGATTTGAGTTATTCATTATTTTTGGGTTATACAATAATTGAACATTTATGATGTATAGCGTGAAAGGGAAATTTATTATTATTATTATTAGTCAACAATCTCCACTAATTTATTACAATTTTAATTTATTACGCAACTTATTCCTAATTAATAATACCATAATTAGAATTTTAAATTAGTTCCGTTATTTATTAATCTCCACTATTTTCATGCTAGACTCCTTTGTTTTGTATTTTTTAAGTATATAAAAAAAAATTTATTTATGTACCGTAAATATTACATTAATAATTAAAAATTTATACATTTTAATATAAAATATTCAGTTAAATATTATTATTTTTTTTTTAAAAAAGGACTGTTAGATGAGTTGGATTGTAAACTCAACCCAAATATTTTTTAATATAAAAAAACTGATATACGAAAACAAATTGAGGTTATTTATCATTTAAAAATTTTGTGCAATTAATGGAGAACATAGAGCACACAATAGTTCCCACTAATGGCATCAATATGCACATTGCTTCCATCGGCTCCGGCCCGGCGGTGCTCTTCCTTCATGGCTTCCCGGAGCTCTGGTACTCATGGCGCCATCAGCTCCTCTTCCTTGCCTCCAATGGCTTCCGAGCCATAGCCCCTGACCTCCGAGGCTTTGGCGACACGGACGTGCCGCCGTCTCCCTCCTCCTATACCGCTCATCATATCGTCGGCGACCTTATTGGCCTTCTGGATCATCTCGGAATCGATCGAGTTTTCTTAGTAGGCCACGACTGGGGCGCGATGATGGCCTGGTACTTCTGCTTGTTCAGGCCTGACAGAGTTAGGGCGTTGGTGAACTTGAGCGTGCATTATCTTCACCGCCATCCTTCGATCAAATTCGTCGACGGATTTAGGGCTTTTCTCGGCGATGATTTCTACTTCTGTCAATTTCAGGTCTGATTTCACAAATTAGGCGATGATTTTTGGCTGAGAACCTAAAATCGATTGGAATATTTGAGTTATAGCTTTGGATTTAACCGATTTCTTGAAATTTCGCTTAGGAACCTGGAGTTGCCGAAGCGGATTTTGGTTCTGTTGATACGGCGACCATGCTCAAGAAATTTCTCACGATGAGAGATCCTCGGCCTCCGATGATTCCAAAAGAGAAGGGATTCAGAGCGCTGGATGTTAGAATTGGTCAATCCATTAGAATAGCTTGAAGTTGGTCATGCCATAAGAATAGGCTTACTTCGTTAGTTTCCTATGAAATCGGATCTATTAGTTAATCTTTTGCCAATATAAATAGAATATGTCCTCAATAGTGTGAGGCACAGTTTTGCATAAACTTGATATGGTATCAAAGCCATGCCTAACATGGTATCAGAGCCATGCCCTAAACTTAGCCGTGTCAATAGATTGGCAAATTCTTAAATGTCGAACAAAGGACTCCAAAAGGAGTCAAGCCTCCTCGAAGGTACGAAGGCAGTCAAAAATGACTAAGACTCCAAAGGAGTCGAGCCTCGATTAAGGGGAGGCGTGCTTTGTTCGAGGGGAGGTGTTGGATGATGAAAGTCCCACATCGGTTAATTGGATGATGAAAGTCCCACATCGGTTAATTTAGGGAATGGTCATCGGTTTATAATCTAAGAATACACTCTCCATTGGTATGAGGCCTTTTGGGAAGCCCAAAGCAAAGCCATGAGAGCTTATGCTCAAAGTGGACAATATCATACCATTGTGGAGAGTCGTGTTCGTCTAACATGGTATCAGAGCTCAAATAAGATCCACGAGATCCATAGCCTCTGCTGTTAAACATGTCAATCCCAATCAACACAATGTCTTCTCCGTCGATCAGTCAGGTGATTAGTGTTAAGCTTACACAAGAAAATTATCTACTGTGGTCTACCCAAATCCTTCCCTACTTGCGTAGCCAAAACCTTGTTGGTTTTGTGGATGGATCCATGCCTGCACCAAGCCAGACGATCGCCGTTGAACCAAGTGAAGAAACAGGGAATCGCAAAATTATCATCAACCCTGAGTTCACAGTCTGGTACCCCCAGGACCAGCTGGTACTCAGCCTCATCAACTCATCAGTCACTGAGGAGGTTCTCAGCACGATGGTTGGAATCACCACTGCACGAGAAGCCTGGATTACGCTGGAGCGACAATTTGCTTCCACATCTCGAGCAAGAGCAATGCAGATCCGTATGGAACTCTCTACTATCCAGAAAAAGGACATGACAATTGCTGACTACTTTCGTAAAGTAAAACATCTTGGTGATACACTTGCTGCCATTGGCAAGCGAATAGAGGATGAAGAACTCATCGCCTACATGCTGCAAGGACTTGGTCCAGATTATGATCCTCTAGTCACAAGCATTACAACCAGAACAGATGTATACACTGTCAGCGACGTGTATGCTCACATGCTGAGCTATGAGATGCGGCACTTGCGTAAGGGTACATTTGAGCAACTTTCATCTGCTAACAATGTCAATAGGATATCCATTCGTGGAGGTGCCAATGGAGGTCGAGGTAGTCGCGGTCGTAGTCGTCAGTTAAATAGTGGTCATGGACAATCAAGGCGTACTGTGAACAATCCTGGACGTCAACCATCAAAGACACAAAGCAGCTCAGGCATTGTCTGTCAGATTTGTGGTAAGCCCAATCACGATGCTTTGCAATGCTGGCACAGATTTGATCAGGCATATCAAGCCGAAAATAATCTCAAACAAGCAGCTTTGGCAACTAGTGGATACACTAGTGACACAAACTGGTATGTTGACACTGGAGCCACAGATCATATCACCAATGACCTAGAGAGGCTTACCACCAGAGAACGCTACACTGGCACCGACCAAATTCAGGTTGCAAATGGCGCAGGTTTGTCTATCTCTCATATTGGGAATTCATTAATTTCTGGTTCATCTCTTGTTCTGAAACATATCCTATATGCTCCTAAAATCAATAAGCACCTAATTTCAGTACAAAGACTAGCATCTGATAATAATGCTGTTGTAGAATTTCACCCAAACTATTTTTTGGTTAAGAACCGAGTCACGAAGAAACTCCTGCTCCACGGTAGATGTAAGAATGGCCTATACGTTCTACCGCATAATTTCAGTCAAGCCTTGCTGACAGCCAAACTTTCGAAAGAACAATGGCACAGAAGGCTAGGGCACCCTGCATCTCCAATTACCATTAGAATTCTACAAGATAATAATTTAGCTATAGATACTAATATTCCCTCTTCCTCAATTTGTAATGCTTGTCAATTAGGGAAAGCACATCAATTGCCATTTGGTTCTTCTCAGCATGTATCTACAGCACCCCTTCAATTAATTCACACTGATGTATGGGGTCCATCCATTGCGTCAGTAAATAATTCCAAATATTATGTTTCCTTTGTTGATGATTTTAGTCGTTATGTTTGGATTTACTTTCTGAGATGCAAATCTGATGTTGAGTCTGTGTTCCTTCAATTTCAAAAACATGTTGAAACTATGCTAAATACCAAAATTCGCTCCGTCCAATCAGATTGGGGGGGTGAATACCATCGGTTACACAATTATTTCAAATCCACAGGCATTGAACATCATATCTCCTGTCCTCACACACACCAGCAGAATGGGTTAGTCGAAAGAAAACACAGACACATTGTAGAAACTGGCCTTGCTTTACTCGCTCAAGCCAACATGCCTCTATCCTACTGGGATGAAGCTTTCAACACAGCTTGCTTTCTTATAAATAGAATGCCCAGCCGAACCATACAACAAGACACACCACTTCATAAATTGTTTGGTAAAAGTCCAGACTACTCCATGCTTAGGGTGTTTGGCTGTGCTTGCTGGCCTAATTTAAGGCCTTACAACAACAAGAAACTGAGTTTCAGAACTACTAGATGTATATTCTTGGGTTATAGTTCTTCTCATAAGGGATATAAATGCTTAAATAGAAGTACAGGACGTATTTACATCTCTAGAGACGTGGTTTTCGATGAAAATATTTTTCCTTTTGAAGAATCTAAGCCACCAAACAAAACCACAAATCCACATCATCCTGTTCTACTTCCAGCCTTAGCCAAACTTGCTAGTTTTTACACTGAAAATGCTCTTACAGATATTGAACCAGTTGTTAGTAATTCCCATATGAATGATGGTCAAACTGATAATATTGCTAGTGACAACTTGTCTGGTGTCAGCTTATCTTCTGCAGATAATACAAGAAGTTCAGAGGAAATTGCAGAATATGAAGCTGAGAGCAGTTCGATCAATGCTCAAAACCAAACTCATGAACATGTGTCTGATCAACCAACTGAAGCAGCTAGTCAACATCCAATGCGAACAAGGTTGAGAAATAACATTGTACAAGCTAAACAATTCACTGATGGAACTATCAGATATTCAGAAACCTCAAGAAAATTCGCAAGCGCTGTAACTATCACAACTCCGATCATAGAGACTGCTACTGAACCTCGAAACCTGCAGGAAGCCATGCAACATCCAAGATGGAGAGGAGCAATGAATGATGAGCTCTCAGCGCTAAAACGAAATGCCACTTGGGATCTAGTTCCACCCAAACCTGGAATAAATCTCATTGATAGTAAATGGGTGTATAAAGTGAAAAGAAAAGCAGATGGGTCAGTTGAAAGATTAAAAGCAAGATTAGTTGCCAAAGGATTCAAGCAAAGATTTGGTGTTGATTACACTGATACTTTTAGCCCTGTGATCAAACCGTCAACAATCAGGGTCATTCTTTCGCTAGCAGTAACCAAGGGCTGGAATATGAGACAAGTTGATATCCAAAATGCATTTTTGCATGGAATTCTGAAAGAGGAAGTGTACATGCGACAACCACCAGGATTTCAAGACTCAGCCAAACCAAAGAATTACATATGCAAGCTCAAGAAAGCCCTTTATGGCCTGAAACAAGCCCCAAAAGCTTGGCATTCAAGGTTGACTGGAAAACTTATTGAGTTAGGCTTCAAGGCTTCAGTAGCTGATTCATCTCTTTTTATTCTCAAAAACAGAGAGATAACTATCTATATGCTCATCTATGTTGATGATATAATTATTGTGAGCTCCTCTGATCAAGCAACCGAAAGGTTGATTCAGAAATTGAAAATAGATTTTGCAGTAAAAGATTTGGGTGATCTTGAGTATTTTCTGGGTATTGAAGTCAAGAAAACACGAGATGGTATCATACTGTCACAGAGACGATATGCTTTAGATTTGTTGAAAAGAGTAAACATGGAAAAATGCAAACCTATGTCTACACCAATGGGTTCTGCTGAAAAATTATTCAGAGAACAAGGAATACCCTTATCAGCTGAAGAACAATTCAAATACAGAAGTACAGTGGGAGCACTACAATATTTGACAATGACTAGGCCTGATTTGGCATTTGCTGTCAATAAAGTGTGTCAATATCTTCATACACCTACTGATGCTCATTGGGGTGCTGTGAAGAGAATTCTTCGTTATGTTAAAGGCACACTAGCATTAGGAGTGAAAATTCAGAAATCAACCATGATGTTGTCGGGGTTTTCTGATGCTGATTGGGCTGGTTGTCCCGATGATCGACGTTCAACTAGCGGCTTTGCTGTATTTCTTGGAGCAAATCTAATCTCATGGAGTTCCAGAAAACAGGCTACAGTGTCAAGATCAAGCACCGAAGCAGAATACAAGGCCATTGCGAATCTTACTGCAGAAATGATTTGGATCAAGTCATTACTGAAGGAACTGGGCGTGTATCAATCAAAGGCTCCTCGCCTCTGGTGTGACAACCTCGGAGCTACATATTTAACTTCAAATCCAGTATTTCATGCTAGAACGAAACATATTGAAGTTGATTTTCATTTTGTTCGAGAACAAGTAGCACGTAAAGCAATGGAAGTTCGGTTCATTTCATCAAGTGATCAAGTAGCTGATATCCTGACAAAACCACTGTCTAAAACTCCTTTTACTACACATTGTAACAATCTCAACATGTACAAGACTTGTTGGGATTGAAGGGATCTGTTAGAATTGGTCAATCCATTAGAATAGCTTGAAGTTAGTCATGCCATAAGAATAGGCTTACTTCGTTAGTTTCCTATGAAATCGGATCTATTAGTTAATCTTTTGCCAATATAAATAGAATATGTCCTCAATAGTGTGAGGCACAGTTTTGCATAAACTTGATATGGTATCAGAGCAGAAATAAGATCCACGAGATCCATAGCCTCTGCTGTTAAACATGTCAATCCCAATCAACACAATGTCTTCTCCGTCGATCAGTCAGGTGATTAGTGTTAAGCTTACACAAGAAAATTATCTACTGTGGTCTACCCAAATCCTTCCCTACTTGCGTAGCCAAAACCTTGTTGGTTTTGTGGATGGATCCATGCCTGCACCAAGCCAGACGATCGCCGTTGAACCAAGTGAAGAAACAGGGAATCGCAAAATTATCATCAACCCTGAGTTCACAGTCTGGTACCCCCAGGACCAGCTGGTACTCAGCCTCATCAACTCATCAGTCACTGAGGAGGTTCTCAGCACGATGGTTGGAATCACCACTGCACGAGAAGCCTGGATTACGCTGGAGCGACAATTTGCTTCCACATCTCGAGCAAGAGCAATGCAGATCCGTATGGAACTCTCTACTATCCAGAAAAAGGACATGACAATTGCTGACTACTTTCGTAAAGTAAAACATCTTGGTGATACACTTGCTGCCATTGGCAAGCGAATAGAGGATGAAGAACTCATCGCCTACATGCTGCAAGGACTTGGTCCAGATTATGATCCTCTAGTCACAAGCATTACAACCAGAACAGATGTATACACTGTCAGCGACGTGTATGCTCACATGCTGAGCTATGAGATGCGGCACTTGCGTAAGGGTACATTTGAGCAACTTTCATCTGCTAACAATGTCAATAGGATATCCATTCGTGGAGGTGCCAATGGAGGTCGAGGTAGTCGCGGTCGTAGTCGTCAGTTAAATAGTGGTCATGGACAATCAAGGCGTACTGTGAACAATCCTGGACGTCAACCATCAAAGACACAAAGCAGCTCAGGCATTGTCTGTCAGATTTGTGGTAAGCCCAATCACGATGCTTTGCAATGCTGGCACAGATTTGATCAGGCATATCAAGCCGAAAATAATCTCAAACAAGCAGCTTTGGCAACTAGTGGATACACTAGTGACACAAACTGGTATGTTGACACTGGAGCCACAGATCATATCACCAATGACCTAGAGAGGCTTACCACCAGAGAACGCTACACTGGCACCGACCAAATTCAGGTTGCAAATGGCGCAGGTTTGTCTATCTCTCATATTGGGAATTCATTAATTTCTGGTTCATCTCTTGTTCTGAAACATATCCTATATGCTCCTAAAATCAATAAGCACCTAATTTCAGTACAAAGACTAGCATCTGATAATAATGCTGTTGTAGAATTTCACCCAAACTATTTTTTGGTTAAGGACCGAGTCACGAAGAAACTCCTGCTCCACGGTAGATGTAAGAATGGCCTATACGTTCTACCGCATAATTTCAGTCAAGCCTTGCTGACAGCCAAACTTTCGAAAGAACAATGGCACAGAAGGCTAGGGCACCCTGCATCTCCAATTACCATTAGAATTCTACAAGATAATAATTTAGCTATAGATACTAATATTCCCTCTTCCTCAATTTGTAATGCTTGTCAATTAGGGAAAGCACATCAATTGCCATTTGGTTCTTCTCAGCATGTATCTACAGCACCCCTTCAATTAATTCACACTGATGTATGGGGTCCATCCATTGCGTCAGTAAATAATTCCAAATATTATGTTTCCTTTGTTGATGATTTTAGTCGTTATGTTTGGATTTACTTTCTGAGATGCAAATCTGATGTTGAGTCTGTGTTCCTTCAATTTCAAAAACATGTTGAAACTATGCTAAATACCAAAATTCGCTCCGTCCAATCAGATTGGGGGGGTGAATACCATCGGTTACACAATTATTTCAAATCCACAGGCATTGAACATCATATCTCCTGTCCTCACACACACCAGCAGAATGGGTTAGTCGAAAGAAAACACAGACACATTGTAGAAACTGGCCTTGCTTTACTCGCTCAAGCCAACATGCCTCTATCCTACTGGGATGAAGCTTTCAACACAGCTTGCTTTCTTATAAATAGAATGCCCAGCCGAACCATACAACAAGACACACCACTTCATAAATTGTTTGGTAAAAGTCCAGACTACTCCATGCTTAGGGTGTTTGGCTGTGCTTGCTGGCCTAATTTAAGGCCTTACAACAACAAGAAACTGAGTTTCAGAACTACTAGATGTATATTCTTGGGTTATAGTTCTTCTCATAAGGGATATAAATGCTTAAATAGAAGTACAGGACGTATTTACATCTCTAGAGACGTGGTTTTCGATGAAAATATTTTTCCTTTTGAAGAATCTAAGCCACCAAACAAAACCACAAATCCACATCATCCTGTTCTACTTCCAGCCTTAGCCAAACTTGCTAGTTTTTACACTGAAAATGCTCTTACAGATATTGAACCAGTTGTTAGTAATTCCCATATGAATGATGGTCAAACTGATAATATTGCTAGTGACAACTTGTCTGGTGTCAGCTTATCTTCTGCAGATAATACAAGAAGTTCAGAGGAAATTGCAGAATATGAAGCTGAGAGCAGTTCGATCAATGCTCAAAACCAAACTCATGAACATGTGTCTGATCAACCAACTGAAGCAGCTAGTCAACATCCAATGCGAACAAGGTTGAGAAATAACATTGTACAAGCTAAACAATTCACTGATGGAACTATCAGATATTCAGAAACCTCAAGAAAATTCGCAAGCGCTGTAACTATCACAACTCCGATCATAGAGACTGCTACTGAACCTCGAAACCTGCAGGAAGCCATGCAACATCCAAGATGGAGAGGAGCAATGAATGATGAGCTCTCAGCGCTAAAACGAAATGCCACTTGGGATCTAGTTCCACCCAAACCTGGAATAAATCTCATTGATAGTAAATGGGTGTATAAAGTGAAAAGAAAAGCAGATGGGTCAGTTGAAAGATTAAAAGCAAGATTAGTTGCCAAAGGATTCAAGCAAAGATTTGGTGTTGATTACACTGATACTTTTAGCCCTGTGATCAAACCGTCAACAATCAGGGTCATTCTTTCGCTAGCAGTAACCAAGGGCTGGAATATGAGACAAGTTGATATCCAAAATGCATTTTTGCATGGAATTCTGAAAGAGGAAGTGTACATGCGACAACCACCAGGATTTCAAGACTCAGCCAAACCAAAGAATTACATATGCAAGCTCAAGAAAGCCCTTTATGGCCTGAAACAAGCCCCAAAAGCTTGGCATTCAAGGTTGACTGGAAAACTTATTGAGTTAGGCTTCAAGGCTTCAGTAGCTGATTCATCTCTTTTTATTCTCAAAAACAGAGAGATAACTATCTATATGCTCATCTATGTTGATGATATAATTATTGTGAGCTCCTCTGATCAAGCAACCGAAAGGTTGATTCAGAAATTGAAAATAGATTTTGCAGTAAAAGATTTGGGTGATCTTGAGTATTTTCTGGGTATTGAAGTCAAGAAAACACGAGATGGTATCATACTGTCACAGAGACGATATGCTTTAGATTTGTTGAAAAGAGTAAACATGGAAAAATGCAAACCTATGTCTACACCAATGGGTTCTGCTGAAAAATTATTCAGAGAACAAGGAATACCCTTATCAGCTGAAGAACAATTCAAATACAGAAGTACAGTGGGAGCACTACAATATTTGACAATGACTAGGCCTGATTTGGCATTTGCTGTCAATAAAGTGTGTCAATATCTTCATACACCTACTGATGCTCATTGGGGTGCTGTGAAGAGAATTCTTCGTTATGTTAAAGGCACACTAGCATTAGGAGTGAAAATTCAGAAATCAACCATGATGTTGTCGGGGTTTTCTGATGCTGATTGGGCTGGTTGTCCCGATGATCGACGTTCAACTAGCGGCTTTGCTGTATTTCTTGGAGCAAATCTAATCTCATGGAGTTCCAGAAAACAGGCTACAGTGTCAAGATCAAGCACCGAAGCAGAATACAAGGCCATTGCGAATCTTACTGCAGAAATGATTTGGATCAAGTCATTACTGAAGGAACTGGGCGTGTATCAATCAAAGGCTCCTCGCCTCTGGTGTGACAACCTCGGAGCTACATATTTAACTTCAAATCCAGTATTTCATGCTAGAACGAAACATATTGAAGTTGATTTTCATTTTGTTCGAGAACAAGTAGCACGTAAAGCAATGGAAGTTCGGTTCATTTCATCAAGTGATCAAGTAGCTGATATCCTGACAAAACCACTGTCTAAAACTCCTTTTACTACACATTGTAACAATCTCAACATGTACAAGACTTGTTGGGATTGAAGGGGACTGTTAGAATTGGTCAATCCATTAGAATAGCTTGAAGTTGGTCATGCCATAAGAATAGGCTTACTTCGTTAGTTTCCTATGAAATCGGATCTATTAGTTAATCTTTTGCCAATATAAATAGAATATGTCCTCAATAGTGTGAGGCACAGTTTTGCATAAACTTGATACTGGAAACTCCCGATCCTCTGCCCTCATGGTTAACAGAGGAGGATGTTGATTATTTCGCTAGCAAATTCTCCAAAACAGGTTTCACCGGAGGATTCAACTATTACCGAGCATTTGACCTGTAAGAATATGAACTGAATCCCTAAAACCTATGCTGTTTCCAAGATCTGTAGCTTCTTCGAATTTTGTACATGTATTTTGTGGGTACAGATCATGGGAACTGACGGCGCCATGGAGTGGATCACAGGTCAAAGTCCCTGCAAAATTCATAGTGGGGGATCTTGATTTGGTGTACCATTTTCCAGGTGCGAAGGAGTATATACATGGGGGAAGGTTCAAGGAAGACGTGCCGTTTCTGGAAGAAGTGGTGGTGATAGAAGGAGCAGCTCACTTCATCAACCAAGAAAGAGCAGATGAAATTAGCTCCCTCATTTATGAGTTCATTAACAAGTTCTGAATCTTTCTCCCTCTTTGCTTCAGTGCAAGCTCGTTTTTCGTTTTCATGGCCGCTGCAACAGCTGCAATGGAGGTAACAGCGCGCCTTTTTCAGTTATGTGATACAAATGTGTTGGCTTAACGCTTATTGCTGTACTTACACTCCGTTAATTTGTATCGATGGATAGTGTCGATGAGAATTATTAGATGAACACGACTCTCATCAATGGTATGATATTGTCCACTTTGAGCACAAGATCTCATGGTTTTGCTTTGGGCTTCCCCAAAAGACCTCGTACTAATGGAGAGAGTATTCTTTGTTTATAAACCTATGATCATTCCCTAAATTAGTCGATGTGGGACTTTCATCATCCAACACCTCCCCTCGAACAAAGTGCGCCTCCTCTTAATCGAGGCTCGACTCCTTTGAAATCTTAGTCATTTTGATTGCCTTCGAGGAGGCTCGACTCCTTTTCTTTTCGAGTTTTTTGTTCGATGTTTGAGGATTTACCAATCTATTGGCACGACTAAGTTTAGGGCATGACTTTCTCTGATACCATGTTAGATGAACACGACTCTCCACAATGGTATGATATTATCCACTTTGAGCACAAGCTCTCATGACTTTGCTTTAGGCTTCTCTCCATTGGTACGAGATCTTTTGGAAAAGCCCAAAGCAAAGTCATGAGAGCTTGTTTGTGGAGAGTCGTGTTCATCTAACAAGAACTACGGTGATGTCACACTTCGAATACATATGATATGTTGGTCGTTGATGATGAAAGAGACTATAGAATAACTAATCAGAACACTTTAGAACCCTACGACATACCTCACGAGATAGTAAGCTTTGAAGAGTCGCACCCTAAGACCTAATGAAGCGGACGAAAGCCCTGATAAGAATGAAGGATGAAGAACTAAGAAGCTATTGAACCGAAACCCTAAGTTGAGCTTGGGTGATTCTAGTTGAACCTAGATGATAGTCTATGACTTAGTGGTGTGACGTCAAAGTATAAAACAGGGCACACGAACAATTTTAATGACTACAAATAACGTAAGATTTAAGAACAAACTAAGAATCTACAAGTAAGCTAAGTAGTTTATATTCATTCATGGTACATTATTCCTTTTTAAATGAATATTAAGCGACATGGTCGAGGCAAGGGTGTCTTGTAATGTTCAAAACTAATTCATAATTAATGCATGCACGTGTTAATAATTTCAAATTAGGCATAGTTTTAAAGATTCACGTGAGTTGATGGGTGGCATATGGTCCCGTCTTTTCTTGGTGGTGGTATATGGTCCGGTCTTGTGGTCCGGTCTTTTCCAAAAGCTACTCAACTGGTTGCAATTATTTAATTATTAGGTGACAGAAGGCGGAAGTGTGAAAGAAATTTCTTTATATTTAACGATCCTATTTATCACATTTGAGTAGGAATGTAAAATGGTAATAATAACTGCGGATAAGCCGAGGCTATGTCCCCCAAGCTTTCTATTTAAGCCGAATGCAGATAGACAGAGAGACGTACACGGTGGAGAAGCAACAAAACGAAACCCATCCATGGAGAAAATCGAGCACTCCACCATCGCCACCAATGGCATCAACATGCACGTCGCTTCCATCGGCTCCGGTCCGCCGGTCTTATTCCTCCACGGCTTCCCTGAGCTCTGGTACTCATGGCGCCACCAGCTCCTCTTTCTCGCCTCCAAGGGCTTCCGAGCCATAGCCCCTGATCTCCGCGGCTTCGGCGACTCGGACGTGCCGCCGTCTCCCTCCTCCTATACGCCTTTCCACATCATCGGAGACCTCATTGGCCTCCTCGATCATCTCGGAATCGATCAAGTTTTCTTGGTAGGCCACGATTGGGGCGCGATGATGGCTTGGTACTTTTGCCTTTTCAGGCCCGATCGAGTCAAAGCTCTGGTCAATTTGAGTGTCCATTATACTCCTCGGAATCCGGCAATCTCAACTCTCAGCCTTATCCGGAAATTACTCGGCGACGATTTTTACATTTGTAAATTTCAGGTAAAAGCGATTGAATGTTCGCAGTGTTTTGTGGTTTCTGAAATTGAATGAATCGGTCGCATTAGGTTAAGTGATGTATCGCTAATTGTGAGATTTGGTTTAGAAACCTGGAGTGGCTGAAGCCGACTTTGGATCTGTGGATACGGCTACGATGATGAAGAAATTCCTGACGATTAGAGATCCAAGCCCTCCGATTATACCTAATGGATTCAAAACACTGAAGACTCCAGAATCCTTACCGCCGTGGTTAACGGAGGAGGATATCGATTACTTCGCCTCCAGATTCGCGAAAACTGGCTTCACCGGCGGACTCAACTACTATCGTGCCTTTGACCTGTGTGAATTTACAAATTTAGCTTGATGAAATAGATTTCTCTGTTCTTATTGTTCTAGGGCCAAGAAACCGATATTGTGTTTTTTCTGATTGATTGCAGAACCTGGGAGCTGACTGGGCCATGGTGTGGAGCACAGGTCAAAGTTCCTGCGAAATTCGTAGTGGGGGATCTGGATATGGTGTACAATTCTCCAGGTGCGAAGCAGTACATTCACAGCGGCAGATTCAAGAACGACGTGCCACTTCTGGAAGAAGTGGTAGTGATGGAAGGGGCAGCGCACTTCATCAACCAAGAAAAAGCAGATGAAATAAGCGCCCACATATATGATTTCATCAGCAAATTCTAAATTTCTGGATGGATACTCAACTCCTCTGCTTTACTCTGCTTATCCTTTCCATGGCAGCATTGCAACTTTCTTATTAGGTATGTTTTCATGTGATTGTAATGTTAAGTTAGTTGAAATGAGAGGTAAGATGAGCTGGTGACAAGAATAGAATAGGCAACACCAAGTGGGGAATATATATTATATTATATGAATTTAGAGTTTAATTTTTGTTAGTGAGTAAATGAATGAAATTAAGGGGTTTTGGTGGTTGGATTGTTTTGTTGCTTCATTTGGGTACTACAGTGTTGATTATATGCATCTAAACACACCCTTAATCCTTGATTTTAAATTCCTTAATAATGTATGATAAATCCACTTCAATAATTTATGAATATTTTAGTTCAATTTTAAAAAAATGAATATTATTGAGAGGTTAAACGTGTGCATTAAGAAGCGTTGGTGAGGGGATGTCGATGCTGTCAACTCCAATTAATAAAACGACAAAGCAAGGCCATATGGGGTTTCACAAACGACACATGTCAAATCTTTTAACCTCACGCCCAGTCATTTTGTTCGGTGCCACACGTGTTGAAAGAGACCTAGGACCTAATGAAGCGACGAGAGCCCTAATCAGAATGAGGGATGTATCGAACCGAAATCCTACGTTAAGCTTGGGTGATTCTAGTTGAACCTAGATGATAGACTAAGAGAGCCTATGACTTAGGAATATGCCATCAAGGTATAAAATTGTAACACCCACTCATCTACTGCTCGAATCTTAGGAGTTACGTATAATTTGTTTCCAAAACACCATAAAACAAAACAAGTAAAACTTGTGAATTACATTATTTACAACCCGTCATCATAAGACCATCTACTTTTTACACTTCAAAATAAGTACATAAAACAGACTCAAAAAAAGATTCTTAGTAGTCTCTAGCCCACCGTCTTGTCCTCGGTTTCCGTGCATCTTCTCTATCTAATGCCGTGCATCTTCTCTATCTAAAAAGAAAAATTAAAATAATTTTGATAAGTAATTAATTTACTTAGTAAGTAGCTAACTTGTCATTGGCAAGTTTTATTACTCATCTCCCTAGCTATTTTTAAGTTTTTTTCACCCTTGAATCTTAGTTTCCTTTACCACGACCATTTGTTCATTGAGTAGTATTTTAGTTGTTTCTAGCCTGGTTACTGGTTCTGCTTATTTAGAATTTTTGGACTTGTACATCAAATACGGGCATCTATTAATTTTTATGGCATCCTATAATATCATATAAACCAAGGGCTAGGAATCCTCATTATTCCTTGTAATATCATATAAGCCAACGGTTAGGAATCCTCATTGTTCGTAACTTAGCACACAGTGCGTCGGTTATAAATTTTGCGAAAATTAATAAACTACAATACTCATATATAGTTCATACCTCAATAAACTATACCTAGAGTCATAAACTTTCTATTAGCATATACAACATGTTTACATCATCTTAGGCAAGCAATCACACTGTAAAATAAATAATCATATCATCAATGCACGTATTACTATTTTAAATTTTTAATCATGTAATCAACATGCTCATGTATGCGAAACAAATTAAGAACTTATTTGAGAAGCTCGATACTGTACTTGTTTTTTAACTCATTTTTTCTTAATATGTAGGCTTAGAAGAGGGTAATCTAACACAATTTCTCTCCATTACACTATATTTAACAATTTTCAATATAAGTATAGATGAATGAATAGGTAAAGAGGAGTCAAATGGAAACCAAACAGAAGTTGCACGTGCCAATGGTTCATGCCTCATGCACTTGGGATTCGCCCAATCGCACACTCCAGTCACCCTTCCTCACACGATTGCGTGTGCTGCATACACCTCGTCTTCTTCTTCCTCATGTGTTTTTTGCAATTTTCCCTATTGTGATACATCAGGTTATTGAAATTTAAAACTTTGATTTGTGGTTTTCTTTACTTTCATATAAACGCCTAAAACCACTTAACTCTTAAACTTCAGTCGTCGAGAGTTTCCACAATCGTTCCTCTAACGTCAAGCTTGCATCCCCACGCGGCAATCACCAAAAACTATGAGTATTTTGGAACAACACATTACATCAGACTTAAGGACAAATTAAGAATCTACAAGCAGTTTATAGTCATTCATACTACATTCTTCCTTTTTAAATGATTATTAAGTGGTATGGTCAAGGCAAGAACATGTACGAGCCACAATGTTATCGGAGTCGAGATAACTTGAGTATCTCAAAACACGAATAGTTACAATTAATTATTTAAAAACAATTAATGAAATAAAATTGTTAGCCGCAGTTGCTAATATAAATGTTGTTTACTATTATTATTATTATTATTATTATTATTATTATTATTATTATTTATTTATGCTATTAGGTGCGTCCATGTTATCCCTACAAGTCTTAGGAAAGCAAGGGTACCAAAACTTTATATTTAATAATTAATTTCCTTGTATTTTTATACCTTTTTTTTGTATTTTTAATTATATATTTTTAATAATTAATGTGCGAGTTTTTCTATCTAAAAAACCTATTTATCACGTTTGAGTGGGAATCTGAAATAATTTAACTATAAAGTTTTTGTCTTTATCTTAATTTATAATCAATTATGGAATTAAATTTTTTTTAGAATTTAATATTTGATAAATATTAATAATTTATTTGGTTGGATGAAGGGCAACTTGGGTATTTTTTTTAAAAAAATGGTTAATAAAGTGAAAAAGGAGATTAAATATAAATAACGTACATCTTCCTTTTAAAAAAACAATGATGCTTTGAGTCAGTAATTCAATAAATTTTAAATATTTAGAAAAAGCTATAATAACTTATACTTTTCAATTTCTCATAATAATTGTTAATTATTACGTGATTTATGATTCTTATTTAACTTTTCAAATTCTTTTTTTTTTTTTTTTTGGTAACTTCTTTATCTTATTTCATCTTGAACGGGTGACGTCTAAAGAAAAGAGAGTTACATAAATGAATTCAGATCATATATGAAAGAGAGCGATCATGAAAAGAGAATGACTTGAAAAGACTTAAAAGAAATGAAATTTAATACTTTCACCATCAAAAAATATATTGTTTTTCGGTAACTCAATCATAGAAAATTCAAATTTAAGGATGTTTTATTTAGAGTAATTTTATGATGGGTGACTTACTCGAATTTTCCTAAGATGCAGGCTAGTAAGTTATGTGGGGATATTTTTCACTCTTAAAATCAATAATTAAGGAACGTGACCATGTCGCATGAGATAAAAGAAAATGCCGGAATAAATATCCCTACATAATTTATATTACTAGTAGAAAAATGTCATTATGAAAACCACCCTTTCATTAATTGGAATAAGGGAATGTTTCTGGAAGTTAGTGTTTTATATATATATATATATATATATATATATAAAATTTTATATTTCTTTGCTTTTTGTATAATATAATTAAAAATTTTGATTCTATATTTCACGTTAAGTTCAAACAACAAAAATATCATGGAGTTGAGAGTAGGTTACCTTAAAAAGGATATATTTTTCTTCATTCTTTTGTTTTTTTTTTTTCTTTTCCGAATATATTTTAGTTGTTAGATAATATTTGCCAAAATCCTCTATTTATAATATTAATATCAAATAAATTACAAAATATAAGAAAAGAACCATAAAGAGTAATAAATTTATATAAAAGTAATAATACAGATAACTTATATGTAAAGTATATTAGAGGATTAAATATCCTTAATTGGAAATTTAAAATAATAATAATTATTATAATTATAATTTTTTTTTTTTTTAAGTGTGGGGGATAAGCCGTGGCTATGTCCCCGAAACTGTCTATTTATACCGAATGCAGAGAGGCAGAGAGGCAGAGAGAAGCACGGTGGAGAAGCAACAAAACGAAAGCCATCAATGGAGCAAATCGAGCACTCCACCATCGCCACCAATGGCATCAACATGCACGTCGCTTTCATCGGCTCCGGTCCGCCGGTCTTATTCCTCCACGGCTTCCCCGAGCTATGGTACTCATGGCGCCACCAGCTCCTCTTTCTCGCCTCCAAGGGCTTCCGAGCCATAGCCCCGGACCTCCGCGGCTTCGGCGACTCCGACGTGCCACCGTCTCCCTCCTCCTATACACCTTTCCACATCATCGGAGACCTCATCGGCCTCCTCGATCATCTCGGAATCGATCAAGTTTTCTTGGTAGGCCACGATTGGGGCGCGATGATGGCTTGGTACTTTTGCCTCTTCAGGCCCGATCGAGTCAAAGCTTTGGTCAATTTGAGTGTCCATTATACTCCTCGGAATCCGGCAATCTCGCCTCTCAGCCGTACCAGGCAATTCCTCGGCGACGATTTTTACATTTGTAAATTTCAGGTAAAATCGATTGAATGTTCGCAGTGTTTTGTGGTTCGTGAAATTGAATGAATCGGTCGCATTAGGTTAAGTGATGAATCGCTAATTGTGAGATTTGGTTTAGAAACCTGGAGTGGCTGAAGCCGATTTTGGATCAGTGGATACGGCTACGATGATGAAGAAATTCCTGACGATTAGAGATCCAAGCCCTCCGATTATACCTAATGGATTCAAAACACTGAAGACTCCAGAATCCTTACCGCCGTGGTTAACGGAGGAGGATATCGATTACTTCGCCTCCAAATTCACGAAAACTGGCTTCACCGGCGGATTCAACTACTATCGTGCTATTGAGCAGTGTGAATTCACAAATTTTGCTAGATGAAATAGATTTCTCTGTTCTTGTTTTTCTTGGTCCAAGAAACCGATATTGTGTTTTTGCTGAATGATTGCAGAACCTGGGAGCTTACAGGGCCATGGAGTGGAGCGAAGATCAAAGTTCCTACAAAATTCGTAGTGGGAGATGTGGATATGGTGTATCATTTGCCAGGTGCGAAGCAGTACATCCACGGCGGCGGATTCAAGAAGGACGTACCACTTCTGGAAGAAGTGGTAGTGATGGAAGGCGCAGCGCACTTCATCAACCAAGAAAAAGCAGACGAAATAAGCGCCCATATCTATGATTTCATCAACAAATTCTGATTTCTTGTTGGATACTCATCTCCTCTGCTTCTTATCCTATCAATGGCAGCACTGCCATAGCAATATCATTTTCACATCCAGTTTCCCTATCTTATCAATTTCATCCCTAAAATAAGTTAAATTACACAAGTTACTCTTTGAATTCCGAACATTAATTCTATTTAGTCTTTTTGTCTCTAAATTTAAATTAATTAATTTCAAAATTGTCAAAACCCTATTATGCACAAAATAAAAATTAAATAAATGGAAGTTTAAAAATCATCCATCAAGTTAATTAATAAAATTCAGGCATCAATTTGTTTTATATCATACATTTATTTATTTATTATCATTGCCAATATTTGAGGAAAAAAAACATTAAATCAATTTCTTGAAGGAATGGGAAAAAGGACTGAGGAGGTGTGAAAGCAGTGAACACGTTTCACGTGTTGTCTTAATCAAACTTTGTTTCATCCAATCTCCCTTACTTCACTTTATTTCTAACAACCTGTATTTCACTTTATCTGTAACAACCGCATTAAAAAGAATGATAAATAAAGTAAAATTAATTAATTAATCAATTAAAAAAACATAGAGAAAAGAGAGGGAAGATTGTGAATAAAAGAAAAGAACATATAAATATTCTAATACTTTGATATCGTTAGATATTGATATTTGTATAACGGCGGCGTGTGTTCTGTATGGGTCATATGTTTGACGTGTGTGAAATATTTATGAAAACATGTGACTATGATAAATTTTTGAAATGATATGTCTATAATACGCTTGTGAAATGATGTCTATAATATGTTTATATAATGATATGATTATGATGTGTCTGTGATATGATACGACTATGATACATGTTGTGATGTGATGTGTTGATAATACGATATATGTTATGGTGTAACACGTTTGACGATAAATACATGTTGTGACATGATTTATAGTTTGATACGTGTATGATAAATATGATATGCCAGGACATGTTATGTGTATGAAATGACATATGACGATGTATAATATGAATGATATGATATTCAATCCCAATACATGTCTTAGAGGTTTTTTTTGTAAAATGATATGATATGAAGGAAAATTGAAGGGTTGTTTTACCTGATTTAATGAATAAAAATGTTTGGATCTCATGAATCATTGTATGTTACATGCATCAAGAAATCTTCCTTTTACGATGGTATAGACACGTACGGTATGAGGTAGAAAAATGATCATTATGTTTATCATAATACTGCAACTCCGGCAATAGCACTAGAGAATGTTAGCTATCATCGACTAAGTAAGGAGCCCAAGAGGTGTGCAAACCGTTTGGTGGATCCATACTCTATATGTTTGCATCTAATCCCAATAGTGTAGGATAGTGCTTACATCTAACCCCAAATAGTGTATGATCCACCTACACGGATAGAGATTAAAATGATAGGCTTCATTCATGATTGTATGTGTTTGTATCTAATCTTAATAGTGTAGGATAGTTTACGGCTGACGACTATATCACAAGTCAAGACCATGACACATGCATAAGATAATTATATTTAATTTCTTATACTTTAGGTTAGAATAGGATATTACTTTTAATGTTTATTTAAGTCGAGACCATGACACATGCATAAGATAGTTGTATTTAATTTATTAGAATTTAGGTTAGGATAGAATGTTTATACTTTTAATGTTTATTTATTTTATTTAGTATTTCGTTGTGCATTAAAGATATTTTTGAACACGTAAATCTTATGATAAAGTTTCAAATGATCATTTCCACCTAAAATGATTGCATTATGTATATAGTAACGACTTTAGCTTAAGTAGAAATCTAGGGTCGATACATTATTTCTAAATCTTTCTTTTCGAGGAGATATTGGGATGGGAACATATGCATGAGAACCAAGCAAAGAAAAATGAATGGCGGAAGAACGCACTCAAAGGGGATACTGGTTGGAAGTAGGGGACGACCGGTCCAATCTTGTTCTATTGAAAATTATTAGGGATTTATCGATTGATTTCTAATTCTCTGACCGGTAAAAGTGTACAGTTGTACCTTTATGATTATAAGTATGTAAAATTATGGTTGAGTCATGAAATGTATGAATGTAGATCGAGCGTTGGCAAAGCATGAGTGTCACCCCCTTCCTCCATGATTTTTACGTTAGGAGGGCTATGAAGGAGATGCTTACTAAACTCTGCTAGAGAATTTGAGAATATTGTCCACTACCGTATGATACGAAATATGAATTGGAACCTATGGCAAGGTCACACCTTGAATACCTATGATTTATACGATAACAATGATGAAAGAGACTAGTATATAACAATTCAAGATGTAACTAATGACTTTTAACTATGAATAAGACACCAAATGAACCAGCGAACTAATGAGACAAGATTTTAGAATGAACTAAGAACCTACCAACAAGCTACTTGTGTTTTTCAGATGAAGGCTAGATAAAGCGGTCGAGGTCAGAGTGTGCACGAGCAGTAGAACTATACATGGTTTACATTGTTCTAATAGTCCTCTCTAATCAACAACATAACAAAGCACTACACCACGAATAAGACCTAATGAAATTTATATTTTTTATTTAAAAATTAGATCGAAAATCCAATTTATTTTTTTAAAAAAAGAGAGTAAATAATCTTCTTGGCACATCCAAATTTATTCATTTTGTTCAATAAATTTTCTTCTTCGCTGCAACATCATCATAGCACGAAGATCGACAGCGTCGATCTCATCGGAGTAGTTCTCGGGCCGGTAGTAGCCGGTGACCGGGTCTGGAACCCACGCCACCTTCTCTCTACTCCTTTCTGCTTGTTCCTCCTTCTTCATCATTCCGTCATCCCTCGCCGCTCTTTGTGACGCCGCCATTGCTTCCGCCGTATATCCACGCCTAAGTGCAAAGTGAAAACCATAATTGAATAACCACAAAGTGAGTCGTTGCGTATATGTATGTATGTATGTATATAAGAAATACCTGATGAGAGCGTTAGAAAGTCCATCGGAAACGAGACCGGAGGTGATCTTGACGCCGGAGAAGAAGCGAGCCATGGGGAAGATAAAAATTTGAGAATTATATAGGAGAAGGAATATTAGGAAATAGGAGGAAGTGACATGGAAAATAGAATTCAAATTAAATTTACAAAATATTTATTTCCAATTTTAATATATTCCTTTTCCTAATTTGTTTTATTTCCCTTTCCATTTTGTCCTTCATGTAGTTATTACAATAAATCACAAATTTTATTACACGTAAGATTTTTAATTTTCCGTTTTTATTTTTTTAATTTCGAATTTTTGTCTTTTTTTTCTTTAAAGAATATTTCCTTTTCTATAGTTTACAAAATTTGTCGTTAAGGAAGTTATTATGACAATTTTTAAAATAATAATGATAGTAACATCAAAATGTATTTTTTAACTCCGAATTTAGAGTCCGAGTCATTAATGTATGCAAAATAATTCTAAAGAGTTTTCGACTCAATGAAATGCTGACTAGACCATCATCTTCGGAGGTGGATTGGTGACATGTCAATTATAATTTAATTTAAAACATAATTTAAAATTGATTATTTTCAATGACTCAATTTTAAAATCTAAAAACTAGGAATTGGGTCGGGTTGATAATTTTTAAGACTCAATTTAATTATTCGAGTTTTAAGTTTTTTTAATTTAAATAATTCTTATTCAATAATGAATATGAGTGAAACATTTATTTATTTATTTTTAAATAAGGAACAACCGTTAAAATTCATTTTTCTGTCGGGTGTCAGGTTAACTGTAGGCCCAAAAAACGAAAGCCCAATAAGGGGAAGCCCGAACAATTTAAGCCCACAATAGCTGGCAGGCCACTCCGTCTTCTTCTTCATCCGTAGTTAGGGCTTTCGGACCGACCAGACCCCTGCGAGCGGAGTGACATTGCATGTATCGGATCAAGCCGTCGTTCTCCGTGGTCGACCGTCGTTGCTTCCTTTTCGACCTCCTTAGCTTTTCCATTTGAGCATATCTATTCGGTGGACGGAGGTGAAAGAAATGGCGGAGGTCAACAGCACTGGCAATGAAGTTCCTTCGAACATGACCATCTACATTAACAATCTGAACGAGAAAATCAAGCTGGAAGGTATTCTTGAGGCGAGGGGGATGGGGGAGCTTCTTTAATGATCTGAATTATGCTGTGTTTTTTACTGTTTACTCCTTGGTGGAGCAGAATTAAAGAAGTCGCTGAACGCGGTGTTCTCGCAGTTCGGGAAAATTCTGGAAGTGTTGGCTTTCAAGACCTTGAAGCACAAGGGGCAGGCTTGGGTTGTGTTCGAAGAAGTCTCTTCTGCCACTAATGCGATTAGACAAATGCAGGGCTTTCCTTTCTATGATAAGCCTATGGTAATGTGCTTCTTAGCCTTTTCAACTGCGAGAATTTTATGTTGTTTGTTAAATTCGAAGTTAAGATGAAGACCAAATAAGTGTTGCTGTGAAAATATCGTTATCGTTCGAATGAACACTTAATTAATGTAATAAAAATCACAGTGGCGAATGGGAAAGTGCCAATATATTCTTCTGAGCTGCGAATTGGAATTGTGTTTGGATTATATTGCGTCTTATCTTATTAGACAGTTGAGATTTAGTCACATATGGCTCGTAAATAATGTGGTTTTGCTGATTATTGCCAAACTGATGGCCTGGTCTGCTTGGATTTGGATAGCTGATATCATTTCGACGAAGCTAAAGAACAATTATTCTTTGATGATCAAGCATGTAACAGAATATGCCCTGAAACTTGGATCTTGAAGTGTATACTTCTTAAATATATCCATTGTAGGCGTTTGAATTTATCGACCTGTGCTTTATGGCATTGGTTCTTAATATTTTCAACCACATCAAGTGGTTGTCAAATGGGGCTTCAGCAAATCTTTTGAAAGTTCTATATTTGTTGAGCATTTCTTGTTTGTAAATCTGGTGGCTAATGCCCATATTTTCTTTGCATATATGAAAATGTGTCATAGGCTTTATATCTTTTTCCATGGTATAAAGTGCAGACAACTTTATATATCATTTATTCCTCTGGTCTATTATTCATCTTTTGTTAGCTGGACTAATATTTTGTGGGAGTGTGGTGTAATACAAAACTAAGTGATGTTGTTTTGCAATGGTGTAGAGGATCCAATATGCAAAGACAAAATCAGATATAATTGCAAAGTCTGATGGTACATTTGTTCCCCGGGAGAAACGAAAGAGGCACGGGGAAAAGGGTATATTTGTCTTTATTTTCTATTTGACAATTCAAGAAAGTGAAGGAACGTGTTGTCCTATTGCTTATGTAGCAGTGTTTAATCAAAGATTTGTCCATTCTCTTGATGTGGTAGGGAGGAAGAAGAAAGAGCAGCATGATACTAATCAAGCTGGGATGGGTCTGAATCCTGCTTTTTCTGGAGCATATGGCGCAACAGGGGTAAGTATCTCTATTTAATACCTAAACATTAGGTTTTGAAAAATTCTTTATTTTCTATTTGAGCCTTCACTAACTTGCATAGTTGATTCTCCCACAAAGTCAGTTTAGGATATTATGTTCATCTGTTGTTAAAACATGTATTCCAAGTGTTTCACTGACATGATTGTAAACTATAAAATCATAAAGGACAAGTAATAAGAGGTAGAACTTCACTTCTCGAGGCTAATTTTGCTTACTAAGAATGATGCTCTCTCTTCCATTCTCATTTCTCACTCTTTTCAGTAATTTGTATGTTATTCTATGCAATAGGAAACACTTCATTCTCTTACTCCCTCCACCTGGGTAGTGAAAGTTCATTGTTATTTTTAGTTATTCATTTGGATTTTATCTGCCTCTTTATTTCATTGCACAGAGAGAGAAAGATATATATATATAGAGAGAGAGAGAGAACGAAGAAACGTACCGTGGGGGTTATTTGCATTTATTTCTTTTTTTCATTTCATATATCACAATGTCATGATTGTTAAAGAAGCCTTTGCCAAATGATTCAACGCTTTAATTTCTGGGACTTAGTTGGTGATGTCTTCATGAGTAGATGTATTCTTGTATGTCGTTTATCTATTGACTGAGAGTTTTAAAGCGGCAAATCTTGGTTGACATTCATCGTATGAATAATTTTGATACTTAATTATGTTTATTTATTGGAATTTATATGTTACTAACGCACAGTTTCTCTTTCCTTCCCCCCTTCTGAAAATGGTTCAGCACTCTCAAGTACCTTATCCAGGCGGAGTTATGGTACCAGAAGCACCTGCCCCGCCCAATAGCATTTTGTTTATACAAAATCTTCCCCAAGAGACAACTCCAACGATGCTACAAATGCTTTTCTGTCAGTATCCTGGTTTTAAGGAGGTCCGTATGGTCGAAGCAAAGCCAGGTATTGCATTTGTAGAGTATGGTGATGAGGTACAATCGACAGTAGCCATGCAAGCACTCCAAGGTTTTAAGATGAATCCACAAAATTCAATGTTGATAACCTACGCGAAGAAATAGGATATTAATCTCGTTCTTCACTGTATGGAAGGGCGCTATTATTTGATGCTCAGTACAGGAGATTATTTGTAAGATATGGTCATCTCGTTCTGGCTGGAAATTCTACTCGGCCGTGACTTGTATGATATTATCAGATCAGTTCTCTTAACCAGGAATAGAAGAGATCTCAGATCACATGATCACAGCGGGATCACAGTGGTTGCCATGATTAGCCGTGAACTCGTTGTAAAGTTAGATATTCATCATCACATTTTGTTCTCATTTTCATAGTAGTATTTCCTTCTAGTTGTGCTATAAAACAGACGGAAAGCCGTTATAATTAAGAGATTGAAGTGCTGATAATGTTGAGATCTAATTTGGTACAGACTTTATTTTACTGAACAGCAAGCTCTACCGGTACAAGATTACAACAATTCCACCGTGCAAGCACATGAGCTGGTGCTGAAGTGTTAGAGGGAGAAATCCAGTAAGTTCAGCTTAATTCTTGAACTGAATTTTGTCTAGTATGTCGATTACTCGAGCCTTAGGTGTAGCAGAATTTTACTTTTACAACATAGCGAGTTTGAGTATGGTTGATATTGTAGATTATGTATTTGTTATATTGGAGAATGAGAGTTGGCTGGAAGAAAAAAAGTTTGTATGAACAAAACATTTATTTAAGCATATGAATCAAAATAACTGTGAAAAGTGATTAGATATGTGAGATTAGATTGGCCCTATAGGCTTCGGCACCCTTGTGTTTCTGATGGCTTCTGTTGGGAGTAGGAAAACGACGATCAGAACAGTGGACCCAAAGCTTATGAAACTTGGATGTAGGCCTTTTCTCGTAATAAAATGGAAGTATCTTGTGATATCCCGTTAAGCTTTGACATGAACTCGTAATTTCACATAGTTCGAAAGATGGATGAGAAGGTTCAAAGATGATTAGAACTCATTTTAAAGTTAACCTTAAAGAAATCAACAGACATGATTGACTTGAATTCAACACATCCTCAAGTGGCCAGTCTCATTGGAGAGGAGTTTTGAGAGCGAGGGAGGTAAGAGGGCATTAGATGGTGTCGTAGTAGTCATCTTTTCCTATTCTTCGACGAAACCCATATAGTTGATCCTCCATGAATGCAACGACCTTATAGCCTTTATGCAAACGGCTACATATATGTGATGAAAATTATCCTTTACTCAAAGTCGCTGAAAAAAGAAAGAACAATTCAAGCAATGGAGAATGGATGGAGTTCAAAATTTCTTGATAAAGTCATGGATGTGAGTACTGATTTCATGTGGCCTTTCTTGGTTGATGAAGTGAGCAGTATCTTTCATTAATATCACTTCCTCCAGAAACGGCACATCCTTCTTGAATCCCCCATTGTGGATATATTCCTTAGCTCCTGGAAACTGGTAGGTCAGATCCAAATCCCCGACGATGAACTTCACCGGCACTCGAACCTGTGCCTTTGTCCATGATGCAGTCAGCTCCCAAGTTCTGCAACAAAAAAACATGATTTGAACTTGAAAAGCATGGAACAATTGGATTGAACTAATAAGAACAGAGCAATCTGAATGGCTAAATCTACGACTTACAGGTCGAAGGCTCTGTAGTAGTTCAATCCTCCAGTAAAGCCTGTCCGCTTGAAAATGGTAGCAAAATAGTTGATATCTTCTTCTGTCAGCCAAGAAGGAAGTTTTTCTGGGGATGGGATAGAACGAACTCCAACCCCTTTAGGCAGTTCTGGAGGATCTGATCTTCTACTACAGAGAAATTTCTTAAATAACTCAGCTGTGTCAATGGAGGCAAAATCTTCTTCAGCCTCTCCTGGAACCTGTTAGGAACCAATTCATTTTAGTTTCTGCTGTTTATATGAACGTGAAACTTTCTGGTGATTCAATCAAATGGGACTCTCTAAATAAGTACAACTTAACAAATTAAAGAGAATCACATTGGTTGGAGAGGAGATGAAGCATTTCTTATGAGAATCTCTCCTTAGTAGACTCACTTTAAAATCGTGAGTCTAACAGCGATATGGGACAAAGTAGACCCGTTACAAATGGTATCAGAGCCAGACACCGAGCAATGTGCCCCAAGGGGATAGATTGTGAGATCCCACATTGATTAACGAAGAGAACGAAGTATTCTTTATAATAGTGTGAAAATCTCTCCCTATTAGTTGGACCCCAAAGGGATGGATAATGTACAAGGAGATAGATTGTGAGATCCCACGTTGATTATCGAGGAGAACGAAGTATTCTTTATAAAAGTGTGAAAATCTCTCCCTATTAGTTGAACTCCAAAGGGATGGATAATAAGATTCCACATCGATTGTAGAGAGAAATGAAGCTAAAAGAGTGTGGAAATCTCTCCAGTAGCTAGGCCGTTAGGGTATGGATTGTACAATCTCTCTCTCTATTAGCTTAACTCAGGGGATGGATTGTGAGATCTCAATCTCACATTGTTTGGAGAGGGAACGAAGCATTTGAAGCATTTTTTATAAGAGTGAAGACTGACGCCTATAAATAACAGGCCGGTGTGAGATCTTACAATGGTTGTAAAGAGAAACAACTCGTTCTTATTATATAAGGGTGAAGGCCCAATAGTTGGTATACACAAACATATAAATTTGTAATCTTAACGAAGAAAGCTAAACAGTCATGAGCTAGACCAATCTTATAATTAACCCTCTAATTATAAGCAACTAATACAAATTATATTCACCTGAAACCTGCAAATGTAGAAGTCATCACCAAACGCAGATCTGAAACCCTCAACAAAAGGAATTGCAGGGTTCCTAGGTATGAACTGGACGCTCAGATTCACCAACGCCTTGATTCTATCTGGTCTAAACAGGCAAAAGTACCACGCGATGATCGCCCCCCAATCGTGCCCTACAAGAAACACCTTCTCAATCCCAAGCTCATCCAAAGCCCCAACCAAATCGCCGACGATATGGAGCACAGTGTAGGAAGTATGCAATTCCGGGGACTCGGTATCGCCATACCCGCGGAGGTCCGGCGCGATGGCTCGATATCCGACGGAAGAAAGGTAGAGAAGCTGGTGGCGCCATGAGTACCAGAGCTCGGGGAAGCCGTGGAGAAGAAGAACGACGGGGCCTGTGCCTATGGAGGCGATGTGCATTTTGATTCCATTGGTGTTGATGGTGGTGTGTTCGATCGCGTCCATGGCAGCTCTCTGTCTCGATTTCTCTAACAACTATCGGGAATTGCAGAAGAGCTTCCTTCAACTCCAAGATCAACGGCCGGCATGGTGAGTAATCTCGAAACCTTCATCCGTTTTCGTCTGATAGTGTGCGTTTTGTAGTGAACAAGATCATTACCCGCATTGAAGGTGGCTTAGCCATCTCCATGGAATGTGGAGTGAAATGTCATTATGGCCCCACCATTACCAAGAGGAGGGGGTATATGGGAAAGTATCTTCCATTTTATAATGTATATTTTTTATGTAAAAAATATATTAAAATATTATTTAAAAAAGTTATTTATTATTTCTATAAGTTTTTTTACAAGTTTTTCATAATTATCGAGAATAAAAAAATAAATAATTTTTTTAAAAAATTATTTATTATTACTATATATTACTTGTATTTTGTTATTTTTGATATTTTATTCTTCATCTATTTTTTCTATTTATTTAGTTAGGCATGAGACAATTAGATAATTATTAACGTGGGGTAATAATTGTTTATTAGTTCAACATGAACACGAATAAGATAAGAATTTGAACTTCTAATTATTTTGTCGATGATTTATGTCTGTTTTATTTATTGATAAAATATTTATTATTTTTTAAAATTATTATTTCAAAATTTTAACTATAAAAAAATGTTAGTTAGGTATGTATTTAGTCTCTAGAATCTTTAATTCCTGGTTTAATATATCATATATAATTTAAGATAATTTAAATATAATTAATCAATTAAATATAAATTTGGATGTTATTATCGATGGAACTTTATATTTGTATGCATATGAATCTATTTTACTAAAATTTGAAATAAATAGATTAAAAAATATAAAATTTTAAAGTTGTGAGACTAATTTTGTAATTTTGAAAAGAAAAAAAAAAAATATTGATGGAAATTACTTGTTAGGGTCCCGCGAAAACGCTAAGTTCTTTCATTTTTCAAACAAAAATAATGGTTTTATAAAAAAGAATTTAAATGAGAATTTTGAAGTTTCAATTTGCTAAAACCCTCCACTCCAATCTGAAAGTTGAATTGGTTTCTGAAGCTCACTGAAAATTCTGTAAAGCTTGAGCATTTCCGGCATTGCCAACCTCGAAAAACCCCCAAATTTCTCTCTTCTCACCTCGGAGTGCACCTCTCTGTGATGCTTTCCTCATTTCCTCTGCTACTTCGTTTCGCAATTCCAGAGTGAAAGACCAAAAATGCTACATGAACTTCTACTTGCTCTACTGGGTTACACCGGCGATCTGATAATCGACGAAAGAGAGCATTTCAATCTTCTAGGGTTAAATCATTTACCTCCCGATGCCCCCATCTCCGGCGAGCCCACGTTCAAGCTAGCCCCCGATATCTCCTTTCTCGAACTCAGCGAAAGGTACGCCCACAACCCACTTCAATTCTGTTCTTTTATACAATTTGTTGATGATGGTTTTCTATATTCCGATTCAGGGACTTAATTCAGAGGATCGTCGTGTTAGGATTTTACTACAGAGAACTCGACCGCTTTGCTACTAAGTCTAGAAATTTGAGTTGGATTCGTTCTAGTCATGGGTCTTCTTTACCCAATTCTGTGGAGTCGTCTAAAGATAAAACTGAAATCCCAAGTGTGTATAGGAGGGCCATTGCTAATGGCATCGTAGAGATACTGTCTGTTTATAGATCTGCTGTTCTTCATGTGGAGCAGAAACTGTTGTCTGAAACGGTGCCAATTTTGGCAATAGTCACCCAGGGCCTCGATAAGGTTGGTTCTAAGATGATGGATGATGCCCTTTGTTCTGTACCTAATTTTGTTGTCCAATGATTGTAAGATGATGCCATGGATTTGACTTGTTTACTGATTGTATTTTATAGTTCTTTGTTCTTTTTCCACCTCTGCATCAACTCGTTCTTGAGATCGAGCGTGACGATATTCGAGGCGGCCAATTACTCAATCTTCTTCACAAACGTTGTCACTGTGGTGTGCCTGAATTGCAGACTTGCATTCAGAGGTATTCAAGTCTCTTCCTGAATCCGAGGCCTTGCTTTCCATATCCTATATTCATCTAAATTGTTCATTCTTCATTGTAGATCATGTGGCAAGATTAGTTTGCTAGCTACATTTTATTGGAAAAGCTTAATCTGTTAAAATTTTATTTTGTCTCTTCTTTTTTCCCATCTTTCCCTCTGCCAAAAGAATAGGCTCCTTTGGCATGGTCATCAGGTAATGTACAATCAACTAGCATCATGGATGGTTTATGGGATCCTTCAAGATAAGCATGGAGAATTTTTCATCAGAAGGTAACTCTAAGAATTGTTGTATCTTATTATAGCAAACATGGGTTAGATTGTAAATATATTGTCTCGGACTAAGAAACCGTTGTCTAGAGAGAATAAGTGATATATGGTCAATCTTGATTTAATTTTTCTTGTTCACATTCTTTTGTATACATTTGATAATTTTTTACAATCTAGAAATGCATGAGTAATTTTATGATCATCGAATTGCTCAGGCAGGATGACAGGGAGACTGATCAAGGCTCAGCTGTACAAGTTCTGTCAGAAAAGTTAGGACGCTTATCGACTGATGAATCTTTGACTGATTGGCACCTAGGATTTCACATTTATCTGGTACATTGATTGCCACGCCTTCTACCGATACTACAGTTTTCTTATTCAATGATCACTGCGTTCTTCATGTAGTAACTTAGATTTGAACTGAATTTCAATGGCATTTTCGACATCTTTGTAATTTATCATGGGCTCATCTTGACTGGTTTTTCATCTCCATTTTTCTTGTGATGTCTATTTGGTTGTTTCTTCTCTCGCTCCCCCTCTCCCTTTTTTGAGTGAGATGACATTATTCCTCTTGTGATAATCCATTGGTTTAGTCTCGACTCCAGAGTTTTGTTCACTTATTAACTTTCTTTCATCCTCATTCTATATGATACATACCATATTCTCACATATTACTTCAATGCTTGCTTACTTCGGCCCTTTTTCTTCTAATATCTATGAGTTTTTGGGTCATCTTGCATGCACATAGACTAATAACCTCACAAGGCTCTTCTGATGGTCCTTTTAAATTCTGTTGAAGTGCACTAATAATTGTTGACACATCGTGTTTTGAACAGGTGTTTGAATCTGAACATAATTGCTAACCGATCTTTTCCTTTTTCGCTTTGCTTTCAGGATATGCTTCCTGATTATATTCATATGAAGGTTGCAGAATCAATTCTTTTTGCTGGTAAAGCCATTAGAGTTCTTCGGAACCCAAGCAACGCCTTTTGGTGTCAGGGTGCTGGAAACCAATCACATTCACATATGCCTAGATTACCACTGAAGATTAAAGGAACAACAAGAAACTTTCCCCTTCAAAAGGAACCTTTTTTCGCCACAAAGTTGACTGGAGAAGAATTGCTTCTGCAATCTGAAGCTGATAAGATAGAAGCCATGCTTTTAGATCTCAAGGTTTAGACAATAATGTCGATTAGATTACCACTGGAACATGGATTGGCTTAAATTTGTTTCCTATCTGCCTATCATAACATCCGTACTTAGAGAAATGGCCTTTCATTATGTACAGGAATCATCTGAGTTTCATAAGAGATCATTTGAGTCTGCTATTGATTCAATTAGGGCTATTGCGGCTAGTCATCTCTGGCAGGTTCTGATTGTGGAACATGTAGTTCTACCTTTTATTTCATCCTTTTATGATTCGCTAACATATCTCGGCAGCTTGTAGTTGTGCGTGCTGACCTGAATGGACACCTCAAGGCCTTAAAAGACTATTTCCTTTTAGCAAAAGGTGATTTCTTCCAGGTAAGAGATGGACTAATATGAATTTAAGTTCTTTAGTTTATTCTTCAAGTATCTTTTATATGCGATATGAAAATATAATTGTTCGTATATATGTTGTAGAAGACTGGTTCCCGGTTTCGGTAGTCATTAAGAAGAAACTTTAACTGAGATGTCATCTCCACATTTGTTCCCATGTCTTTGTTGTATTCATGTGTTCATATTCTATATCCTTTGCTTGATTTTACCGTAATATAAAATATGCTAGAAGACCAATATCTTTTGTTGTTTGAGCTTACTGGTGTTAGAACATTCCTTATTGTTACTTCATATTATATTATGCTGATAGGATGATTGGTTATTCTAGTGTTTTCTTGAGGAAAGTTGCCATTTGATGCGTCTACCCCCTCGCCAGTCGACTGCTGAAGCTGATCTTATGATCCCATTTCAGTTGGTAATTTTTCTTGTGCAAGATGATTTGTTCTCTTCATTATTTATGTGATTGCATAAACTTTGTCTCCATAATTCACATACACCATGCAGGCTGCAACAAAGACTACAAGTGATGAAGACAGATACTTTTCGAGAGTATCATTGCGGTAAGTTGATGCTAAATTTATTCCAATTCTAATTATATATATACCTATATATACACACACATTTATATGGACATATAATGGGGAACCAACTTAGCTTTTAATTGTGCCTATGGTAATCCTTTTCACTTCTACTAGGATGCCATTGTTTGGAGTCAAGGTCAAGTCTGCCCAAGGAGACCCGAAGGAAAAACCTTACACCGATGGTAATCCCGGGGGTGCTCTATCAAATTTATCTTCAGATATGTCTCTTGATGGCTGGAATGGTGTTGCTCTTGAATACTATATTGATTGGCCCCTGCAGTTATTCTTTACTCAAGAAGTGCTCTCTAAGTAAGCATTGAATGTTATCTTTTTCTTTTTGAATAATAGGAGTCTTAAGGGTCCACTACTTCCCAAGGCGAGCTCCAAGAGACAAAAGGGGCTTAAGTTACTATGAATCTTTTAGTCGTCCCATTTTCTTTTAAACAAACGCATAGATTACGACGAGAGAATATCATTATTTTCAGGGGTTTAAAAGTGCTTACAATGGAAGCAGAGGCATGTTTTTTTGAGTATCCATTGTAAACTCGTATTTTGTGTGCTCTTGGGAGAGTGGGGAGCTTATGAATCCCTTTGGCTAAGCCAAAACCATTCATAAACAAATTGAGATTTATCGAATACGTTCTTATTAACATAGACTTGCTGCATCTTTCAACTGTTGACAAGATGAATGATTCAGGTATTGCAGGGTCTTCCAATATTTATTGCGGCTGAAGCGAACGCAAATGGAATTGGAGAAATCATGGGCATCCCTCATGCACCAAGATCATGCTGATTTTTCTAAAAATCGCAATGCTCGATTTGATGGTTCGATATCTCCACAGCAAAGGCAACATTTTAGACAGATGTGGCGTGTAAGAGAACACATGGCATTCTTGATCAGGAATCTTCAGTTTTATATCCAGGTCAGATTTAATACCTCCTATTGACTTCAATGTCATGCACTTGAAATATCACTCATTATTTGTAAATAAGTTCGTTATTTGTCATCTAGGTCGACGTGATTGAATCTCAATGGAATATTTTGCAAGATCGTATCCAAGATTCTCATGATTTTACGGAGCTTGTGGGATTTCATCAAGAGTATGTATAATGACTGATTTTATATGGTTTTCTTAATGATTTGTCTATAACAGCTTGTCTTCACCATCTTTGCTTTTAAAACATTTTGATCAGTTGGTTTTTGATGAGCTGATCTTCGGAGGCTTCTGAGATAATCTGTTGTCATAAATTGAAAACTTCTGCTAATGCATTTAAGCACCTGGTGCAGGTACTTATCTGCTTTAATTTCACAGTCATTTTTGGATATCGGTTCGGTTTCGAGGATACTGGATGGCATAATGAAGCTTTGCCTACAGTTTTGCTGGAGTATAGAAAATCAAAACAAAAGTTCAGACCCTTCTGAACTGGAGCACCTAACTGAGGTGTAGCATATAGTTTTACAGAGAATTTTATTTCATAGCTCTTGATTAATTCCTAAAATGTATAGATGTCTTATTATGTGTTACCATTACATTTGATTCTAGGAATTCAACAAGAAATCAAACTCCTTATACACGATTTTGCGAAGTAGCAGGCTGGTTGGGAGTCAAAGGGCTCCGTTCCTGAGACGTTTCTTGATGCGTTTGAATTTCAATTCCTTCTTCGAGGTAAAAAGTCTCTCTTTTCTTTATTTTTATTTTCAACTCTTGAAGGGCTTGGTAGTTAGGCATCCAAGATATTTAGAAATACACCTCGTCGATAACTTAATAACATGAAACCTTAGTTTTCTTCTCGAGCTAGGCTCGGATTGGGTGAAGCCTCCTTAGAGATTCTTGGGATAGATTATATGAGTATAATTTAAGGAGTGGAACCCTGAATAGCTTGGATATTCAAGAAGCGTTTTCGTGTATGCTTTTAGTTGAATGATGTATCATTTTTGTTCTACTACAGGCCACTGCAAGAGGAGTGCTCAACGTTGTTAGAACACGTCCAGCAGCACTTCCTGTACTAAATCAACAATAGCACCACTTTCATATTGCTGGTTCTCACTGAAAACTCAGATGTGCTCATAAATTAGATATTGCTGGTTGAGCCACCATGGGTAGGATTGATTTTTTGTTTTTGTTATTAAAATCTTCATGAACGAAATTGGAGATGGGGTGAAGATTTTCAATAGAAATTTATAGGGAATTACTTCTCGTATATGTTCTTCCTATCAAAGCATATACTCATAAACTTTGGTTATTTCTTCATAGTACGACATAAATGTCATCTAAGGCAAAACTTTTGATTCAAATATAATTCAATCGAAAAAAAAAAAATACAACTTCAATGATAAAACAAATAATAATAATAAATAATATTAGAATTATGGTGTATTCTGGAGAAAATGGCTGTACTAAGTTTTAGTGTAAAAGGTAGAAAATAATAACTTGTGACTATTGTTGCATTGAAATGAGTTCTCTATATTTCTATAATCCAGAACGGGGAAGGCTAATAGAGATCACTGGGTTCAAATGATATCTGAAATCTTGAGAGAAGACAGCACCACAAAGATGAGCCAAAGCAACATAAAAAAGATGCACGTAATCCAAGCCCAAAGCCTTGGCCCTCCAAGTTCTGCACCTAATGTTAGACGCCTAAACACAAGCACGGCAATGCATGCCACCGAAGTCGAAAAAAACACCAGCAATGAGAAGCTGAGGCCTGCAGCATCCTTTATCTTCAGGGGCTCTTTATACGCTATGAAATTGTATGCAGTGTTTATCAGCCATGGAACTCCAATTCCCACGTATATGTTCACTGAATTGCTGCATATTTGTCAAGCAATACAATTGACCTTTAATCCACATACTGCTTTCAATATTCCCATTTCTCTTCAAAATCAGATGCGAATTTGCAGAGATGTACGGCTTTTTCCATTTTTAAGATTCAAGAGTTTTCACCAACATATCATATTATGAGAAATGATGGGAAGAAGAACCCTCCGGCAATGATTACAGATAAGGATTTAAGAAAGAAAAAAAAAACTGGAAAGGTTCCAGTCCGGTTCATCTACTTCTAACTTCTAAGGGCTGTCTTTTTGCATCTATATTCCTTAAGAAAATCCAAAATAGGGAATAAGCCCTCAGATTTTCGTTGTCTAATTTATCTCTACCGTTCACACTACATCAAATAAGGCTTACATCCCAACTGCCTGAAATAACCCCCTCACATAATATTTAAATAACAGAATCAGCATGATACCTACACGTTAACATTTTTAAAGGAGAGGATACAAATCAACACCAGCACAAAATTAAAATTCGAAGGCCTAGAAACTTTTTAGAAGGATCGAGATTAACACTTTGTAATTTAACCTACTGTTCAGATTTGTCGGGACATACCGAGCACTACACTATTCCATACAAACATTTACATATACAAGAGAATACAAGGTAAAGTAATGGAGTTCGGAGCGAACCTACCTGCAAGTAATGTTTGCAATGGCAGAGTCTGCGGTCGTCTGGCGCTCAGCAGCAATCTTACTAGCCACTAAATCTGGCCAAGAAGTTCCACTTGCCAATGCTGTAAATGCTATGACATAAGGATTTATTCCTGCGTAACACAAAAATCAGAGAACACCTGTGAGAAAAATAAAATGACATAAAGGAGAAGGCATTATTTCCTACGCTATTGAGTATTGCGTCATAATAGCCTTCACCGAAAATAGAGGAAAGTTCATATTTTTTATATGGGGCAGTAAGGAGAACCTGAGACACAGCTTATTAGATCTGTGAGCTTAGTGACAACATAAGCTATCCCACTGATGAAAATAAGGGAGCAAATAAAGGCAAGCCATCCATGAGCAATGTGATAAGGAGGTACAAAGGCAAACAAAAGCCTCCACGGAGCAAGAAGCAACCGCCAGCATAATCTTGCAAGTCGTAAATAGATGTTATACTGCTTCTTTGATTCCGAAGTTTTCAACTGTCAAAAGGAATCACCAAATAGAAATTTAAAATTGGTTAAATTTCTTCAGCTCATGTAGGAGGATAAACAATGCCCACTCGCATATAGCAAGGATGAGTTAAGAATAATTATTAAATAAGTCTGAAGAACATTTGACAATTTGCTTCTGAATGACAATTAGTGTTTGGATTGCTTATACATAATTCTTGACTTGTCTCGCAGGATAATTGCTATCCTATAAAACTTGGTATAAGAAAACTCTTAGAATAGATGACAACTGAAATTTAAACTCACAGCTTTAAAAGCAGAGATACTTTGCTTCTTTGACAACAAGGCCAACCATAGTAGTAACCAGCATTCAATTATGAAGCGTACATAATTCCTTGGTAGGCAATGGAAAATGATCGAATATCATAAAAGCATATAAGACATTACCGAAAGGGCATCCAGAAACTGCTGTTTCCACATTGTAAGCACGTGAGGGTGGTCTGCATTTTCATCCATATCCTCCAGAAAATTACTACGGGAGGATTCACCGACATCATGTCCAGGAACTTCATGATACACTAGAAGTTAGAGATATCAATATGCAGGCAAAATGGTTTTTCTTTTCAAAAAAAGGCAGGTTATATAAAAGGTTGCAATAAATTTTAATACAATTTATTTCCATGAGAAACTATAATTTCATCAAGAAAAGAGAGAGGTTTCCCATCAAACAAAGGGGAAAAAATGGAATGGTATGCTCATGATTCTTATGAATATCTATAAAAAAGATTAGCATAAACTATGAAACTTGTAACCTTAACCTTACACAACAAAAGAGTAACAAAACTTCCAATAAGCAAACGAGAAAACTCAGAAACATTCTTTGAATTGAAAGTTTCATCATCTTCCTGATTCCTAATATGAATAAAATAATCTCCCATCAATTCCACTCTTGAGCATTTTGCATTTGGTAGAACAATGAAAATCAACCGTACAAATGTAAGTGGAGCACCAAAATACAAATTCATCTCTGTAGTGTCAAAATCATATTGTTTTGTGATGGGAGGTTCTCTTGCAACGTCCTTGGCTTACATCCTTCAATTTTCACTTGTAATAAACAACCAATCAACAAGCCTCATGTACAAATTCTATCAAAATCTCAGTTATTGAGTCATAACTTTCTGGCCTCTGGAAACTAATAACAATTACATTCTTACCATCATAAATTTTCACTAGAGCAAGAATATGAAGCATTTCAGTTCAGCCTATTTTCCAAACAACATACTGAAAAATGAATCAATTTAACTATTACCTTTCTCATCTTTATCATGGATAGAGAAAATGTCAACAATGCTTCTCTGATCATTTTCATGGGCTTGAAATTCCTGTTTGCATATAGAAGTTTCAGGTGGCACCCATTCCTCTGGCCTCTGAGTTCTTTCCCTGGAAAGTCAGAATGGAATTTAGAAGCATATTTCCAAAAGAACCTGTCTTGTTTCCACCATCACAAGAAAAAAAAAGGAAATAGAAATAGAAAAAAGGAGAGAAATCAAGCATACATGGGAAGGGACAAGTAGGGCCATCGCTTATCTTGAGCGTATGCATGTGTAAGCAGTAATCCATACTGTAGCACAGTCAACAAAGCTTCCCAAAGAGTTATTACATTGGGAGTCCACACCTAAGAGTACAACATCTATCAGCCATGATACTTGGCATAACGCAGTGAAGAGTTGCTTCAACGTTAAAACTTGAGATTAAAGAGAAAATACAATACATGTGATGTCAAAAGGGGCAAGAAAAGAGTTAGAGCATCCTACCAAAGAGAAAATGTAAAGCATTACCTCCAAAATAATGTACAGCCAAATATATGCCCAGAAAGACCAAGCAAGCTCAACTAGCCAAACTCCTATATCAGATATTTTTTTCAACTCTCCTGCCTTAGGCACTACAACGCAAACAGCATGAATGGGAAAAAGGTCGAAAGCAGCAGAACCAACCAGAGTTCCAGGTCCCAGACCTATATTACATTAAGTCAAATAATAAACAAAAATTATTGTATGGCAATAGAGTACCATCCCAAACAATCAGACTTCTAGAGAGGGGGAAAAAATCAGTAGTTTCTACTCATAATACAAAGCCTTTTAACCCTCCTGGCTAAAAAAGTAATAATAATAGTAATAAAGAAAAGAACCCGATGAACTGTACTATAAAGTTAATTTCACGTGTCAGGCAGAAGGCATGCATAAGCTTATGGGCATGAATTGGCTAACCAGATAACATTGATGAATGACGTAAAATTTAATATATCTTTTTATATGTAAAATTCAAGTTTTAAAAAAAGAAAAAAAAACAGAGTTCAGCAAGTTCATTCACTTGAATGTCCTAGTTTAGAACTTATGCGAGGAAAGGAAGTAAGTGAATAAACCTCCAGCATACAGGTTGCCAATATTTCGAATAGCATCAATAGTAGCTAAGGATATTTGAGGAAAGCTAGTGCCAAACGCCAGTAAGCTGATATCTGCAATCGTAAAATTCCAGACCTTCTCATATCGAACAATTTTAGTATTGTTGTATGGATCTATCTCTACCACTTTCCTTGAGTGCTTCACAACATTTTCCATGGACCAGAAAAACCGAGCAGTAATAGCAGACAATCCGATGAAACAATATGCAAGGCCCATAAAATATAGGAATATCCGAAATGCATCCCCAAGGGAAGTTTCACTACTAAAAATTAAGTAGCTTTCACACTTTCCGGTCCCAATAATACCAGAAATTCCATGTCTGCTTTCTACACTTTCTTTAGCTAATGGTACTACCATTTTAATCAACTGCCAGACACAAGTCCAATAAAGGGAAATCAAATTTAATTGCAAAATATCAATGAGCCTAATAAATAAAGAGCAGCAGCATCCTTTGATGTAAAATGACGACAAATTATACCATGAGAATAGAAACTGCAAGTCAAGAGTCTGATCAACACACATTAGTTCTCTTGCAAGACATCAATTAGGACATGAATTACTATAAATACCTTTTCATGTACTATGATCATCATTCAATACTCCTTTTATACATTAAACAAGAATACAACATTATTAATCAAAAAGCAGTTACTAAAGTCTCAGACAACCTCATGAATGTTTGTTAACCAGGTGTTAGTATCATGGCATCCAAAACCTTTAAAACCCTCATTCTGTCTAAGACTATGTATGTATCCACAATCTTTCAAATTTATTTGCTTACTAGGAAAAAAATCTAGAGCGTGAACTTCTATGAATTAGTGCTAAACCACCATCAGAGTTCAAGCCCTAAAATCAGAGGTACGCTGGGCTCCCAGCCCACTCAATCTCTCTTGTAGCATTATGCCCTATGCCAAGTAAGCTCATCTTGAAACGCAGCTCCAACTTCTACTGCAGTGGACGATCATTTTGATACAATGTTCCACTTTAGAAAAAACTCCATCTTCCTGGATCTATCTCTTCAAATGGTGGTAATTCGTCCTTCCGCATGAAAGCTTTGCTCATCAACTTCACCCCCTCTCGGACCATTCCACTCATTTCCCCGCTCTCACCCTCCTAGATCAGAGCAACCAGCTGCTTCCCTTTCATTGAATTCCCTTGATTCGAAGGTCCACCCTTGCATGCTCAGCTTCTTGTTTCTTCAATAGCAGCTTAACTCACCCTCCACTAACATTGTAAAAATCCTTTCAATCACTGGTATCTTGTACACTTCCACAGCCATAGGCCCCAATCATTGCTTTACTGATTTCATATGGTTGTCCATTTTCTTCCCTCTTTACGTGCTCTAAGAAGCGTTGAAATACTACTTGATAAAAATTCCTAGTATCGAAGAAGAGAGATGAGCCAAACAAGTTTTCAAGAAACTTTAGTCTCTCCCCAGTCCTCACAATACACAACTCTTGCTTTTCTTTAACGTACCCATGTACATTACAGAAGATTGCCCATCCTATCATGCTAAAGCCCAAAAAGAAACCTAGGCATGTGATTTATAGACTCCTAAGTTAACTCATGCCTACCTGTCAACCAATTTTATGCATAACTTGACTCAGGTAACTTTCACCTAGCATAAACGAATGGGATTCAAGACTTATCCTTCCTATCATATCCACATGCCTGGAAAAATAATTTGAACGCCTAGTTGGAAAACTGTTGCCTACAAGAAAACCATTCCCAAGCAATAGCCCATTTTCCAATCAATCCAGAAAGTATGCGACGAGCCTTTTTATGTCGATTAACACAAACTTACCAATTCTTGACAAATGTCACACATCAGCCATGGATGAACGCTCAATGAGCTTTGTGGATCGATCATTTTTTCAAGTAAACTCTTATGTCCAAGTGTAAGATCCCTGGAGGAAAAAATGTTACTTCTCCAACTCAAGTTTCAGGTCATATCATACAGGCTCAAGCATACTCTACCGACATTCTAATTAGTGTTGAACCCTGCACTATCTTGTTTTTTCTTAGTTCTTTACGGTGACATCGTAATCGATAGCCAGAATGCAGGAGACGAGGGCATCATCTTTGTCAGTAAGTAGTGAAAGAAATTTACAGGTCGGTATTTAAAATTGGAAAGTAGTACTTCTAAAGAACTAATCAGCAGTGAAATGTTCCGTCTGCATTTCAAGCAACATAACTTGTAACCAAGCCCATCAGAATTCAGAACTGAGTCAACTATCTTTAGCAACTAAATGAAATGTCAAAAGGACGAACTAACATGCATCAAACAATCAAGCATGTCACCGAAGATTAATAAAATTAAAAAAAAAAAAAAAAAAAAAAAAAAAAAAAAAAAAAAAAAAAAAAAAAAAAAAAAAAAAAAAA
>NW_019272023.1:4684919-4689738 GCF_002738345.1 Cucurbita maxima | reverse complement strand
CATATATATATATATATATATATATATATATATATATATATATATATATATATATATATTCCTAATATATTTTTTATTAAAAAAATGTAAAGCATCTAAAAAAATTCAATAATTTTTATTCTAATTATTGGAAAAAAAAAAGGATTTATCTATTATTTTATTACATCTAATTTTCTTATAAAATTAGAGTTTTCTGTATAATCTGTTAAAATAAAATAGTTGCATTAGACAAAATAAGAAGAGTCTATATTCTTTTAACAAAAAAAAATTATTCTAAAATTTTTTAATGGAATTTTCTTTTAATTAGTTTGTATTGTAAATATTAAATAAATTGTTAAAAATATATTACAATGAATTAGAAAAAATTTAGAATTTATTTTTTATTAATTCATTTTAGTTATTTAAAAATGTGAAAATGTTGTTTAAATGACCAGAATTTTCAACACGAAATTAATAATAAAGAAATTAAACTATATACGGTTTAAAATTATTAGTAGTTTGTTGATTGAATTTTAAAATAGTTAATACATTTTAAACTTTTAATTTTGTATTTAGTTTTACTCTTTAACATTTTAAAAAAAATATTTATACATTAAACTGATAAATATATATATATATATTTAAGATATATTTATTCTATTAACATGATTCTTCTATTCTTTTATTTTTTTATGATTTTAAGTTAAATTAATAAAAATATTTATAAATTTTGTATTTAGTCTCAAATTATTATTTTTTAAAAGTTTTATTAAAAAGTTCCTATAAAATTTTAAAAGTAGATTTAATACTCTTTTATCTTTATAAAAAAAATTAAAAATTCTTACGGTTAATATATGGACAAAAACCGTCTTTCAACACTTTATAAATTATCTCTAACTTTTTTAATCTTACTCTTAAAATTTATGAGTATTTTCTTATTTTTTTAATAAAAGTTTAAAGATGTTTTTTTTATTTTATAAGGAAGTTTTAAAGGCATTTTTAAAGTTTTTCAAAAAAGAAGAATATTTTTGTATTTTTTACCTTAGTTAAAATGTATTTTTGAATATATATATATTTTTTTTGTAAGCCTATGTTTAAATTTTTTTAGACTTTTTTTAAATTTTAAAGCTACTTTTTTTAGGCAAAAATATATAGTTGGAACCTAATTTTATTAATTTAGCCTAAATTTTATTCTCCACGTTTTCTTTTATTCAAAATTCATAAATAGTAATTATTAGTAATTATAAGGGATAAGTACTTAATTTTGTAGGCACATAATGAATAGCTATGTTTGGGCTGAAAAAGTAATTTTAGTTCCTTCATACATTTTTTATCTCCAAATTTCCTCTTAGAGGTGTTTGGGATAAGTCAACCTCATATTCAAGACAACACAATACAATGCCCTCCAACTTCAAGAACTTCGAATACGAATTCTACCCGATGATAAAATTCAAATGCTAAACTATCAAATTTACGGATATGTCAATATCTCATTCAATTAAAGCTCGTGATAGAGGGATTTTACATTTTTGCCCATTTAAATAATTATTGAACTATGCTCATTTTAACGTATACACAATCTATTGTAGCATGTGTACAGTTTATTTGCAGAAATGGAATGGGAAACTTCAAGAAAAGATGACATGTGAGATTCCATGTCGGTTGGAGAGAGAAATGAAACATTTCTTATAAGAGTAGAGAAGCCTCTCCCTAGCAGTTGTGTTTTAAAATTGTGAGTATGTGATACGTAACGGGCAAAAATGGACAATATTTGCTAGCGGTACATTTAGGTGGTTACACGACCTCTGTCCAATGCCACTTAGAAGCTGAAGTTGTGGGCTTGTGAGAGCTCCAACACTAAGGATCACCCCTCCAAACCCAAAAAAAAAAGGACCCATCTAAGACTAGTTAACCGTTCTTGTCACGAGAGTATCATTAGAGACAACTTTATATTTTTGAAAATGGTCCTAAGAATTAAAGTTGATGATATTTATAGATTTTTATTATATTTTTGATATCTTATTAAGGGATTTCTTGTTTTCCCTTTTGTCCTAATTTGCCATACATCATGTAGGGACGTTAGCATTGAGTTACCCATTTTGACGAAGACAGAAAGGACTAAAATTTGATATGGATTGTTGTGTTTGAGGTTAGGTGGCCTATTGATAGATGTTGTTGATCAATAATGAGAGTATTTTATAACGTTTTTATTACACTAATTTGAATTCAAATATGACTATAGGTTAGTTGTGGAAGACATTAATGTCGTGACTACTTTTTCAACATGTTTGAGAAAAACCCAGTTTTTTCTTGCTTCAATCATTAACAGTTCCAGTCACACAAAATATATATATATATATAATATTTTTTATAACTCTTGGTTTGATTTTTTTTTTTAATTATTCTTATATATATTTTAAATAAAATTATAAAACATATGTGGTACAAAATTGATAATATTTTAAGGGAAAATATTATTTAGATTAATACCCGATGGCTGTTTAGTTAATTTCATAAAATTGCGTAATCCTAAAGTTGGATTTGGTCCTAAACTTCAATAACACATATCCAAATATACTAAAATTATAACTTAATATGATATCTCAACGTAATATTTAATTTGTTCGGTTGATATTTTGAGGGTGGATTTGAACATTCAAAATTTCATAAAAACACCTTAAATTTACCATAAATCAAAGTAGAGAGTAAAATTAAGAGTTCCTCCTCCACGGAACTTTGAAGTGTTGTACATCGAATCGAAGCTAAGGAATCAAAAATCTCAAGAAACCATCCACAAACACGAGAGAATTTAACCTCTAAACTTTCAAAACAAAATCCATCACTAAGGCTACAAAAATGGTACGATATTATTTGTTTCTATTTGGTTTTTACCATTTGGATTGAATGTTATCCACATATTTGTTAGTTCGAAGAAAAAAAGAAAAAAAAAATTAAAGTTTAAGGGAAGTAGAAATTATGCATTTTGAATTTAATTTGGGAATAAATATTGGAGGGACGAGAAAAGATGTATATAAATAGCTTGCGGGGAACACAGAGAAAAGGCCACAAATCTAGAAGCTGGTTCCCGATGTGGGACTCTTCATCGCTTTCAAAATCGTTTCGATTCCCAAAGCGCATCCCAATCTTTTTTTATTATATAAAATTCTAAATTCTCTCTCTCACTCTCTCCTGTCTGCTAGCGGTTCCTTTGCCGTCTCGATCGGAAAGTTTTCAAGTCTGTGAGCGCACTGCACAATAATTCTCTGTACCATTATCCGGAGAATCGTCTTGAATGAAGCGTAGCCGAAACTGATTCTTCTTCTTCCTTCTGTCTTTCTCAATCGGCGTGCAAAAATGGAGGTCCAATATCAAGAGGTAACTGGACTCTCTCTCTCTCCCTCTCCCTCTCTTACTTTATTCGGCTTCGAAATGTTCTTCGATCGTCTTTTCCTTTTTCGAGAGATTCTTCTGTTCTGTATCAGTATTAATCTGAAATGGATGGCTTATTTGGAAGGAATACTTGAGGAATTCCAGAGGAATCCAGATTTTCACTTGCCGATGGATTCCGAGGCTTTCTTCTCCGAAGGCGCTGGTCTTCCTCTGCCATGGTTGATCCTCTCTCTCTCTCTCTCTCTTCAATCGATCGGTTTCTCTCTCTAAAAAGTAGGAGGAATGTGGTGATTATGGCACTGGTGCGGTAATTAATTTCAGAGTTATTGTTTTTGGTTGAGCAGGATACGGCATGGAGTGCAGTGGATTCATGAGAGGTGATAATTACTTCTCTCTCCCATCTCTCTCTCTTTCATTATTGTTCTTCTGTTTCTGTAGTTTGGATTGATTTCAATGCTCTGCTCTCGTTTCCCTTTTATTTATTCTTAATATTTTTATATTCATATCATGATCGTAATCTATTCTATAATATTTTTGGTTTTATTTTTCCTTTTGGATCGGTGACTTTTTCTTCCTTGGAAAATGGAATGAGGATAACTCTGACGTATGAACTTGCCATGTTGAGATGGATGCTGCCACTATTTGAGAAAAATTAAATATTACCGATACTAACAAAATTTCACTGGGAATGGGAAACCATAATCAGGGATTTGATTAAATTGTCAACAGCTTTTACGAAACACTATTGTTTTCAAATTTTTCTTGTTTTGGTCCTAAAATTCAAATTCATTTACGAAATAAACTTATCAAATCGAAATTCCTTCTGTTCTCAAGTTCCTGTTTGGTTGCCGAACCACATGAATATTGTTTAAAATAAAGTCTACTTTTTTTAGAGACTAAAATTCAAATAAATTTAAGTACATTTTGAAGACTTAAAAATATCTGAAACAAAAAAAACTAAATTTGATAACATACATTAGCTTTTTGATTTTTTGGAATGGAATAATAATCCATATAAAAATTCACATTATGTAAAAATTTTATTGCTTTAAATTCACAGATTATATATATATATGTATGTATGTATATTCTCCCCGTTCTCCAAACGGGGATTCTGTCCCATTTGAGATGAATCTTCACTGGGGCTTTGGACGTCTCTAATTAAGAACCACAAAAAGAACTTAAATTAGGCATAGATACCAAAAGTGGGGTTTTATTTAATATTTTGATGGTTGTTAGGTAATCTTTATATTTCTCATTTATGAATCAGTCTTTTGTTATTTTGAGAAATATATGCATTTAATGATGTTTATGATTTTTTGTTTCTCATTTTAAAGAACTGTTTAGCACTGTACAAAAAAAAAGGAAAAAAAAGGAAGAAAAATTGTTTGGTTTCTTGTTCTTTTTTTTTTTTTTTTTTTTTTTTTTTTTTTTTTTTTTTTTTTTTTTT
>NW_019272023.1:4610758-4684628 GCF_002738345.1 Cucurbita maxima | reverse complement strand
TTTTTTTTTTTTTTTTTTTTTTTTTTTTTTTTTTTTTTTTTTTTTTTTTTTTTTTTGGCAAAGACATTAATTAAAAAGAAAACTATTTTACCTTTGTTAACTTATAAAATGCACACACGTATATATATATATATATACACACACATATTTAAACAACATCAAATGTAAATATTTTGTTTTAAAAAAATGTTCAATGCCAAAACTTTCAATCTCCAGTTCAATATTTTGAAGAAAATAGGAAACTATACTAGTTTTATTTCTTTGATAAAAAGGAAAAAAAGTAATTATAATTGAAAGTTTTATTTTTATTTAATTTTAAATAAAGTAGAGATTTGGAAATATGAAGGGAAAAAAGTACATTACTTGTTTTGGGATAGTACTGGTAGGTGACGACGAGCATCTGTGAATTGGAAAGGCCAGTATTGTGTTCACATTGGCATTTAATTGCCAGCTGCTCGTTTGAAAATTGTTTTCATTGTTTCAGGAAAAAAAAAAAAAACATAAACAATTTATTTTAAAAAACTTGAAATAAATTTTATAAAACTAACAGCAGTTCTGAAAAAAAGTAAACAGGAAAGAAGTTAATAAAGATATATTTTTTGTTTTTCTATTAGTAAGAAAGGGAAACAATTATTATATGATTAGGAAATGAAATGAATAATTACTCAAGTGAGTGTAATGTTTTCCATATTGAATCAATTTTTTTTAAAAAGATAAAAAAAAAAGAAGATAAAACTAATAGTTTCATTTCAAAACTGGTTTGTATCTATTTAAATTTTATGTTTAATAAGCCTTTGAACTTTAAGCTTTTTTATTTTCAATATGTTTATGGTTCTTCTTTTTATAAAACATTTTTAGAGATACAAGTGAAAATTCATACCTGAAGGATTTAAAACTTAGGCCAAGTGTAGAGAGAACTTGGGTAGGTGGGGATGATAAATGGTGTTAGTTTGGGAAGGCTAACAAACTACGACAAGTGTCCAACATCAACACAATATTTATTTTTCCCTTTCCCCTTTTTGAACTAACATCCAACCAGATTTATTTTTCCCAACTTAGAAAGCAGATTCACATGCAGCCTCTAATATTGTCATTACCTTAAACCAAAAAGTTGTCCAAAACACCCAACCTTAACTTTTATAATTGGGTTTCCTCGGAATCAAGTTCATTTCCCTTCAAATCTTTCTTGTCAACGAAAATGGAATTCATTTTCATATCTACGTCTCTCAGCAAATTAAACTAACATTGTTTAAATCTTATCCCAACTTTTAAAGTTACAAAAATTTCAAAGACTTGTTTGGTTTGGTTTTAAAAAGACTTGTTGTTTGGAAGGATTTTATAAGCTGACTTGTTATTTGGAAGGATTTTTAAGCTGCTGAAAAAAGAAGTTGATTGTAGGATGAACAAGGGAAAATCATCTCTAATTTAATTGTTACGCACTTAACACTTGAAAGGGTGATATAGGGTGTGGGCATCGGCTGGCCACTTCGGGGTACGCAGTGTTTGGGATAGACTATGAAGGACATGGACGATCCAGTGGAGCTCGTTGCTACATCAAGAAGTTTGATAACATAGTTGCTGACTGTTATGCCTTCTTCACTTCCATTGCTGGTATGCCAAAACATATATATATCGCATCTGAATCACAATAATTCCTCATATTCATAACTTCGCTGCTCAGTTTTCCCATTTCCCATTTCCCATTCAAAAACTGTTACTGAATTTCATTAGATTTATGTTTCTTGAAAATGAAAAATAGCTTTTCGCCTTAACTCCCAAATGACCCTCTCAAGATTCTAAGCTTGTAAGTAATGTTCTACCAGTTGAGGAAGAATACAGAGACAAGTGCAGGTTCTTGTACGGAGAGTCAATGGGTGGGGCTGTGGCCCTTCTTCTGCACAAGAAAAATCCCAGATTTTGGAATGGTGCTGTTCTTGTAGCCCCAATGTGCAAGGTGCATATATAAATGACCAATTTTAAAGCCGATTTGGAATGACTTTTTAAGTGTTTTAAAAAAAATGTCACTTATAAAATCCTTCCAAATAGGCTCTTAGTCCATTTACTCGTTAGTTTTTTTGTTATTGAACTGTAGTAATTTGAAACTGCTTCTCATCCAACTGCTTTAATTAAACATTAGATATCCGAGAAGGTAAAGCCGCACCCTTTGGTTGTGAATCTGTTGACAAGAGTAGAAGAAATTATACCCAAATGGAAAATAGTCCCAACAAAGGATGTCATAAACTCAGCCTTCAAGGATCCCATAAAGCGAGAAGAGGTATATGAAATGCACTAAAAGACATCGTAGAATAGGAAAAATCATTCCATTCAGCTGCCTTCCTAACCATTACATACTTGATTTCTCTTTTAAGCATGCATTTGCCAGTATAAACCACTACAGCCCTTTATATTGATTTCTTGGTAATAATCTATGCAGATAAGAAGCAATAAGTTAATATACCAAGACAAGCCCAGGCTCAAAACAGCCCTTGAGATGCTAAGAGCGAGCATGAGCCTAGAAGATAGCTTACACGAGGTTAGCTCAAGATTTTTATCCAGTACATTACATTACAAATTCTAAAGATTACAGCACAATGTCGTCTCAAAAACAGGTAACACTCCCATTCTTCGTTTTACATGGAGAAGCCGATATAGTGACAGACCCAGAAGTAAGCAGAGCATTATACGAGAAAGCAGGCAGTAGAGACAAGACCATAATATTGTACCCAGGAATGTGGCATGGGTTGACATCAGGAGAACCAGATGAGAACATCCAAATCGTATTCTCAGACATCATAAATTGGCTGGACAAGCATACCGAAGGGGATATGGCAGGGTTTCAACTTCAGTCGACTCGCTCAAATGGTAATGGCGTCGATGAGAGATTCAATGGCCAGAAGACCACATTTAGCAATCGAAAAGAGGGTCGAAAAAGTGGTAGTTATCTCTGTGGTTTGAAGGGGCGGTTGCAATCCGCGATGTAGGGGGCGCCATTGTTTATTAAGAATGCTCTCTGATTCTTTTCACATCTTGGCTGTAAAATCTTTTGGGTTCGACTGAAAAGCCCTTGAAATTACAACTTAGTAGCCTTTGTAATGGATTCTTAATTGCTACCATGTATGGAAGTAGTCTACTTTATCCACGTTATGATGGGTTTGTTGAATAAGTCTACCAAATTTGTTCGACGTCCACAAAATTGTAGAAAGATATCAGAATTGAGAAGAAATAATCCATCATTTTCAGAGTTTGGCATGATTTTTGGTGCATCTCAAAATTCAAAAGGAACAGGGAAAGAGAAACTTTGCCTCAATCATTTTCATCCTTTTCATTTTTGTTGTTAAGAATTCTGTAATTGATGTGAATGGGATATGGGATATGGATCAAACTTACAACACAACATTTTACTCAACAAAATCAAAAACAAATTGTTCTGAACATTCCTAACCTGTTAAATTTCCATACACAGAAGCAGCTTCACTTTCACTCCCTTTGCTTCTGCACTCCACCTTATACCATCAACTTTAACCATTATACTTAACAGCAGCACAAGAACAACTCCGTTTTCGCCAGTGAATTGAATTCATTCTCCTACTCGGGATGACGACGACGACTAAGCTGTCGTTTTGGTCCCGCTGTTGTCCTTATGATCACCGAAGATACGTTGTCGAAAGTCAGAGACCATGAGCGGGAGACCCTTACGGAGAGAAACTTTCGGCTCCCACCCAAGAAGATCCTTGGCCTTAGTGATGTCTGGCTTCCTCTTGTGAGGGTCGTCCTCCGTGTTCGCCCTGTACTCTATCTTTGCATCTGGGTCAATCGTTTCTTGCACAACCTGCTCACACAGCATATACATACAACGTCATTGGCACCGTAACGTTATTGCTACATTACTTAGTCCAAAGGAATTGATTTGATTAAGAGAGGTTCATATTTTCCACCGTTTGACTTTTGTTTCTCTTAGTTGCAAAGTCTAAAAGAGAGAGTTTTTGAGTATTTGCAAGAAAAGGGTACCTTGGCAAGTTCAAGCATGGTGAATTCACCAGGGTTCCCAAGATTGAAGGGTCCAATGTGCTCTCCTTCCATTAGCCTCATCAATCCCTCAACCTATCAAACCGCCGCATCGTCTTATATCAGTTTCAAATCATCGTTGAACCCAAAAGTTTTAATATTAACACAATATGTATCTCGACTTAAACGATCACCTAAGCGAAGTAATGAAGAGAAAAGTGCTTACAAGATCAGAAACATATTGGAAACTCCTGGTCTGCTTCCCATCACCATACACAGTAAGAGGCTCCTTCCTCAAAGCCTGCATTGCCCAAAAACAATTATAACAATATCCTGAAACACGCGTTCGTGTCCTTAAACTTAAATCACGTTGAGAACTTCGAACGATACTTTTGTTTAGTCTCTATCGATAACATCAAAAGTCAGAGACGAAAATTGAGAGAGGTTACCTGGGCAACAAAATTACTAACAACACGCCCATCATCAATGCACATTCTTGGACCATAAGTGTTGAAAATTCTGGCAATTCTAACCTGTAAAAGTGAAAGATAATTAATAATCAATTGAAAATTTTCATTTTTTTTAATAAATAAAAAACCTAATAATTAATTAATTAATAGTATAATAAATGATTGTTACCTCAACTTCAGCTCCTCTGTGATAGTCCATAGTCAACGTCTCGGCCGTCCGTTTTCCCTCGTCGTAACAGCTTCGCACACCTGTCATGAATTCCGACAATAACAAATTTACCAAAATGCCCTTCTCTTCAGATCTAGATTCAAACATGGCGGTTCCAATAAGATTTATATATTAAAAAAATAAAAATAAAAACGTAAGGGGAAAAGACGCTAATGCCCTTCATGGATTTGACTCAGGTGGGATAACAAAGGACTCGTGTGGTTGGTGGGGGCCCGCAAATCACGGAGATCTCTACCCTTATAAAACAAAAAAACTGCAACCAATTTAAACCCTAATGAAATTAGTAAATTACCTTCCTACCCATAGACACAAATTTATATCTAATTTTAATACCTTAAATTTTATGTTTATATATTTATTAACTTAAAAAATATTTGAAACTACTCGACATTTTTAAAATTTCAGGGTCTAATTAAAAAAAAAAATGATAAATTTATTTTCAAATTGATTTGTTCCCAATTCAATATAACTTTAAAATAACTTAATATATTAATAATAATAACATTTTTAATGTATTTTTTAAGGAATAAAAAAACTAATACGAATTTTGAAAGTTTTTGAGCATTTTTAAAATGAGTTATTGAGTATTCTTTTAATTATGGTATTATTGTAATTTGATTTAAGGGATATTTTGGTAATTTAAGCATAGAAAAATTAACGACTTCTGAACCTAGCCGGAGTTGAATGTTTAGAGCAGACCAGCCGCCGGAAAGAAGGGCGCAGGTTGAGATATGTGCACGTTAGATATATCATATAGTTTAATGCTAACCTGCGCGGGAATATCCTTTTTGTGAAAAAGACCAATTATGAAAACAGTAAGAAGAAGAAGAAGAGGAAGAAACTGACCGATGGGATTGACGTTGCCCCAGTAGGTTTCAACTTGTGGGTGTTGAAGAGGATCTCCATAGACTTCACTGGTACTGGTTAGCAGAAACCTTGCTCCGACCCTCTTCGCTAAGCCCAACATGTTCAAAGTCCCCACCACATTGGTCTTGTGAAATCCTCTACAAACAAAGTCAAGGAACCAAAACCCATATTTCCAAACAAACAACAAAACCCAATTCTAAAATTTAAATTCAGAGGATATGATTGTCTTGACGGGGTTGAATTTGTAATGAACAGGGGAAGCAGGGCATGCCAGATGGTAGATCTGGTCCACTTCAAGAAGCAGCGGCTCAACCACGTCGTGTCGAATCAGCTCAAATCTCGGATTCCCAAAATGGTGCATCACGTTCTCCTTCCGTCCGGTGAAGAAATTGTCCACCACTATCACACTGTCGCCTCTCTCAATCAGACGGTCCACGAGGTGCGACCCCACGAACCCGGCCCCGCCGGTCACTACGATCCGGAGCCCCTTTCGCTTCAGCCCCAGTGGGATCTTGCCTCCGGAGTTCATGACCCGGTGGATTTGGAATCCAGCTCGGTGCTCGTACGATGGCGTATTGGACCACCGGGCAAGGTCGGTTGGGATCGGGTCGTATCCGTATCCGTAACCGACCCGGGAAGGGGAATTGGAAGAGGGGAAGAGGGTGAAGGCAAGAGTAGCTATACCAATGCCGACGAGGACGAAGAGGAGGCGTTGTTCGCGAAGCATGTAGTGGATCGGGCGAGTCATGGACAGCCATGGCTTTGGGGGTTTTGGGGAATATGCGTCCGCCGGCGGTTGGGTCTCGTCGTGCCCTCTGAATATCAGCTCCGATCCCATTTTTTTATTTCAAATTCAATCGGAGGGAGTCGAAATGGAACGGGGTATAGGGGTTTTCTCTTATCACGGCGGCGGCAACGGCGGAGGTGGGATTGCCGGGAATGGAGGTCCCAGGCGACGGAGGTGAGAAGAGGGGTTATGTTTTTCCTTATGAGGAAGTGGCTGATCTTGGGGGTCTTAAAGGGACAGACGTTAGAGGAAAAGGGCTGGATTTGGTATATATTACGGAAATGCCATTAATTTCAGTAACGTTTCTGCTCTGTTCCCTTTGTAAAACGCCTTCTTTGAATTTTATTCCAATTTAATCTTTTATAATTTCAGCTTTATTTTAATTTCTTTATATATAATATTTAAAAGTTACATTTTTGTTTTTAGTTTAATTTTTAAAAGGTTCCATTAACTTTGGTATTCCATAAATTTATAAAAATTTTATAGCTAATTAAAAAGTAACTTTAAATTTTATATTTAACAAATTTTTTAATTTTCAAATTACAATCTAATTTATGAGATCTTTTTATATATATATAAAATAATCTATTAGGGTTCGGTATTTAATAAATTTTTAAAAATTTTAAATGTGAAAGGTTTATCACACATATTTAAAATTTGACTCACTATTATATCTATTATTAGACATAAAATTAAAAAATTTATAACACAAGAGACAAAATAATTATAAACTTTATTTTTAATGTAATTAAATTAAAATTTTGAATTTTTCTTAATTCAATTTTAAAGGAATTAATTTTGACATATGTATTTTGTTACTGAAATAATTAATTTTGGTTGGATTGTATTGGATATCTTTTTAGTTGAATTTATATATATTTTTTATTGGTAATATTTTTAATAATATTTTTATAAAGCTTTGGTATTTTCATGATTGAGTTTATTCATTTAACAGATTAAAAAATTATTGGTTATTAGTTGAGAAATATTTTATTATTTACTTATAATAAATAATTTGTTGTAACAGTTATTTAAAATTTATGATAAATTTGAGATAATAATATTTTCTTTTTTAAGTTCAAAGAAATCAATGGTTATTTATTGTTTTTTTTTTCAAGTAAAATTAATGGTTATTTTAGTATTCATAATTGTGATATGTTTTGATTTATTACTTCTAAATATTCTTGAGCTAACATCTAAATAAAATTATAGCATAAAAAATAATAATATTTAATTGAAAAGGGCAAAATGGTCAATTGTCAAATAAATTATTCCCAAGTGCAGAGTCAAGAGATGTAAGTGTCACCATATGTAACAAACTTGTTATTAGTCATTTATTTAAAATAATTTATAATAATAATCCCTTGTAAATTTACAATAATGCCATCAATGAAAGTTGACTTTTAGATTAATCTACTAAACCTTCTCCTATATAATATTGTAAATATTGTAAATAATAATAATAATAATAATAATAATTCTTGGTTTTAAATATATTCATTTTTAGTATTTTTTAGGAATATTTATTTAGAAAAAAACTAAAAAGTGATGTAATTATGTCCATATTATGAATTTTAAGCTCAAATTCAAATGGTTACGTGGAAAATGTAAGGCTCCAACCAATCATAGCCTCAATTTGCTCCACGTGTACAATATTTAACTTTACACCTACGCAAACTTGAGGAGTTTCCAATTATTATTATGATTATTATTATTTTTATTTAAAAATTTTAGGCATTATAATTATATTTGTTCTTACAAGTTAACTCCAACTCCTATCATTGACCTATTTCAAATTTCTTTTTCTTTATTATAATGAGTGCTTCTTTTTCATTTGGAAGAAAGTTTTCACGTTACATTTATATTCAAAAGTGAAGAAGAATCCCTTTTTTATTTGCCATTATACGTGAATTTTGCTCGTGTAATTTTTATGTAATAGACTAAGCCTATTGCTAGTAGATATTGTATTTTTTGAATTTTTCCTTTCGAGTTTTCACTCAACGACGTGAGATCTCGCAATCCACCTTCATTTGAGTCTCATTGTCTTTGTTGACAAACTGTCCGATGTCTGACTCTGATACCATTTGGAACAGCCCAAGTCAGTGTGGGATCTCTTATTAGTTGGAGAGGGAAACGAAGCACCTCTCCCTAACATACACGTTTTTAAATCATGAGGCTAACAGTTATACGTAACGGAGCAAAACAGGTAATATTTACTTGCAGTGAACTTGAACGGGTACATTTTTAATAGGAATTATATAAAAAAAAAAAAAACGAGAAAAGTTTTATACATAGAACACGATCCTCCGAATTTATCGGTCCATGTGTTTGGAAGAATGGGGTGGAAAAGAAGAAAAGGGTTACATTGGGAAGGGCAATTAGGTGGAAAATGAGTGCTTTGGAAGCTTTCTATGAAAATTATAATTTCATTACCAAACTTAAACCCTCTATTTATTTATTTATTTATTTTATGTCTTTAAATTTAGGCTGTTTGAGTAAATTATTTAATGTAATTAAAGTGGTGTAAATAAGGAGAATCGGAGATCACGTGCAGCAGCACGTGCCTGCAACAAAATTCAGATTAAAGTAATTAGCGTTCCAACCAAAGTTTTCTTCACTAAAAATTCATCGTATCTAAATACATTTCAAGTTATAATACTTACTTATTTATGTCTAAATGAATTATTATGTGTTTTAATTGTAAACATTTATTTAATTTATTAAGTTGGATTAATTTTTTCGAGAATAATTATGGTCTTTATGTAATTGAATGCCTCTTAATTGATGGGATTAAAGATACATTCTAATAATTTAATTCTCTTCATTGACTTAAAAAATATAATTTAATTACTTATTTATACGGATTAACATGGAATTATTCTGGATTTATTTTTTAATCTTAATTAAATTAAATAAATTTTCTTCGTAGGAAAAAAAAAAAACTAATGTGATATATTTTATGTATTAAAAAAATTATTTTATTAGGGGTGGGACCCACGGTGGAAAGGCAAGGCTTTTTCTACCGAGAATTAGTTATGAAGCAAAGTTGACCAAACCATCCACGTGGCAGTTGTTTATTGCTCACGTTTCTCCCACTCCTCTTTTGAGGCGATTATAATATATAAATATATATTAAAAAAATATATTGTTTTATTTGTACTAAAAAAAGGTTATTTGGTAACGTAGGAAAAATCCATGACCTTTCATGATTGAACTTTGAAGCCTGCACTAACCTATGACCATGTGCCTATTATTTTATATAAATACAATTCAATTACTTCGAAAATAATCTTAAAAATATAAATTTAGTTTTATAGATTCAAATTCTCGTACCTCAAAAATTTTTAAATTTGATCCTTCTCGTTCAAAACTTTCAATTTTATCCCTGTTGTTTTAGCTTGAACTCGATACCTAAGTTCAAAGAACCCGCGAGCAAGAAAATAAGAGCATATATATGAAGAAGACTAAACTAAGATACACGGAACCTCTCCAAAATCTCAAATGGAATCGAGAAACGTTCAAAAAATAAAACAGAACGAATGAGTAAACTCATGCTTGCTCTCAAATGGGCATGAGATATCTAAAGATTAAAAGAACGAATCAAAGTCAAAGAATAGATCAGAGCATCCAATCTCATAATCTGAAGCAGATGATGCAATAGAATAGTTATGGAGCTTACTGTGTCACACTTGATTTGATGTCATGAGTGTAGTTATCCCCCTCCGCTGATTGGGCTGCTGCTGGTTCCCAAGTCGCCAACCAAAATGGGTCACAAATTCAGACCTCAACAAAGCCTCAAGCTAATCTTCTTCATCAACTTCCTGCCCTTCGCTCTCATCTTCACCCATATCCTCATCTTCACTTTCATCTTCATCATCACTGCCAGTATTATCTTGATCTTTTTTGCGGTCACTCTTGTTATCCTGCTTTTTCTCACCACCTACATCTCCAAAAGGGTTAATTGAAAATACATTTCCTTCATGAAGGTTGTTTGAGACTAAAGTCCGCAAAAACCAACAAAGCGATGGAAAATAATCGGAGCGGTGCCAGAAGGGAAAAGATAATGAAGATGGGGGAGGATGCTAGGAGGGAGAGCCAAAAGTTTGTACGCCAAGAAGAGGAGAACGAATATCATATAGCTCGATTTGCGAACACTAAAAGTGGGGCAAGAAATTTTCAAGATTACATACCATATTCACTGAAGATGATCCCACCAGAACACAACCCCTCCTCTACTTTAATGAGCTGAAGAGTCAGCCTAGGTCCAATCTCTTGAAGCTTGACAGCACTCTTGGTGGAAGCTTGGTTGACTCTACCTAGATCACTGGCCAAAGTGACTGTCGCTGCTTCATCATCAGCTTCACTTTCTGACCCATAACCAGCCCTATCAAACAACAGACGAGAAAATTTGTAAGAAACAAATGAGGTCAAAGATTAGAAACATGAGATAGAAATAGGAGTTTAACATAACCCTTTCCATCCCTTCCCATAGTTGGATATCACATAGGGTATATACCAAAAGATTCATTGAAGGCCCTTTTTTTAAATCAAACGAACCATAAGAAAATCTTTTATAGTCCTCCTTTTTCATATTACCCCAGTATATACTTGTACTTTTCTCAATAAAGCTTGCTTTTTATCACAAAACCATAGAACATTTAGGAAATTCAATGCCAAACACTAAAAGATGTAGAAAGCAAAGTGAGCTCGATAAAAACAATGAACAATAAACCTCAAGAAGGATACAAAATGTAATAAGTAATATTATAGGATCTAAATCACCAACAAAAGATGAAAAACAACATAAACACATAGCTTACTTTGTGACAAAGTCGCTCACATCTTGAAGACTCCTGAGATCAGGAACTTGATGATTCTGAACAAACTTTCTAAGCCTACGGGTTACACCGACAGGTTGTAATCTGATGGAATAATGTCGAAAATCAATGAGCTTTGTGTCCTTGTTATAATTAAGCAACACAATTCTCTGGCATGATGCAAGCTTAACCTGATACATAAAAATTAAATTGATGTCGAGAGGGAAAGAGGAATCTCGTCCATCTGAACGTTTAATTGAATAAAAATAAAACTCACTGTATTTATATCAATAGCTGGAAAGATGTTCTGGAACATTATAGTAGTGAGCTTTAGATGCTGATCTCCAGTCCCAAAACCAGAAAGCACAATCTGCCAATAACAAATAGCTAATTGCATGAGCATAACGAATCAACTATGGCATCACGTTTCTTCAAAAATGCTCTTTTAGCTTTTATGCTTTGAAAACATAGTATATTAACATTGTTCATGAAACAAAGCGAAGGGTGACGAGCGAAAGAAGCTAATCATAATTGTCTAAACTTTTCCTTTCGAATAGCTCATCAATCAGCACACTTACATCCTAGAATCCCATACGCACAAATCTGCTATACCTTTAGAGAAGTGAGAACATGGACTCCTTGGCCATTTTAGAGTAACAAGTGCATACAAGGGAAGAAAGACTATTACCAAAGGGGGATTCTTGAAAAGGTCTTTCGGACATCTGGGGCGCAATTGTGATTGAGCAATGTCCACGGCAAGCGAATACTCGTGTATCTTGAACGTAAGAGTTGGTCCCTGAGGGGTCCTAGCAACTCGCAAATATGGTGCACTTTCAGTTTTGGAGAGTATGAGAAAATGTGTAACACCCATAGGCCCAGCAACGTTCAAATAGTCTTTAAGATTATTCCGTTTCTTCTCCTGCAAAAGCAATACATACAAAGACGAAAAAAAAAAAAAAGATTTTGCCATGGTATGTGAGAAGTTCTAGATATAAACTTATTTCAGCAATCAGCCCAGAGCATCAAATCTAAATATCTAAAGGAAGTTTCAGTCACTATAAAGAATAAATAACAATAAATTTGTACCTTAAGATTAAGAGCAGTGTAAGGAAGCATCAATTTTCTCAAATCCATTTGCAGTTGCCTAAGAGGACCAGGCAACTTCCCTCTAGAAAATACAAAACTTTTCGGGATTTTCTCCCCTGTAACATGATCCACATTAGTCTGCTTCTTCGCCGTGATCGGCTTCACAAACCCCTTCTTCTTCTGCTTCAATAAATTACAACAAGAAAAAATTAGTAAACACCAGAAGGTCGTTCAGTCTATTATTAATATCTCTATCTTCTACCCTCCAACAAAAACAAGGTGGACGCAAGCAAACAGCGGTAGCATGAGCATGTGAAGGTGTTCTTACGTTTCCAATACGAGCCATTGCTTGCCAGAAGAATTGATACTCCTGAAAGCAGAAATTTTTGAAGCTTGATGTTGAAGAACCTCCGCGCTCACCAAAATCAAATACACATGTCGGCAACCCTAATGAACAAAAATAAAACAGGAGCGAAATCGGTTGATCACTGAACCGAATAGTGAAGGAAGACCGAACCGGTTTGGAATAAAATTGGTCCACTAACCGATCAGGTGAGAGACGAACGGCAAGCAGCAGAGCGTGGCGACGGCAATTCAAGATCAGCGGTGGGAACGGCGGCGACGAGAATAGAGAAGGTAGGAAGGACAGGCGGTGGCTGTATGAGTGGAGAAGCTAAATTGACCATTTCAATATAAGCTCTAATGATTTTGCTTTTAGCTTCTCCAAAAGCGTCGTACCAAAAGAGAGAGAATTCTTTGTTTATAAATTCATGATAGAGTATTCTTTATTTATAAACTAAATGAGCGTGAATGGACTTTTATATCCCAGAAGAATAAGAGAGGGGTTTTGTGAAGAATATGAAAATACAAAGCAGAGTTGTTTATGTCCAAATTTCAAAAATGCCATTGCAGAATTGTTTTTTCTTTTTTTAATAAATAAAATCATTTGTTTATTTATTCAATTACTTCAGACAATTTCTTCTTCTTTAATAAATTTATTTTTTTTAATTAATGGGTATGTTTAATATAAATTAAAAATAATGTCAAATAAAATGTATTTTATCTTTAATATATTCATAAATTTTTTACACTCATTTCTAAATATATAGTCTTAATTTATAAAATAAATTCTTTTAACTCATTTTGTGTACAAAAAAAAGTCTACTAAATTATGAGTAACGGTGTATTTTTCTCTCATACTAATTATTATTATTATTATTATATAAATAATAGATTACATTTTGATTATAAATAGCTGATTAAAAAGGTCAACATGAGTAATGTAATTGAAGGTTAAAATGCTCATCCCTCATATTTGTTATACTAAAAAAATCAAATTAATTAATTATAGTAGTACACAATAATAGTGTGCGGGTAAGTTGTAATCAAACTAAATGAAAATATTAGTCACAATATCGAAATGGATTTAAATACACAACACGAACTAAATCAATTCGAGCAATTATACTTGATGAAACTAGAAATCACTCGGACCCAAATGGCTGATCAAGTGAAACATGTAGCTTAAGTGAGTCACAACTCTACCACGGGTCTAGAAGCCACCTAGTTAAATGATGAGCATTTCAATATTTGAATCGAGCCTAACCAACACATTAGACCTAAAGAAGTCACATTCTCATCAACCTTTGGTCGGAGGCACATGCCATAACTCTCCATAACTAGTAGAATTATGGTCGAATTGGATCATACAAAAGAGTTGTGTGTACTAAGCTGACTTAAGAAGAATTCGAGCCTTGTTTTTTGTTTCACAGCTTTGTCAAGACATACAAAAGAGTTGACTTCTAGTGTTATAGAGTTCATGGCAGCCATAGATCTATCTACAAAAACATCAAGAATCCAGATGCTGTAAACTGCAATTTAAGCACTTTCAAAACTGGGGAACCTTTACTTTGCAGTTCAAAATTTCAGGTCTCAGAGGCATACCAGCAGGTAGGAACCATCAACAGCATCAGGAGTATTCACAGTGTTCATCATTGCCTCTTTTTGATGTTTGCTTCACCTTAGGGAATCGACCATTCCACATTCGTGCTTCTTACGACGGCATCTATGGTGTGATTTCTGATCTGCAAATGTGTTCTCTCCTACAATTTCTACTCTAGAATCTGCACAGGATGCAATCCCATCAATCATCTCTCAACTTAGATTGTGAATCAGAAAAAAAAAAAAAAGAAGGAACTGTATGTGCAAATCAGAAATTCAGAATTGAACGTGTTCAATCTTCCCATCAGCCGTTTTCGAGCAAAAGGAAGGCAGGAAATGCAGATTAAACAGGAGACAGTCATTTAAGGCAGAAGACATGTAAATGAACTTGCAAGTTCTACCAACAGCAAAGAGGCATTTATTAAGCGGACAGCTGCATTTTCTATGATAAATTATGTTGCTCATTTTCAATGAAATCTACTTTAGGACATAAATTACCTAAAACTGTCAAAACCCAAATGCATAGATGAAAAGTTAACAATGATGTAAATGCCTAAATGAGATTATGTTCATATCCAAGACAGGTATGAGGAGTCATGAATCATGAATATAACAAAAAAACTACGTCCATAAATCATCTCATCTCTAACACCTTAATTCTACTGCAGAGTTGGTCCGAAATAGTTGTTTTCGAGGGCATTTGATCTTTAGTACAAAGAACACAGAATGATTTTGTTATTTTGTGCTATCTTTTTCAACAAATCCGCCAAAGAAACCTATATAAGAACACATGTTAATGTCATCAGAGATGAAGCTTTCGTTCACATGCAAAGGTGAAGCATGAAGTCGACTACCATGGAGAAAGAACCTCCATTAACTCTTTTCTTGTGAGATCATCGGTTGGGGAGGAGAACGAAACATTTATATAAGGGTGTGGAAATCTCTCTCTAGCATATGCGTTTTAAGAACTTTGAGGGTATGTCCGAAAGGGAAAGCTCAAAGAGGACAGTATCTGCTAGCGATAGGCTTGAACGGTTACAAATGGTATAATAACCAAACACCGAATGTTTTGCAAGAGACAAAGCTAAGCTCCAAAGGGGGTGGACATGAGGTAGTGTGCCAGTAAAGACGTTGGCCCCGAATGAGGGTAAATTGGGGAGTCCCACATCGATTGAAGAAGGTAACAAGTGGCCTCATGGGTGGATTGTGAGACTAAGAATGAATATAGTTTCCAGACCATATAATGCTAAACGTCAAATCAAATGTTCATAAACCTACTCAATTCAGATGTAGATTATGCTCTCCACAAAATACATGGACAAGTTTCACAATCTAGAAGCTAGGTGATATGAATCTTAACCATCAAGGTGTCTATAATTACCTCGATCGTTAACTTACCAACAAAACAAAACGTTTTAAACAATACTAAACTTGTAGCTTAACCCATCAATCTGATAAAAATTGTGATCTTTTGAGATGAGAAGAAGAGGAAGAGGAAGAAAACGAACCTCCTAGTCGTTCACCCCATAGCAGCAATCTGGCATCCTCATCCTCCTCGTCGATCTCATCACCATACCCGAATTCACCATCTCCACGATAACCAGGCTCGCTACCATAGCCAGACTCGTTCCCCTGAGCATCAAAACCCCCATTAGAAGAACCAAACCCAGAACCCAATTGATCCTTCTCCTCTCTCTCCCTCCTCCTCGAATTCTTCGCTTCACTCACATCCGACGACCAATTCGCATCCCCATTCACAAACAACTCACCACTCGAATCCGTGCCAACCGCCATAGGGAAGTCCGAGCAGGTTCCATGAGCAGCCGAAGCCCCAACAGAGCAGCATCGTCTCGTTCCGCTTCGATCAGTACTCCGCCCGGAAACCGACCTCGATCCACGCCGCCGCCGCCGCTTCCTAGCGATCAATTGGAAGCTCGGACGCGAGTAACTGCCTCCTGCCGTAATAGAAGGCTTGTCGTCGTCAATCAAACTCAGGCCGGACATGTCAATGGCGTCGACATTGAAAGAGGTAGTTCGATCGGAGAGACAAGGGCGCTTGGTGTGCAGGCCACTGGATGAGTAGTAGGGTTTAGCGCTTGTGGGAGCGGAAGTATGGGCATCGGAATCTAGGGCTTTGGGCAGCTGGAAGGGCCTCCAACCATGGAGCTTGAGAGTACAGGAGTGAATCGATTCGCGGGAATCTAGGGCTCTGCGAGACATGAGAGTAAGAACGGAGAAGATGAATGGGAGTTGCAGAAGGGATGGAGGTGAAGAAGAAAATGGGGTTTGAGGCTTTGAGGAGGAGACTGATCGAGAATTCTGTGGAAGCTCTGTGGGCGCGAGGCTGTATTATTGGACGGGGGAGAATCTACGGCTGCTTTTTTTTTTTTTTTTTTTTTTAGAAAAACAAAAATTTTCTCTAGCCTCGAAAAAAAACACCTGTTAGACAATTTATGGATAGATTTTCACACGTTTGTAAATAATGTTTTACTTGGAATTTTACAATCCGCCCCTTTCAGGCCTAACATTCTTGTTAACACACCGCCTCGTGTTTACTCTAATCGACCCTTTATATTTAATACTTTTGATTTTAAGTTATAGTTGATATTGTGGAAATAAAGTCATACATTTCATCGTGAGGTGACCTCCATCACAGCATAAAGATTTTGGCATATTCTCCTCGTCATGCATCCCCTCACGAGTTAGTCTCTCTTTTCTTATTTTGATCTTATGGTCAAACTCTCCTAGGGTCCACTCGGTGGCGTGAAACTGTATCAAGGCATGAGATCGCACTCCTCCTCCCTTCTTGTGTTTTTTTTCTTGTTTTTCGACTTCATCCATTTTTTTTATTTTTGATTTTTTTTTTTGGAAAGCATCTCGGTAGAAAGCCTAACCACTACATAAGCTGCCATTTGTCTAAAAGAAAAAAAGGCTAGTGGTGGCTATTTGGGAAAGTCGAGCCAATTGGGTGTCCGAAGAGCAAACCAAAAAGCTCAAATTTGCATAATGGACCAATCAAATTATCCTAACAATTAATGACTTTTAAAACGTACTAATTTACAATATTATATACCTAAAAAATACTAATTTAATTATAATTACAAATGAAAGTTTACAAAAACTAGTAAATGATGCATAACATACATTATTTTCAGCAATTAGTCACAATCATTGGATGTATTCGAATTATTTAAATATTAAAATTAACTATTTTAAATATTATAAAATTGATAAAGAAGAAAATGTTAGTACAATGAGAAAATAAGAACTTAAATATAATTTAGTTTTGTATTTTATTTTATTTTTTATTGGAACAAAATGTGCAATAAGCTTAATTAGATGATCTTTTTGTTTTTAGAAAAATTAAGTATACAAAATTAAATAGAAAGCACCAATATTTTTAATTTTGGAAAAGGTTTAAGGGTAATTTGGAGTTTTAATTTTTTAATAATTTTTAATTTAGTAATTATTTTAAGAGTATATTAATAAAAACATCTTTAAATTTTAAAAATTTCAATAATATTTTTTAAATATTTTTTAATACTATTTTAGAAGTAATTTGAATCTCAAAAAATTAATTAATATGTTACATATTTAAAAACGAAGTTTTAAAAATAACATTAGCATATTTTACTTTTATAAAGAAAGTATATAAACGAAAACTATTTATTGACATCTCATCTATTATTTTTTAAATTTTTTAATATTATTTTTAAAAATCCATAATATTTTTGAAAGGTGTTATTAATAATAATTATATATTATTTTAAGTTTAAAAGTACTTTTCAAAGTTTTTTTTTTTAATTTAAAAATATTAATAAAACTTTTAAAATATTAACCATTTATAGTTTTAATGATAATATTAAAGAATTTTTTTAAAAAAATTTAAAATTATTTTTAAAATAAATGGGAAGAAAAAATATTTTTATTAATTTAACTTTATTTTGAAAACATCACAAATTTCAAACTAAGGCGAGCCCTTTGTCATTTAAAAACAAAATTCCATTTTTGCCACAGATACCCCGGAAACCCGAACCAGCTCCGATTAAATTTTAGTAACTTCCACTCGGCCTCAGCGGCTGCAGCCACACCAAACGCAACTCACAAAACAGAGATTCCGATTCAGCGGTGACCTCGAAAGGTTCACACGATGGCGTCAGGGTGGGGAATAACCGGGAACAAGGGTCGATGCTACGATTTCTGGATTGATTTCAGCGATTGTATGTCCCGCTGCCGAGAACCAAAGGACTGTACTCTACTCCGTGAAGATTATCTCGAGTGCCTCCACCATTCCAAGGAGGTGAGACCTTCCATTTCCCCTTGCTTTCTTGCATCTATTTCAATTTTCTTCCTATTTCTTATTATAAGTTAGATTGATTGCCTGAATTGCGATTAGAAATGTGGTTCCTTGTTCATTAGAGCTTTTGATGCCTAATTTCACCTCGGCTCATGTTTTTAACGTCGCATCCGAAGTCGGTTGCGTGAGATTTGGATTAGGTCTGTTTTTATATTCAACTTGTTGATTGACAAAATTTCTGGAGAAATTTGAATTTGCGAATACTTGGAATCTTGTAGCTTTTGATGATAGTGATTGATTAGGGAAAGGTCATGTCATGTCGAAGAAGAAATAAGGTTTTGTGGCTTCCGTTTCCAGTTCCACATAGTTTTTCCATATTTTGATGAACTTTTTAGAGTTCTTATCAACAAGAAAGAATGTTTTAGAGAAGCATGGTGGAGACCTCAGTCTCAACCTATTACATATTGAGTTTTGTGTATAATGAGGGAGAGGGACAGATCAACTTTATTGTTTCAAGCGAGCAGCTTGCCATACATTGCTTGTGATATAATATGTTTAGGCAAATCCGACCATAGTTCAATGTATAAGATACTAATTAAGATAGTTTGATCCCCCACTTTTGCAATGGTTTGAACTAAAAAAAAAGTTATATTTTGTTTAGGTGTTTCTGCTGAAACACAATTGTGTGATTTTATGTTTCTGAATGTACATCTTCCCTATGAAGATATGGATCTATATACACTTACACTAACAACATTGAGTTTTGCCTTCTAAGTTTAATGTGAAGAGTTTGTTTTATTCTAAAAAATAAATAAATAAAATAAAAACGGAAGTGGGATATGTTTATGGTAAGCTGAGTATATAGATGCTTGATTGTTGAAAGTAAGCTTCTATGCTGTTGGAGTCAATGGGCATTCTATCTATGAGCATTTTAATATGTAAACTGGTAGTCTCATCATATCAAGCTTTGCAACAACAGTCTTTCAACATTATCATCTTGGTGATGAAATCCTCCTCCCGAATCTCATTTTCACAAGTTGTTCTCTGATATTCTGCCGATTTTCAACAGTTGATTTTTAGCTTTTGGGGGCATTTGGATCTCTTTCCACGTCCTAATTTTCAATTTTCTTATGTTATATCCTTGATAGATCCTTCCTTTCAATGATCACTTTGTCACCGTCAGCTTTGCATATGTGAAAATCTAAATAAACCTCAGCTAAATTTGTTAGTTTTTATGGGGCTAAATGTGTAAGTCTCTAATATTTGAGTGTTTCTTCAATTTAATCTGTTGTGTTTTTTTAGTTATGTCATTTACATCGGTAAATGTTAGAACTGACTTATGATAAGTTTACATTGTATGATATTTGGCGAGTTGACAAAAATTTAGAAAAGGAATTATGCCATTTAAGTAAGGAATTTTTTTAACTTGACCTCCATATTTTTAAGAAGTCGGTAGAAATTTTGACATTTGCATAGTTTCCATTTTAAATTTTTGCAGACTCTCTAAATATATGTCATGAAAGCTTATCATCAGTAAATTTTAACATTTATGGATGAGAATGATATAATTGAAAAATACTAAATCAGAAGGAACTAAGTTGGAAACTTTTTGAATGATAGATACTAAATTATTGAAAAATGCATAAACACTAGGGTAGTTGTTTAAATTTGTCTTCAGTGTTATTTCTAAATGATTACGCCTTATGCATGTGACTTCTGGAAAGCACATGCAACTATGGATAGTTTTGATTTACAAGAATAGCATTCAACTTATCTTCCCTTGTTGGCATTGACATGCGCTATTCATTTGGTACCGATCATTTGAATTTGAAAACTCCCGTTGCTTAGTATCTCCGTGTTTGGTATCAACCCCTTCACTAGTTTACACCTGTTTTTTTTCCTTTATTCTTTTTCCTTCTCCAGTAGCTTTTTCTCTCTCGATTGTACTTTCATCTGTTTTGAGATAGGTGGGCTCTGCTAAAATTGACTTTATTTTTATATCCAAACCCACCAAATAACAAAAATCACAGTGCTAGGTTTTTGTAGGAATATGGTTAACTTTTTTTCACCATGCAATCAGATGATCTTTTCTGATTTTTCCTGGGATATGTTGCTCACTTGAGTCAGAAATGAATCTCAATCCAATTACTATTTTTGGTGTCACCTTATATTGTAATGTTTTAATCGTTCCATGTGTGCGTGTCTTTGAGTGGTGTGGTCTCTGCTTTGCTATTGCTATCACGTCATACAGATAAGTTTGTTATATCACTTGTACGTTCAGTTTGATTGCTCATGTGGAAAAGGGTAGACAGGTGGATTTTTTTTATTTTAATTAATTTATTTTATTTTTTGCATTCTAAAACCATCATAGGTTGGTTCACTAGTCCCAAGTGCAAGTGGTTATCTTAAATGCATTTGAGGTCTCAATCATGGTTCAAAACTTAAATTATAGCCGCCGTGTACCTAACATTCTAGAAATATTTATCTAGTATCCTGACACAACATAGTACTTGCAATTATTCCATAGAATTATTCATGCACCAAGTCTTTAAAGAAACAAAAATTAAGACTACTGCTGTTTAGAGTGAGTCGAGCTGGTACTTGATTCTTTCAACTACTAATTTGACCTTGATGAAAATACCACACATAAATTGGTTAGATTATGTTTGTTGTGTTATTCTTGCTGTTGTCTTTATTAACATATAAATTAGTTAAATGAATTTGTGGAACAAGATAAAAGCAGTTTAACATGTTATGATTGTGACTTGAATTCTAATATTTATTAATTGAGTGAGGTATTCAATCATGATGATTCTAGAGGGTATGTTTAAAATCATAGTTTACAGAAATCGAACTAAAAAGCTTATGTACATTTTTTTTGCATCATTTCTTTTTGCAAAATCGTTATATCATTCACTTAAGACAACTCTTCCATTTTTGAATAATGAGGTATATATCTGGACATGGAGCTCAGATTTCTAAGTTGTACCTATCATATTTGTTATTTATCTCTCTACTCAATATGAATATATTAGTGAGTTGATTTATGGAAGGTTGTTAAGAATTACTTTTTTAGGCTTGATAGGAGAATGGTTTCATTGCTAACGAATAGGAACACATGGATGAACATCCAAAATGCTAGTAGGTTGATCTGGTTTTATAAAAAAATGATTCTGCCCGCTTTGCAAGAATCCGTTCTAATTCCATTTGTTTGTTTGGGCCATACCTTACAGTTCCAAAGAAGAAACCGTGTCTATAAGGAGGAGAAGCGTAAGCTAAGAGCAGCCGAACGGGAGGCCAAAGAGAGTAAACAAGTTGAAGCTGTTCATGCATAGTCATAATCATCATTCTTCAAAGATTGAATAATGAAGAATGCATTATGGACATGCGTTGTTATTTGAACAATTTTTGACTTGTTAATGACATTCTTTTCTGTCTTTCCTGAATCCGGTATGAAATTCACAAGCCACCCCTGTTATTTTGAGATCATTCGATTCCCTCAATCTTCTCGAGGCAATAAGAGATCGATTGAATCTCTTTTTTACTTTTTTTCATCTCTTCTCAACTAAGCTTCCTATCAAATTTTCTTTACTAACTTCCTTACATTAATCCCATTAATTTTTTATTAACTTTTTTAAGTTTCTAATTTTATGGACTAAATATAACCCAATTGGAGCACGGGTAAAGGTCTCGAATCACAGGTAATATAAGACATTTAATTATAATGTCTATGATTGACCTTCTAAACTCCCCACTTTCATAATCCTTTTCACTCTCGTTCCAGACACATCCAAATCCAAATATGAGATATTTGTCCGTAAGAAGCAATGTTCAATTTTGATCGAACATAATTAAAAGGTAAAAATAATTTTACTCTCATGCTTGGATCATAACACGGTGGCTAAAATAAAAATGAAAAAATGAAAAAATGAAAAAATGTACATTATTTTAATTTATTTGTAGGTATTGTCCGTGTTTTTATGATGAAAAGTTGGGGGATTTGTGTGGACGCAAAACCAGAGGGCCGTTTGTGGATGCAAATGGTGAGGACAGTTTTCACATTCGCCGCCGACCGCTTCAACACACCCATACTATTCGAATCTCACCCTTTTTAATCTTCCCAACTACAACTGTTTCTTGATTCATTTCCAGTTTCAGAAATGGCGGATTCTGCCTTTTCTTCCCTTCCCGACGACATTCTTCTCAACATCTTCTTCAAGCTCGAAGACGATCCCCGCTACTGGGCTCGATTGGCCTGTGTTTCCACCAAATTCTCCTCTATTATCCGCAACATCTGCTGGAAGAATAAGTGTTCCAAGGCCATCCCCTCTCTCGTTGCTGATCTTGCCGTCGGCGGCTCTATTCCCCCCGGTGGATGGGCCTCGCTTCATAAGCTTGCTGTCTGTTGTCCGGGTCTTATCCATTCCGGTGTTCTTCTCGAGAATTCCGATTTCGGCCTCGGCCGCGAGCTTGGTCCTGATGAAAATTACATGAAATTGGTCGCGTCTCACCTATCGGTAACGGAAACGAAATCGAAATCCTCTACTGCTCTATTTGAGGTTAATTCTGATCTCTCTGCCTCTGCTTCTGCTTCTGATTGTGCTTGGTCTCTCTACGATGATCTGTATCTCGATACCGTTTATAATGATTCTGAAGCCTCCGATGTTCCCGACCCCCAAATCGGTGTTACCAAAGTGGAGAAAGGCGTTTTTATGGTGGATAGGGAATTTTATCTCTCGGAGAGGAGAAGAATCAGCAGGTCCATGAAATCGCATTTGGCATCTGGTGTTTGGAACTTAAGCAGGGAAGAAGGAAATAAGCTGCTTCGTAGCCGATTCCGCGGCGATTCTCTGTACATTTGTGATTGGCCTGGATGTGTTCACATTGAAGAGAAGCGTAATTACATGATTTTCAGAGGCGTTTTCAAGAACTTCAAGGGATCTCATGTCTGGAGAACGATAAGGGATGGCAATAGGAACAAAATTGATGTGAATTGTGCGTTTTGTTCTTGCAACGAGACTTGGGATTTGCATTCCGCCTTCTGTTTGAGGCGAGTTTTTGGGTACCACGATGATGGAGAGCCAGTTGTTCGAGCTTATGTCTGTGAGAATGGACATGTCTCTGGAGCTTGGACGGATCTGCCATTATACACTTGATTTCACTTCTGGGTTTGCTCTAATTCCTCATTCAAATTCATAGGAACTCGAGAAATACATGGAGGCAATGTTTTGGTAGTTCTTATGTCTATACCATTTTATACCTTGATATCAATATCTTTCCCTTTTGGCCTGTTTTTCATGAATTGGACATGGTCTTTGTGCTCTTATATTAATTTCTAAGAGGTTCATTTGAGTTGTACATGTTTCATTTATCTGTAGCTGCTAAGGAAAGATGGGACATAGCATAGCTTTCAACCTCGGAGGATGATGGGGCGAAAGAAGTTGGAAGTTCAAATGGAGTAATCCTTAAAAGATAAGTAGAAAGAAATCAAAACCTTGGTATTTTCTGCGTATAATCTTGTGTTTGTATATGATGAATTGATCTGTTATAGTGGGAGTATTGTTTCCCCTTCTTCATTTAATGAAAGAAATGCTCTAAGACTATGTTCTCAGAGATTTGTAGGGCCAATTGAACTATGTCTGATGATCTTAGTATTTGCAGGGTGAGTTTAGGTGTTTTCTAGTGAGAACAAGCCTTTCTATAACCCTCTTTTTGGTAGAGCACCAAGTAAATAGGCTCTCTGAAACTCACTCATGTCATTGAGTCCAAAGTCCAAATACCCTGATAGTTCGACCAATAGTTCGACCAATGTAGTATGCATTTGTTTTGTTTGAACAAAATACCAAATCCAGGAGACCATCTTAACCAAATCCAACCACTTGCCGTCCTCTTTTTTGCTTTACCAAACCTGTGAGATCCCACATCGATTGAAGAGGGGAACGAGTGCCAGCGAGGAAGCTGGGCCTTGAAGGGGGTAAATTGTGAGATCCCACATCGGTTGGGGAGTAGAACGAAGCATTTTTACAAGGGTGTGATATTTTTGTAAGGGTGTGGAAACCTCTTCCTAGCAGACCGTTTTAAATCTTGAAGAGAAACCTGAAAGAGACATTATCTTAGCGAACCGTTACAAACCAGGAAGGTTTATTTGATTTGATAATATGACCAAATGCATCGATATTAGATAACATTCCGCTTTCCATGTGCCAAAACTTCATCCTATAGAAAGGCCTCTTTGAATAGAGACCTTTGATGAAGCTTCTGGGTTGATGGGAAAACGTGCCATAAGCGACTTAAAGAGAAAATGAACATTGGAATACACCTTCCCCTATCTATAGGTCAAACAAAGTTGTAGGCATGACACATTCAAGGCCAATGAATGAATCTCGAGCAAGGTAGTAGTTAAACCCCTTCATTGCTCGTACATACGACTTTTGTGATACGACTTTTGTGATACTTGGACGTGTACTTTCTTTTTCTGTTTAGTTAATAATAAGAGAGATCGAATTAAGAGATGATAATAATTAGTTTAGTCATTCCCGTCAATGATATATTCGTCATATCTATCGATCAAATATTTAATTAATTTTTTAATGTCTACTTAATTAATATTAATTATTTATATGGAAAGCCGGCTGTTTGCATGAAACGCACCGAAACTCCGTCGTTTTGCTTTGTAAAGTAGTAATGAATCATGCAGAAAAATCCATTGCCTTTGATAAGTTCTCCGCGTCATTAATAAATAAATATTTTCAATGTAGTCATTATTTAAAATAAAAAAAACTAATCTTTTAATGCTATAAATATTTTTAATTATATCATCAATAACTGTTAAATAGTAGAAAAGTAAAAATTTCGGTAAATCATAGAAATTTGGAGACAAAATTAGGAACTTTCGGATAACCCAGTTTATCTTCTAATTTTATTTATTTATTTTTAATTATGCAGGATTATTATTACTTTTTAATAATAGAGACAAAAAATATATAATAATTCTCTATTGAAATAAATAAAATGTTCTTGGTTTGGTTTAGTTTTAAAAGTTTTAATTATTTGCTTTATATTTATAAAATTCACTTTTTCTAATTAATTCAAAGAATTACGAGACTGGAGAATCAAACGGTCCGGAAATTTTAAAAAATAAAATAAATGCTCAAACCCATCAACAAAATAATACTTTTAAATTCGAAGCTCTTTTCCATTCACACAAACAGATAGCTTTAATTAAGTGGTTCCTCTCGCATTGAAGGGATCGCCGTCGCCATCGCTGTCGGGCTTTACAAGCTTCTGGGGCTTTCTCTGCACAGATCGCTTTGAATATAAACTCTAGTTTTGATCCTCAGAACCCAAGAAGAAAGGGGAAAAACATGTCAAATTTGGGTCTCATAAATGGGCTATTGTTGCTGATGCTCTTAAAGTCAACAGGTATAGGAGCTGCTGCTGCTTTTGCTAATTCTTATAGCAGATACGATTTTCCACCTACGTTTGTTTTTGGATCCGGCACCACTGCTTATCAGGTTCTTCTCTCTTTTTTGGACCCTTTTCTTGGTTTATTTAGTTTGAGAGAGAGGGTTTGTTTATAGAAGCTTAACAGTTGAAGTAGCCAAAATGTAAAGGTTGAAGGAGCAGCTAAACAAGATGGCAGGACACCAAGCATTTGGGATACCTATGCTCATTCTGGTATGTGTATCACTTCTTCTTTTCTACTCATTTATTGAACAAAATGAGTCATTTTCATGGGGCTATTACTCACCAATGAACACAATTCTGGTTTAAATCTATGGTAGGAGATGGACCTGGAGGAGACGGTGACATAGCATGTGATCAATATCACAAATATAAGGTATGTGTTTCATTTTAGCTTACCAAACATGTTTGCTCTCTATACTTTCACATGTGACTGTCAATCGTGAACAATTTTGTAAAGATCGAATGAGTTTTCTTATATATGTTGATAGACAAATTAACTAGGACCATATGCGTTTATAAGCTATAAAGATGAAGTCGTGTAACACTTTATGCCCAGGATTTAGAATTTGGATTTGACGCCCGATGACTCCGACATTCCCCTGCATCTACCTACAACATGGTCACGTTATTTATTTCTTGTTTCTAAGAGTGAAAACTATCCCCACAGACCAACACGGGTCATTTCAGCATGTTTTGTCCTGACTCACATGTATTCTAGAAAACTTTCAAAGAGGTCATTCAACATAGAATTGCTCTAAGCAAATCACACTTAACTTTGGAGTATGTTTTGTTGAGTGACCCAACACGGGTTCTTTCAGCATACTTCGTCCTAACTCACAATGTGTTTTACTTGGAGCAATTCTATGTAGGGTGACCTCATGAAAATTTGCTTCTAATTAAGGACAAAGCATGAGAAAAGGACTTGTGTGGTCTGTGGAGATTATCTTCACTCTTAGAAGCTAAAAGTAAGTAACATGTCCATGTCGCAGTAGATGTAGAAAAATGCCGAATCACACGAGTGGCGAAATTGGATTCTTGTTAATTAATTTCTTAGCCCAAGCTTGGTTCATATACTCGATTAGCTTATAAGATCATGTTTGTTAATGTAGGAAGATGTGAAGTTGATGGTGGATGTTGGACTTGATGCTTATAGATTTTCCATCTCATGGTCAAGACTTATTCCAAGTAAACTAACAAAAGCCCTTATGCACTAAAAGCTGTACGCCAAAAGAAAGAAGAAAAAAAAAAACTTAAGACATTTTTTGTTTGTTTCTCAGATGGAAGAGGACCCATAAATCCTAAGGGGTTAGAATACTACAACAATCTCATCAATGAACTCATCACCCATGGTTGTTGCCCAATGTTTCAATCATAGCTTCTATTCTTATGCACATTTATCTTATGATCTTCTTGAATAGGAATTCAACCCCATGTAACATTGCATAACTTTGATCTTCCACAAGCACTTGAAGATGAGTATGGCGGATGGGTTAGTCCGAAGATTATGTAAGACCCGTTATTCCCCTGCATCTCTATTTACCGAACACAAAATATGGCTGCTTTTCTATAACTGTGTAAATTTGAAAACCTGCATGTCTTTTAATAACTATATGTTTAAGATTTACTTATACATCCAACGATTCAGAACTGTCAACCACATCGTGTTGATCGACTTTCCGAAATAATTTCTCCAAAATAGACATAGGGTGTAACGACCTAAGCCCATCGCTAGCAGATATTGTCCTCTTTGGGTTTTCCCTCTCGAGCTTCCCCTCAAGGTTTTTAAAACGTGTTTGTTAGGGATAAGTTTCCACACTCTTATAAAGAATGCTCTGTTCCCCTCTCCAACCGATGTGGGATCTCACAATCCACTCCCCTTCGGGGTCCAGCATCCTCACTGGCATTTCTTCTCTTCTCCAATCAATGATGTGGGACCCCCATTCCACCCCCTTTCAGGGCCGAGCGTCCTTGCCAGCACACCGCCTCGTGTCCACCCTCTTTGGGGCTCAGCCTCCTCGAAGAGGGGAACAAAGCATTTTTTATAAGGGTATAGAAACCTCTCTATAGCAAACAAAAACCTTGAGGGGAAGCCCGAAAGGGAAAACCCAGAGAGGACAATATCAGTTAGCAGTGGGCTTGGGCCATTACGTAGTGAAAACCTCAAACTTTTTAATCGATGTGACATGTTTTAGCTATTATATCAGCTATGTTCAAGTTGACTAATATATCGGATTTTTAACGTGAATGTAGAGAAGATTTCAAAGCATACGCGGAGGTATGTTTTAGAGAATTTGGAGATAGGGTGTTGCATTGGTCAACTATAAACGAGGCTAATGTGTTTGCGTTGGGAGGATACGACTTAGGATTTCTACCACCTCAACGATGCTCGCCTCCATTTGGAACCAGAAATTGTTCTAAAGGAAACTCATCAATTGAGCCTTATTTGGTTGTGCATCATTGTCTATTGGCACACGCATCTGCTGCAAGTTTGTACAAAAATAACTACAAGGTATCGTATTTCTCTTTAGTCCTCGAACTTTTGAATAATCTATTTTAGTCCTTACATTTGTTTTCGAAGCACAGGACAAACAACATGGTTTCGTAGGGATCAGCATCTATATGTTTCGGTTCGTTCCTTTCACTGAATCAAAAGAAGACGCAAAGGCTGTTGAAAGAGCCTATGAGTTTCTTGTTAATTGGTAAGTTTAGGGTATCTCGGGTTAAATTGTTACAAATTTGAAAATATCGAGACTAAATTGTTGCTTGTTTTTGGTTGGAAGGGTGCTTCATCCATTAGTGTTTGGAGAGTATCCTAATTTGATGAAGAAAAATGTAGGGTCAAAAATGCCAATTTTCAGTGATGATGAGAGCAGTCTAGTGAAGGGGTCTGCTGATTTCGTAGGGATCATTCATTATCAGAATTGGCATATCAAAGATGATCCTTATAGCTTCATGATGGAAACTAGAGACCTTGGAGCTGATATGGGAGCAAAAGCAATCAGTATCTTTTAATGCTTTCCTTAATGCTTTCCTTTTATTCTTTTAGATATTAATGCTTTCCTTTTATTCTTTTAGATAAGACTAAGTTAAGATAAGTGTACGACTCTGATACCATGTTAGGAACAAAAAGCCTTTCCTCAGAACGCCTTATAAATTTACTTTTGGTTTCCCCAGAAGGCCTAACTAATAGAGATAGTAGTGTCCCTCATTTATATACCCGTAATCTTTCCCTTAATTAGCCAATGTGGGACTCCAACAATCCTCAACAATCATCTTCTCGAACAAAGTATACCATCGAGTCTCTCTTGAGGTTTTCTTTTCTTGGAGCCCTCGAACAAAGTACACCCTTTGTTCAACACTTGAGTGCCTCCTTCTCTGGAGCTCTCGAACAAACTCCTCTTAATTGAGCCTCGACATATTCTCTGGAGCTATCGAACAAAGTATATCCTTTGTTTGACACTTAGGTTACTATGACTACACCTTCGAGGCTTACAACTTCTTTGTTTGACGTTTGAGGATTCTATTGATACAACTAATTTAAGATAAAGGTATGACTCTGACACCATGTTAGGAACAAAGAACCTCCTTATTGATATGATATTGCCCACTTTGAGCATAAGGTTTGCTTTTGGGACCAATAAAGATAGTGTCTCTAACTTATATACTCATGATCTTCCCCTTCATTAGCTAATGTGGGACTCCAATAATTCTTAATTATCCTTTTCTAGAACAAAGTATACCATAGAGCCTCCTTTGAGACTTCCTTCTCTAGATCTCTCGAACAAAGTACACCTTTTGTTAAACACCTGAATTCTTTCTCTGGAGCTCTCAAACAACCTCCCCTTAATTGAGGCTTGACTCATTCTCTTGAGCTCTTGAACAAAGTACACTCTTTGTTCGACACCTTCGAGACTCACGACATCTTTGTTCTAGGTTAAGATAAGGGCAATGACTCAGATGTCATATTAAGAATAAACAACATCCACGTTGATATGATATTGTCCACGAATACAAAAAAATGTTTAAACTAAATTATTTATTACCAATGGGATATAGAAGGTAAGTATCTAAATAATATTTTTGAAATTAACTCGGAATTACTTTTTTTGATTCAGTGATACATGAAAATGTCACGACACCCGAGGTGAGTAAATATTTTCTATTTTTAATGTTGAAAATAATAAATTGCGTTTAATAATATTTTGTATTTCTTATTATGATATTGAAAAGCAAGACTGATTTTGTAGAGCCTCCAAATGGTAATTGAGTACTTGAAGCAAGTTTATGGCAATCCTCCAACTTACGTCTATGAAAATGGTATCGTGTGTTTTTTACCTTCCATGAATTATGAGTCCAAATGGTATCTTGTGTTTTTTACCTTCCATGAATTACTGAGTCTGTGTAAAAATCAGGAGTGTTCAAATGATTTGAGAACCTGATGAATTCGAACAATCCATATTGAGTTGGGTTACATTTACGAAATATTATTACGAAAGATTAAGAACATTAGTTTTTCAAAAGCATTAAATTTTGTAATCTATTGATTTGATAAAAGTTTGTTTGGAACATGTTGGTTAGGTCTTCCAATGAAGAGAAATTCATGGTTACAAGATGAGCCAAGAGTGGAATACATGCATGCCTACATTGGTGCTGTTCTTGATGCTTTGAGGTAATCCTTATATAAACAAAAACTATGAATCAAAAACTAATTAAATCTTAATTAGATAATCATTCTGTTTATACATACACATATTTCGGTGTTGTTGAGCTCAAATTGGAAACTGTTGTAGGAATGGATCAAACGTAAAAGGCTACTTCAGTTGGTCGTTTCTTGACGTATTTGAGTTACTGGATGGATATGATTCAAGTTATGGATTGTTCTACGTAGATTTCGATGATCCAAATTTGAAACGATATTCTAAATTCTCGGCTCAATGGTTCTCCAACTTCTTGAAAGGGGAAAGGAAAGGGAAAGGGAAAGGAAAAGGAAAAGGAAAAGGGAAGGTTGCCCATTCAAATGGGGTTTTGGAGCTCAACAACAATCAAACCACCTTTCCTTCTTCATCATACTCATCCTATATAAACTTTTAGAATAAGTATACAAATGTTCGAATCCTTTCTGTATTATATTATTTGTCGTATGCTATTATAATGTAAAATGAATAAATGTATTAACAAATTTGAACGTTACTCACCGTTGTTTAAGATATGAACTCGTTTGAGATCAAGTGTTATGAGCGAACTTTTAAAAAAATTATGTCTTGGAAGGAAATGTCATTTGCCATTGCAAATGAATGTGGTTGACATGTTTGTAAGGAATGATAGAAGGGAAAAGAAAAAAAGAGAGGGAATAATAAGTAAATAAAAATGACGTAGAAGAGCCTAGATTTCAAATGAATGAAAACGTGACTGAATTGGTCTCGGTCACTTTTCGGGGGGACGGAATGGAAGAGGGGAGAAGATTCTCGAACAAGGAAAAGGATCCAATGACTTTAAAGAATTGAACGAGGAGCTGTATGAGGTGAAAATCTCATGTACGGTTTTGTCGAGTGGCAGTAAGGGTGACTTATCTGTCAACTTTTCCATTATCACCCCCAAAAAACCAAACTCGGCCTTATGTAAAGTTGTCATTGCAAATCAAATGAGGAAGTGGGGTTTCCAAATGCAGATGGGCACGTCCAACGTAATAACCTACCCGTGGAAGGGAACAACAATCAAAACTCGTTGTTTATACCCTATACGTTGATGAGAAAATGGAGAAAATCTCTTCGTCTGGGGCTCACAATTGCTTAACTAATTCGTGAGGTCATAGCTTTTCAAAGCGATTATTAGTTGTTGGTCAAAGAGGATGATCGACATTGTAAATAAGACACTACTCATTTTGGAGACTAATTCTATGCCAATTATTGCATTTATGTCGAGGATGCACGTTTGACCGAGCAAGAATTTTTCATATTTTTCAATTTCTTTTCCACTAATTTATTGGAAATCCAATAATAAGCAATTAGTTGACAAAACCTACTAAATTTGCTCCAAAAGAAACAGAGCCAAATGCTCCCAAGAGACTGATTGAAGATTGAAAGTGAAGGGTTCCTATATCTTTGCCCCATATTGGGATGCACAGCCTTCCTATCATAATTTTCTTCTCATCAAAAACAAAACCCGACCTCAAGTTGCCAATGCCAACCCATTGCTGCTCGAGACACGACGTTGAGAAGCCGAACAACTTGCAAAACGGTGCACGCTTAAAGGTCTAACGAGCGGTTGGCATACTCCTGAACCAATGCCCCAAAAAGTGTTGCTCTTTGAAGCAACTGAGAAGGCCTATCAAATTCTTTTGCTTTACCTATTGAATATGAATAAAATGGAGTTAGTTTGTTATTCTAGGTGCCCGAGCAAATCGTGTCGCGTTAAGAAAACTTGCCTGCGTCGATCACTAAAACTCGGTTACAATCCATGACTGTGGGAATTCTATGAGCTATGCTTATGATCGTGCACGATCTGAAGTCCTCTCGAATGATATTTTGAATCAAAGCGTCGGTTTTCGAGTCGACTGATGCGGTTGCTTCGTCCATGAATAGAATCTTACTACGCTTTAGCATGATCCTTCCAAGGCAGAGAAGCTGCCTTTGCCCCACACTCCAGTTTTCTCCATTATCAACAACTGTTTGAGATTGGCAACAAATGATTACTTCATAGATTTCACAAGGGAGAAGCCATCATCATAAACTTAGGACAAAGAGAAGATGAGATTATGAGATAACCACCTGGAGAATCGAGTTTTTCGGGCTTAGAAGCCACGACATCTTTAAGTTGGCATCGATCCAAGCTCTGAAACAGTGATAACATTCGAGTAATGTGACATTCTTAAAACAATGGACAAAGCATATAAAGAAACGATTTTTACCTTCCATATCTCATCATCAGAATACAAGCCAATCGGGTCGATATTGCTTCTAACCGTCCCCTCGAAAAGAACCGGCTCCTGAGGAATGATCCCAAGTCGAGATCTTAGATCATGAAGTCCCAATGTAGCTATATCAATGCCATCAATAATAACTTTCCCTGCTGAAGGTTCAACCAGTCTGAACAACACTTGGACCAGAGTTGATTTGCCACTCCCGGTTCGACCAACGACACCGATCTTTTCTCCTCCGTTGATACTTAAAGTAAGACCCTTAAGGACCAGAGGCGTGTTCGGCCGATATCGAACCTGTCACTCATAAAAAAATGAACTGAAATGGCAGAAAGAAAGCATGATCTTATGAAGAACATGTAGATATCTCAAAAACTAACCTGCAAATTTTTTAGATCAATATTGCCACGGTATGGCCAATTTGAGGGAGGAAGAGAGTCTTTAATTTTCCATGCAGCTTCTGGTGGTATGACAGAAAATTGCTTCACCCTCTCAACAGAAACCATTTTGTTTTCAATGAAGCAGCTCATATAAATGGCCCAGAACATGACAGAGTTCAAAGACAATCCATATGACAAAGTCAAACCAACATTTTCTGCAATAAGTAATGTCAGTGTTAGTTAGCAACAACAATCCGACAACATTACCTATTTTTCTACGAAGAAGAACAATTCACAGTACCAGGTTTGATAATGGAGCTAGGTAGTAAGATCAAGAACATTGCTGAAATGCAGAACACTATACTTCCAAGCAATTCCAAACGGAATCCCAACCACTCATTTGATCCATTATTGTGGAAATCCATACGCAAATTATTGTTTACTCTTCTAATGTTTTCTCCACAAAACTGATCTTGTTTTCTAAAAGACCGAATGGTCATAACTCCTTGTATGCTTTCTGAGAAGTGATGAATTACAGGCGCTTTAGTTATCGAGTCGAGACGTGTCAATTCGCGAGATGTTGCAAGGTAGTATCCCTGTAAAATGAAACTAAATTAGAGCACGAGGTTGAGAAACGAAACAAAATATGCATCAGGATATCCTTACCCGGTACCAAACGTTGAGAAATAGAAGTGGAATCACAAGGAAAACTGTAGGCCAAGCATATTGACATGTGACAATGAAGATACTGAGCACTGTAATGTACATTGCAGTAGCAATGGTTATGAAGAAGGGGATGAACAAATCAATGTTGGTTTGATCATTTGAAGCCTAAATGAAAACATGAGATAATAAAGATTAGGAGGGACATAATAAGTAGAATTGGATCGAAAGACTGGTTCATGGTGGGAAAACTTACTCGACTTAGTATTCTTCCGGATGGCGTGGTGTCGAAAAACGACATGGGGGCGTGCAAGATACTAGTAAGAATTTGTGAAAAGAAAATCTGGGATGTCTTGAGCCCTATGAGTACAAAAGAAAGTGATCTTGTTAACACCAACACCACTGAAATGGCAGCGATTGCAGCGTATACCGAAAGGAACAACGAAGGGTCGAACGTCGCAGCGCGCTCGGCTGAAGTTTCGTATGCTAACCAATAATCACCAGCCATCAAAGAAGCTTGCCACACTAGTGAGAGTAACAAGGCCACTATAGCTCCCCACCAGCCATAAGCCTCAGTGCAATAAAGCTTATACACCTCCAAGCTAACACTCCCAGTTTCCCTCTCCTCATCTTTAATGAGTTTTGATGAACCCTTTTCGGCCTGTGGTTGATCCAAATGGCTGTTTTCACCATTGGTTTCCCTATGCAGCGACGGCGAATGAGGAGGTTTAGGAGACGAAACTTCGAGCGTAGGATTGCAGCTATCCACAATTTCCATGGAGGACTCATGAGCTGCTACTAATGCCCCAAACTCCATACCATTCTCTACTAGTTCATTGTATTTTCCAGATTGAACGATCGTCCCATCTTTCATTACCTATCATACAAATCATCAAAAAAGAATCAAAGAAATGTCATCTAATTGATAAACCAAAACTAAATGAATAAAGATGGTGTTCAAGTCTTCAAGAACGTACAAAGATTGAATCAACATTGTGCAAGAAATCAACTTGATGAGTAACAAGTATCACGGTCTTGCCTTTGAGAGCTCCCCTTACACATTCCTGAAGATTCGAAGTTACAGATCAGTTGAGAAATTGATATTGATGGGAGGAAAAAAGCCAACATTTGTACCTTGTAAATTTCAGAGCCAGTATGAGCATCAACCGCACTAAATACGTCGTCAAGAAGATAGATATCACAGTCCTGATAGACAGCTCGGGCGAGTTGTATCCTCTGCTTCTGCCCGCCGCTGAGGTTAATGCCGCGCTCACCAATCTCGGTCTGATCTCCATACTCCATCATTTCTAAGTCTTTTTCTAAGCAACAAATCCTGATAACTTCCCTGTATTTCTCTCTGTCCATATGCAAACCAAATAAGATATTGTCCTCAATGGTGCCATTTTGAATCCATGATCCTTGAGCAACATAAGCCGTTGTTCCACAAACATGAACCTGTTGTGAAGTTTGCAACAATAAGATATTGAAAAGTAATCATTTGTGTGTTTGAGTGTGTTTAAATGTAAAGTAGTGATCATTGGTCGGTCGGGGTTGGTTTAGGGATAAAGCCAGCATGGACAACCGACATGTCGTTGGTTCCGATCGATTTCGAGATGAAATCTTGGACTGCTAGCTTATCGAACAGTTAAGTTCACAAAACTTTCTATGAGAAGAAACTATACCTTTCCTGACAGTTTATGCATCTCACCAAGAATTGCAGCCAAAATAGATGATTTTCCTGATCCCACAGTCCCAACCACAGCTGCAAGTTCTCCCTTTTGAATCTTCAAGTTTATATCATTCAAAACGACTTCACCATTCGCATCGTCGTCCCAACTAAATCGGCCATTATTGACCACAACAGCAACATTCCCATGACATCCCTCAGTTCTTTCAATTGAATCTTCAACCAACTCTTTGCTCAACATGAACTGATCCAACCTCCCAAGTGAGACCATCGCTTGTGAAAGCGATATCATCGACTGAGGGAACGTTCGGATCGGCTCCTGCAACAACTTAAAGATAGTTGTCATTGTAAACACTGTCCCGGCATCGAGTTTGACACCTAACAGTAACGCAGCCCCAAAGGTGAGAGTTGATACAACTATTGGCGTACTCCACATGACTATGATATTAGCAAACATTGAATACATGAATTTAGTTAGCCATCCAAATTCTGAATCACGAAAAGCTTGAATTCTATCATTGAAATGCTCCTCCCATGCTTGAAACTTGATCACCCTCATGTAATTCAGCATCTCATTCGTTGCCTTCATTCGTAAATCACGATTCATCATTACATTGAATTGAAACTTGTTGTTTCGACGCGAGCCCAGCACGACGAATATAAGAACACCGATAAGTGCAAGCAGTGTTACAAGTGTAGCAAGGCCTAGATAAGCACTGAGAAGTGTCATACCAACACCAACTTGTAATGGCATCAACCATACAGCGTGCAATTGTAGCATCATATCAGAGAGCTGTTGGGTATCAACAGCCATGTAATTCACAATCTGACCAACCCCATGATCCTGTCTAGAAGATGATGATAGCCTCAAGCCCTTCTTATACAAAGAAGTAATTAGAGTGCATCGAATGAGCATACCAATCTTTTGAGAGTTGAAATTAAAGTGATGAGTGGTAAGAACTTCAAAAAACTTGGCAGCTAGAAGAATCAGTACAAGATAGTATCCTTCATTAGGAGAGCTACTTTTTCCAGCAGTGAAATCTACAAAACGTTGAATAAGAACAGGCCCCACGTACATGACACAAGTACGCACAATAGCAAGGACGGCTGTAAACGCAATTTCCTTCCAAAAGCAACGAAGCAACGTAGTTCGAACCGGGTGAGTCGACTTTTCATGAGGTTTAGGCCATTTTGATTCAAAGAGAGCTGACATTTCCTCAGCTCTATGCTGAGGTGAAAGAGTTGGAACTTGTTCTAGTTGGAGAGGGGCTTTGTAACCCATAGATAACAAGGGATTCATCCATAGCCAAAAGGCCCTCGATGTGAAAGATGCTGAAGCAAATAAAGACACATTCGATTTACTCGAAACTGACTCGATCGTGTCACTGTGTCCATCGAATTCTGCCTTTTCTGATACACCCACCATAACCCCTGTTGATCCTTTCATGGCAACAAATAGAAGAACAGCTGATAATGGAAATGAAGCTATGGAAACTATATCATCCAAAGTCAAATTGAGTTCATCAGTTGTTCTAGAAGAGACCAAACGCATAATTGCTGACGCCATATACAAGGAAATTATAATGAAGTTCATAACCCAGTAAATTCGAAGTGTAAGTGGATGCTTAGCAGCTACAAATCTTCTTTCATGGATTATTAAGATAGCAATCACTCCATGAGTCAATGCCTGAACCAACCAGAACGCCCCGTTCGCAATCCTCCATTTCGATTGATCACTTGAGAAAAATGTCAAGATACTTAGAACAAGGTAGCAGAAGGATAACAGGCTAGACACAATTAGAGAGAGTTTAAACAAGATGGTGGTCGTTATAGGAGGTCTACTGCTACCCATGAGAGGTTTGCTTACATCAGAGTCCATCCGATCACCCGACCGGAGTCTAGAAAACTTATGCAATGCAAAAGCTATGAGAAACAGCAAGAACAGGACATCAATGGAGGATAACAAAACCCTTTGAGGACAAGGTGAAAGAAAAATGAACCGTGACCATTGGAATATAGATCCAAGAGCCTGATCCTCAGAGGATTGAATCATGGAGCAAGAAGGTGAACTTAACCAAGAGGAAGCCATGGCTAAAATTTCTAAGCACAAAACACTATATGCTCATCTTCTACTTGGGAACTGTCCAGTTATTTCTCTAATTCCCTGAAAAGTAAAAAGCAAAAAAATCAAAATCAGTTCATAATGACAGCCCTTGCTCTGCTGGACCAAACAAAGACTTTTTAAGCAATGAAAAGAGCCAAATCAACTGTAAACATGTGGAAAAGACAAGTTGTCATACAAATAAGAGGGGATATGGGGCCATCGATCTTGACAGATCTGAGGCAAATTCTAGAGCAAAATGATGGTCTGAGCTATTACACCAAGTTCATCTTCACATAAACAACAAATTTTATGGACAAAATCTTCCAGAAGAGGATAAAGATGGAGGTTTATTCCATCTTTATAATGGTTGATACTGTCTCCAAAAAGGAAATATGCCAAATGAAAGCAGAAAATATTGGATTGAACTTATTCCTTCATGCTATGCTCTTAAAAGGGCAAATGTATACGTCAAGAACATTATCTGAAATTGAAGAACTATCTTAAACGGTGCATTTGGGCGATAAAAACACAGCAAAATACGATATAACCAAGGAAAGATTCACCAAACACCATATACAAAAAAAGGCAACAAAGAACATGAAAAGACCGGTAGATTTGTTTTACACTCAAACAGGGTAGTGAGAGAAAAAAAAGTGGCTTATTGACTTTAAAAAAAGGTTAAAAAAGTAGAACCAGAGTCCATTTGAGGGAGGGGTTCCTTATAAACCATGGGTTCCAAGCAAAACCCAAATGAATTTAATGTAAAAGCTGTCGTTAAAACTCGTCTACAGCTCATTTTGGAACTCGAAACCTGAACACGAAAGAATGGGAGGAAAATGGTGATGTTCCTTGAAAACAGAGTGTCTAAGCAAAACCCATGTGATAAAAAATGAAATGATTCGTTGAAACAGGGTTGCAGTGCAGATCATTATCCATAAAAAAGGAACAGCTCTGTAAAACCAGAGGTTACAAGAAAAACCAACAGGATTTTAGGGGAAAACCTGAAGATGAATGAAGTGAAAGAAATGGAGAGCTATCTTCAAAAAACCAGAGGTTCAAAAGCAAAATCCCAAACGAAGAAGAAGCGAATGAGCGGCTAAAACTTGCCCGTAGTCCGTAGCCACTCTATGGAGTTTATCAGAATGGGTATTTAAGGAAGAGAGAGAGAGAGAGAGAGAGAGATGGCAGGATCCTAAAAGATGTGCAGGGCATGACAGCGCCTCAGCAAGCTATGAATTTGACTGGACATGGACTGGCTTGATTCTTGTGAAGCATCAAAAGCCAATAACCATCTACCTCCAACAAGTCGCAATTGGCGACCCAAGAAATCATCCTCCAGTTTACTAACAGCAATTTTATTTATTTATTAAAATTGTATTAAATATAATTTAATACATAAAATACTAATTAATTTTAAAATTCATTAATTAAATGGAGGAGAAGAAGTAGGTGAAAGAAATTCAACATATTTTATTTTTTAATTACAAATTAAAATATATATTAATAATATCAAAATTCACCTAATCTTTTTCTCTCTTTTTTTAATTTATATTTTAAAAGGGTATTTTGTTTGTTTTTGAAAAGTTAAAAGGGTAAAATTGGAAGCTTAAGAAAAAAAACATTTTTTTATTATGTTTTTAAAAAAAATCAAAAAACATATTTTTAACTACTAATGATAAATATTTTTTTTTCTAATTTTACAAGTCAATTTTTTTTATAATACCTATATTAAAAAAATAGATAAATAATCATGATAACAGCTCGCAAATAATGGATAAATAATTTTGAGTATATTTACAACTTTTGAATTAATTATAGATTAATATTAGGTATTAAAAGATAAAAAGGTTGATTTAAATCAATTTTAACCTATGTATTTTGTACTTTACATATTTTTTATTATTTATTTTTTAAAAATTAAATCTCATAAATAATACTGAGATGAATATCATAATAGAAAAAAACATAAAATTAAAATTAAAAAAAAATGACATTAAATTGTGTTTTTATTACCTTAAAAGACGACAGTTTTAAGGTCATTCTCCAAGTTATTAATAATGTTCGTTGCCATGTACTTGTTTTTATGATTGAAAATTAGTACTTTCTTTAAGTAATACTTTAAACCAATTAATTTCACTTTTTACCCTTCACAGTAATATTTAATTTTTTTCCATATGTATTAGTAAAAGCAATCACTTAATTATGTCTACCTAAAAGAAATAATAATAATAATAATAATAATAAGCTAACATAAATAAATTAAATAAATAAAAAACAGGATTAAATTAGAAATCTTTTTTATTTTCTGATTGAATGGAAAGATTAATCTTCCAAAAAATATAAATTTTATTGATTAAACTATTTTCGTATTTACCATAAGTCAGATATACCCTTGTTTGGAGGAGATTTAATCGAAGAAAGAGAGAAAAAAAGGGTAAAAAGGGAATAAAGACAGGGAATTTACCTTGAAAGTTACAGAGAATCCATTAATGGAGGAATCTGGTGCAGAAGAGAGAGAGAGAGAGAGAGAGAGAGAGAGAGAGGAAGGGTTTTAAAAATGGATGAGAGAAGGAAGAAGAAGGTGAATTAGAATTTTGTTGCTTGGAGAAGAATTCGGCGAATATTTGGAATTTTATAATATTTTATTTTATTTTATTCATTTTCTTCTTTTTTCAATTATTTTATTTCGGTTGTTTGGTAGATAAGAAAAGTTTTGGCGATGAATTTTCCCGATGTGGTTGATAAGATGAGTGGTTCGCAGCCGCCCGTCAAGCCTGCCTTTAATTAGTTTTCTTTTCTTTTCTTTTTAATTTTTATAGTACAATAAATAATATAAATTTGATTTTAAATTTTAATACCATATTTTAGATATCAATTTGAATTGAAACTCCTGCTTCAATTACTCGATATGAAATTGACCCCTCTATTTTATTCAACCATATAATGATTTATTGTTTATATTATCGATTAATAATTGATGTGAAATGACCGGTTCATTAAAGATTAATTGACTAAAATAAGAAAATGTGACCAACTTACTCTATTATGTCTAATTCATTTCATAATATATGTTCATAATTAAATCCATCTACCCTTATAAACAAACATTATTATATTGTCCTACCCAAATTTCTCTTTCCACTTTCAAAACGTTTCTCATTTGATTATTAATTCTTTAAAATTTAGGACCATTGATCGAAAATATTAATTTTAAATATATTTTTGCCACCTCACCCATTAAACTTTTATGGGCGTATGATATTAACACGATCAATAAAACAACCTAAAAAAATTGCGAGAAGAGTTGGAGGTAAGTCTAGTATTTTATGGTATTAATTTAATTACTTAAGGGAGGAGTAGAAATTTGAACATCTGACCTAAAATATATGTCTTAATTAATTATCGAAAGTTAGTGAGCTCTCCTCTAAGTATAATATTTTAATGAGATCAATTAAAATAATATTATGTTATATACAAAGCGTAACAAAGTAAGGTAGAAATAAAATTTAAAAAATAATAATAAATCACATGGCTTCCATGTGTATTTGGCGGGTTGCCACGAGGAGGAAATATGGGTCCCCAAAATTTAAAAACCATGCAAATAAATAAATAATCTATTTGAATATAAATCAATACCAAACTTTATATTAGGGTTACTATGAAGGAACTTTATGATATAATAAAGCATGTGATATGACATATATGTGACAATTTCATTTTCAAACCAAGGTAGATGATAAAATAACTTTTTATTTTGGATGTGAGAGTTATATTATTAAAATGGAGTGTTACCCTTTTAATTTGGCATTTTTAATGGGTTTGAATGAATTATTGGTGGCATTTCAAAACAGTGTTTTGGAAGCGTTTATGATTTTGTCTCTTGAAAGCTTCCTTGAAGTATTTACGGTTAAAAGTTACTTTTCAGAATGATGACATTACATATAATAGCACGCTTAAGTCGCCTTTATAGTAAATCATGGGACATTTTTAGTTAATTGAAGTAGACTTAATTTTGGCAAATAGTCACACGACCTCTTCAAGCTTTTACTCGGTTTGATTGACCTCAAATTTGACCAACTTTCGTATATTTATACAGTTGTGTATCAAAACTCATGTTGAAACTTTGATTTGTTAGGTTATGGATCGAGGCACTACCAAACTCTTTTCGAACCTATCACTAACACTCTTATCTACCTGAGTTTATTTATTTTTAAAAAAATATTTCTTTTAAATAATTATTTTATTACCTAATTTAAAATTTTCCATATACTTTCATTAAAAAATAGTAACACGTCGTACAAATACAACATAATGTTGAACTTAATTTCAATATTACAATATAATCTTCTACACTTATAAAAGTGAATGGTGAGGGACAGAGACGAGAACGAGAAATACATTTTCCGTCTACGACTCTATTTAACAAATATAAAGAAATCTCGGAAATTCGATTAAATAAATTTATGTATTAGTTCAGATTTGAATTATTGTGGGCCAATCACAAAACAGAACAAAATCACTAGAAAGTTGGGTTCATAGAACGTAAGGGATGACCTCAGCTACCCAACATTAGTTCATAATAAATTAAACAACATTCCCTAACCTTACGTCTCAACTTCACGGTCTCTCTTCCTCTCTTAGTGTCTCAATATACTAAGTGATGTAAGATCTCACGATCCACCTCTTCTTAGTGTCTCAATATACTCGTTCCTCTCTCCAATTAACTTAGACATTTGATTTAAATGCTATAAAGATATTCTTTTAAGAACACAATTATTGAAGTGAAATAATCAACTTTAAAGGTTGACTTTTAGACCCTTTTTAAATGTCATTATTTTCAAATAAATTTACCTGCTACAATAATACCTCACTATTATTCCTAACTATTCCAGTCTCTATCACTAATTGAATTTCTACAATTATAAGAGAATCCCCATTTAAGGATAATAAATGAAGATAATTTTTACGAGACGTACTTTTAGAAAGATTTATAAGACTGTACTTTTAGAAAAATGACAAATCAATTTATACGAACTATTTTATAAAATTGGTATCTCTATGGCCTACTTAATAATGGCAACATTACATATGTCAACAAGTAGTGGGAATGGAGATAGTTTATGTCCAGTGAGATTTTACTCTCTCACTAAGATCATGAATAAAAATGACACTAAAATGATCGACTTGTTTGTAATAATTATATCTACGAACACAACTTATTTTACGATTCATCTAAGTGTAGTTTTAGACCTCTAATAAAGTAATTTATAGTTAAATATAAAAATTTTATTGGTTAAATAGATTAATCAATTGATTTGTATTGAAATGTTTAATTTTATTTATACAAATTTGAAAAAAAAAATTATTATATATATATAATTGTTTTTTTGATATTTGTGCCAAGCCAATCTAAACCGTCCATTATTTTCTACTTCCAGAAATTTTGGTAAATTTGATTTATTTTCTTTTTTTAATAAATAAAAAACGCTTGGTTGGTAGTAGCATTGGCCAATAATGTGACACGTCCTCATCAATTTGAACACGCGTAACATTTTAACGTTGAATGATCAAATTTTTATATCTTCACTTAGTGTAATAATAAAATATCATAAAATAAATATATAGTAGAGACTGTAAAAATTCGTGTTTGATAATTATTTTTTTTATTTTTATTGGGAAAAAAATATATATATATATAAAACTTATTTGGTAATTAAATATTGTTTCATGGTCTCCATAATTTTAAATTTCACGTGAAAGTTAGAATTCCTAAAATTTGGTAATTATATGAATTAGATATAAATTGATTTAGTTTTAAATTGGTGCTTAAAAAATATTATATTTTTCTTATTTATTTATTTATTTAATTAATTATTCATAAAGTTTAGATGAATAATGTTATTAACTTAATTCCTTCGTCTTTTAAAGGGAAAACAACAGCAAAAAAACAAAACAAGGAATCTTTATAAAAAATAAAAAAAAATAAAACAAAATAAATTTAATTTTCTTGAAAGTATACAATTTTGTCTCACATTAAGATATTCTTCTACATTTGTGATATTATATTATTAAAAAAAAATGTATTATTCATTATTTTACTCTCTCCAGATCTCATAATCAGTGAATTATTTTATTTTATAAATTTGACACGAGCCTAATAATAGGCATGTAACTTTATTTTTATTTTTTATTTTACTAAAAAAATAATAAAAATATCTTAAACCGCATATTTGTCGTCTACCCTCCAAAAGTTTTATCAATATTTTTTTAATTTAAAAAAAAGATTCTTTAATTTAAAAAAAATTCGTTAATACTTTTCAATAATTTTTTAAAAGCTTGAAATTACTCGAATTGTTATGATATATAAAAAATATCTATCAAAATTTAAAAATAGTATATTCATATCATTTATTTTTATATAAAAAAATTAAAAAATTTGATCATAAAACACTACTAAAATCTTTTTCAGGGTCTTCATAATTCTACCCGTCATTCTCGTGTCACAATTTTGTCTTTACCTAAAAAAAACATTTAAAAAAAGAGAATGGATGTTAATAGTTTCTAGCATTGTTGCTCACTAAGGGATCTTTGTCTCCAATGAATTAAGATAAGATAAGAACGTGAGATTTTAATTTGTCGCGTAATTAATTTCAGATTTTTGTCGATTACATCGCGAAATCAAACGTTAAACCACACCCATAAATTTTATTTAATTTAATATTGTCAATTCATGTGATGTGGTTGAAATAAAATAAAAGAACTCTTTTTGTTTTTATTATTCCTTACCTGTTACTCTTATTTAATAGTTTGAATTAAATGTGACAGAATATGAATTTAATTCAATCATATTCATTCGTATGTTTAATAAAAGAAAACAATATATATATATATATATATATAATATAAAAGGATTGAACTTCATTTTCGTAGCAAAGGTGTTTTGGGAGAAGCTTCTAGAGAATCAAAGAGCCATTTCCAGCTCACGGTGGTAGTTTTTTTTTGTAATGCTCCATGTTCAAAATTGGGATATAATTGTGTTACCTACTCTTCTCTTTTTAAGACTAACACGAGTCATTCTAGTATGTTTTTTTTTTTAAGAATGAAGACTATCCACACAGAACACGAGTCATTTTAACATGTTATCCTTACTCACATGCATTCCAAGAAAATTTATAAGAGGTCATCCACCAACACGAATCATTTTAGCATGTTGTCCTTACTCATGCATTTCAGGAAAAATTATAAGAGATCCCCCAACATAAAATTGTCTCAAGGAAAACATGTTGAATTATTTATTTTCTATGATTAAACCACCAAAAAATGAAAGGGCACTTTATTGGTATAGGTCGTAACGCTCATTTCCTTTAAATATTTTTTAGTTATCTTATCCTCAAAATCACTCTCATTTAGATCTAGTATCGGTTCATTAATGTATTTTCTTTTCGCTCAGTATCGGTTCTTTTAATATAGTACTAAAAAACATGGAAAGCCTTTTTTAAGGAAAAAAGTTACATTTCCTTTTCTGGTAAAAAAATTAGAATAAAAATGGTTTTTACTACAAGTATTATGGTAACTTTATATTCTTTTTCCTTTTATAAATTCTACAAATATTTGTTGTACCACATCTTGTCAAAGAATATTACTCGTTAGTCCAACCAATGTTCCACGTCATCATTTAAGTAGCAATATTAATATCATGCAATTTTATTATCTTTTTGAAATGTAAATTTAATTTATTAATTTTAAAAGAAAATTTTATACCAAAATAATGGGAGTACGAGCTAAAAAAAAGTTGATACTATTTGGAAAAAAATAAAAAAAAACAACAAAAATAAAAAAGTAAACTTTAATTTGCATTCCATTTAAAAAAATAAATAGTTTTTGGATACCGTCCTTCAAAACACTTGATAAAGTAAATAGGTTCGAGTTTTTTTGACCACTTTCCAAAATATTAGATAAGTTTCTACTTTTTTTTCTCATCGATTAGACACTTCCACGTATTTAAAAGATATTTATAATTTTTAGAATTGAATTACATTTTTTAAATTTAATTTAAATAAAGTATTTTTAGAAGGTCATTTTATAGGGTTTTTTAAGTGCCTTATATTAAAGACCGTTAATTCTAAGTTGACTAACTTAGTAGAAACTCATAAATTTATAAATAAAGAATGTTAAATTTGAAATATATATAAATCAGATATAAGGGGAGAGAATTTTGGATTTAAATGTTTTCTCATTATTTAAAAAGTTGTACGATGTGCCAACAAAGCTACCTATCAATTATTTTCTCCCTTTAAAATTTTGGAAAATTTTATTATTACTTTTTGGCTTTTTTAATAATAAAAAGTTACTGTCATGATACCACAGCTGAATTCACTTTAGTTGGGTAGATCGAATGGTCCATACTGTGACACGTAATTCTTAATTTTCAATTTTTTTTATATTCAATAAGAATTTATAATTTCTTTCGAATCATATTTTAAAATATAAATATTCTAACTTATTTATTATATTTATTTTTAGATAAAGATTCATAAAGTAATATTTCTATTCATATTTTTTTTTACAAAATTGGAAACAACTAAAGCTTCTTGTCGAGAGGGAAAAAATAGTTTTATTTTTTATTATTTTTATTATTATTTTTTTTATAATTATGTTTTTTTTTTATAAATATAATTCATTTTAAATTTTGCAAAAAAGAAGTTGTAATCTATAGCTCCGAATTTTAAGTATGTTATAAGAAAAAACTATTTATTAATATTTATAGATTTATTTAAAATAAGTGAGAACTTTAATGAAGCCACTCATGTAGGGCAAGGGCAAAATGAGGCACCTTTGTACCCTGTATCTTTGAGTTTGAAAGGGACCCAATTGTAATTTAGCATGTGACAAATCTCATTAATAAAAAGAGCCTCCTCCCGACTTTGTCGATTCATTTAGGTTCGTCTTAAATGTAAAGTTCTTGACCTTGTGTCAACTTGTTTTAATCATGGGGTTCGTTCTTCTAGTTCAGGTAATTCAATTGGACATTTATTTTCCCTCTTTATAACATATATTGTCCGCTTTAGTCTATTACATATTGTCGTCAACCTCACATTTTTAAATGCGCTCCTAAAGAGAGATTTTCATACCCTTATAAGAAATGTTTCGTTCTACCCTCCAATCAATATGGGATCTCACACCACTCTCTAGCCGTTCTTATGAAGTATAACAATCATAATCTCGGAAGTCAACCCTTGCACTTGCTAACTGTTAATATACTCATGTGGATTCTTATTGATTTAGATATGTTCACTGCTAGAAAATAGATAGAAATTCTATAAAAGTCTTTACACCGACAAACTAATAAAGTAATATTTGATATCATATGCATTAAGAATGTAACTTTGTATCTACCAACTATTTTGATATAAATGCAGACCTCAATCGAGATACTTCATTCATAAAGGTTAATTAGCGACTCTCTAATAGCCCACACATTATATAAGCATACGAGGAGTGATTTAGTGCTCCGAACAGCTGTTACGATATGATGTAAGTTTTTGTCAATCTAGACGAATTTATTGCTAGAAGTTAGCATAACAACATAAATGTCATATGTCAGGCACGTGACAGCACGTACTAGCTAAATAATATAAATTAAAAAAAAAATAGAAAAAAACAAATTAGTTCAATACCAGATATGTGGTAGGACATTGAAAATAACAAAATAAAACAGTACCAAACTTAAATATTGGCCAAGTCAAAAATGGTGGCATGGAAAAAGTTTTAACTATATTTTAGATTGAATTAAATATTTTAATCTAATAATAAATTGGATTAAAAACATCAAAATATTGACCAAAATATTTGTGATATATTTTATAATTAGATGTCTGATAATGATACGAGTCGGTCTTTTTTCCTATAATATTAGCAATACATCGACACAAATTCATACATAAATCATATTTATTTTAAGAAGTATAAACTTTTTTTTTTTAGTGTCTTTCTTATATTTGTTAAGAACGGTCAATATATATCAATAAATTTGAGTTATCGATAATATTAATATATTTCATCCTTGCTAATATATATAGATATGTGATGTTTCAAGCCTAGGATTCGAACTAGGATTTTGAATGTAGGATTTGACATTCTTTTGTATCTCCATGACATAACCACGTTACCAAGTTGTCTTAAAGTGCTTATAAGAGTGAGGATTACCATCCCGAAAACTAACTCGGGTCATTTTAATATATTTTTTTCTCATTAACATGCTTTTTTTTTAAGGATTAATTATTCTAACTTTCCATTCATTTAAACATCTTATCTTTTAACTGTGGTAAATTACCATAGGAAGGTAAACAAAATGAAATTACTAGTTATTTGGGCTGAAAGCCCATATCAATTGGTCTTGGTGGTGAACACTGCATGCCGGCCCAATTTGATTAGTGGGCTTTGCATCCAACCCAATTCACTTGTAACACCTCAACATAATTTTTAAAGACAAATTTCTTTAAATTAATAAATAATTGAACTTTTAATCGCATCTTAAAAATAAAAACAAAAAATTTAAAATTAATTTTTTTAGTTTTTAAAACTTATTTAATTTCCGAAAACAAAGTATTATAAGCTTAATTTTCAATAAAAAAAAAAAAAAAAATCAGATAATTGAATAAAGTCTTAATCTTTAAATAAAAAACAAAGTTTTACTCTTTTAAATGAAGTCGGTATATGGGCCAGAAGAATTGGGGTTGGGTCCAAAATCCTTAGACGTGTCTGGGGTGTACGTGTGCGGCCGAGTGTGCCATTGGTTCAACTGGCGGTCTGACTAGGCCGGTCGAGACTTCTCTGAATCGTTCATCTTCCTCGCCGAGTCTCTATTCAGTGTGTTCTTTTTTTACCACGATGGCGGCTCCTCTTGCAGTGTCAAGCAGCGGTGGAAAACAATGGGGGACTAGGAAAGACGAGCATCAAACAGCGCCGACAGCCTCGAGCAAAAAAAACACATAAGCTCAAGGGAACATTATCATTGGATTAAGGTGAATGAAATTAAATAGTAGGAATCAATCATTATATAGAACAACATGTGACGCAAAGATAAGAAAAGTTGGTTGATAAGACACAGGTCGTGAACATTAATGATTAAATTATAAGCTCAAAAGTGCTGAACTTTAAAATATTAATTATCGAGATAGGACACATACGATTTACGAGTTAGCTAAGTAAGTCAAACTCGAAGGAACTAAAAAGATGTGAATCAAACATTTGAATTATAATAGGATTGAGATCGGAGTCCTATGAATTCGATATTAAGATAAAAAAAATATATATATATATATATTAGAATGGGGATGAGGTATTAAATGAAAATTAGATTATAAGGACCAAAATAAAATAATATTTAAGTATTTTGTATAACTAAAAAAGAAAAAAAAAAGCTGAAAAAGCGGAAGTTGGGACTAAAATAGTATTTAACAGGAAAAAGAAAAAGAAAAAGAAAAAGAAAAAATATATATATTGTTGGTCGAGTGAAAAGCCCCCGTAGAAGCGCTGTGAGAGATAGAGAGTTCTTCCCATCACAATAAAACCTTATCTTTCACCATTGTTCTATCTCTCTTTCGGAGCACTCTCCGGCTCTCAGGGGGGACAATTTCCTGTCAAACACAGGACTGTTGTGGATTAATTTTCCCCAACGGAGCTCCATTGAATTCTTTCATTCTCCATTTTCAATTTCACAACACACACACACAACTCGCCTCGATGGAATCGAAGGACTTATCTCAAGAACCGTCGCTGCAGAACTCTGCATTCTCAGGTTCTTCTTCGACTTACTCCTCGTCTTTTTCGTCTTCTTCCGTTGATTCCAATGTCGATATGCCCTCCCGAGAAATGGAGGTTAGTGAAATTAAAACTAGTGTTGGTGGCGATGGGGATGGTAGTGATGGTGGTGGCTCGGAAACTGAAGGCTTTCTGAGTGGGGAAGAGGAATTTGAATCTGCTTTTGATAGACCTATTGTGGAGTATCCAGAGGAAGAATCCTTCGGAAATTCCATCAAAGGGGGTGATAGTGGTCGTTCTTTTGTGAGTTGTTCGGAATTTTCGGCTTCCGGAAGTGTTAGGCCAACTGCGAAGATTTCTGTTGATAGTGACGTCGAGGAGGAGGATGATGGGCTCCAGGTGGATGAAAGCCTGGGGAGGAATGAGGAAATTGATGATAAAGTGGATGGAGAAGATTTTGTTGATAGTAAGGGTAATGAAATTGAGATTCCAGTTGAAAAGGAGGAGACTCTCGTATCTGGCGGAAATGCGGATGTGAGTGATGTGGTGAATGAAGGGGATGCTAGTCAAGTTTACGAAAGAACGTTTGAGTTGTCGGGGAACACAAAGGAGAGTGACGTGCCTGAAAGTTCAATAGCTGAGGATGTTGGCTCTGTGTTCGAGGAAACTGCTAATGGTGAGAAGCAGGTGTCAGAGGAGGATGAATTGAATGATGTGACAGTTGAACAGCGACAAAATGAGGCTTCAAAAGGAGGAAAAGAAGCAGAGTTGAATAAAGAAAGTCCGATGACTGAGAAGCAGGCTGATGAAGGAATTGGCTTAAATGAGAAGGTGGTTGCTGAGATTGTAGAACAATTAAAAGAACAGGAATCTCCTGGTTCTTCTTCTGATGACAAAGCTGATTTGGGAGACAAAGCAAGCTCTAAGCTTTCAAAACTAGCAGATGGTAAACAAGAAGCAGAAACGGAAAAAGGAAGTCTCATGGCTGAGAACCAAGCAGACGGGGAGGTCGAATTGAATGACAAGGTGGCTGCTGAAGACGGAGAGCAGTTAAAAAATTTGGAAACTGGTTCTCCTGTTGACGATAAACCTGTTCTGGGCGATGACGAAATCTCCAAGTTTATAAAACTAGCAGATGGGGGACAAGTAGAAATCGATAAAGGAAGTCCTGTGGTTGAGATGCAAGCAGATGGGATTATATTGAATGACATGGAGGATGCTGAAGATGGAGAACAGTTACCCAAATTGGAATCTGGTTCTTCTGTTGACAGTAAAGACGACCAGGATGATCAAGCAAACTCCAAAGTTGCAGAGCTAGAAAACTCTTACTTTTTAGAATTAGCAGATGGGGAAGAAGAAGCAGAAATGGATAAAGGAAGTTCTGTGGCTGAGATGCAAGCAGATAGGAAGATTATATTGAATGAGATGGAGAATGCTGAAGATGGAAAACGGTTACCCAAATTGGAATCTGGTTCTTCTGTTGACAGTAAAGACGACCAGGATGATCAAGCAAACTCCAAGGTTGCAGAGCTAGAAAACTCTGAGTTTTTAGAACTAGCAGATGAGGGAGAAGAAGCAGAAATGGATAAAGGAAGTTCTGTGGCTATGATGCAAGCAGATAGGAAGACTATATTGAATGAGATGGAGGATGCTGAAGATGGAGAACAGTTACCCAAATTGGAATCTGGTTCTTCTGTTGACAGTAAGGCTGACCAGGATGATCAAGCAAACTCCAAGGTTGCAGAGCTAGAAAACTCCAAGTTTTTAGAAGTAGCAGATGGGGGAAAAGAAGCAGAAGTGGATAAAGGAAGTCCTGTGGCAGAGATTCAAGCAGATGGGGAGATATTGAATGACAAGGAGGATGCTGAAGATGGAGAACAGTTTCCCAAATTGGAACCTGGTTCTTCTGTTGACAGCAAAGCTGACCAGGATGATCAAGCAAACTCCAAGGTTGCAGAGCTAGCAGATGAATTTACTGATTCAGTTTTAGATAACAAAATCTTGCATGAAAGTTCATTGGTATCAGTAACAGCTGCTGTCGGTAATCCGGAGGAAATAAAGGATGTAGGAAATAGGGAGACTGCGGATTTGGAAAATGGAGCTGCCAAATTGGATAATGGGTTTGATAATGTTGGGCATGAAACGGATGATTCTGTTGACCTTAATTCTTTGGTTTCGAACCCTGAGATTGACAATAACATGCTGGAAGTCAGTATTGCAGTTGCAGCAGAAGAAGCTGTGTCTCATGGAGACAGAGAAATTGTGGCTTCTGATATTGCGAAAAATGAAAATCTTGCGGCTATGGATGTAGAAGATCAGCAGCCTGATGAACAAGACTCTAAATATGATTCTAAAATAAGAGAGGATTTGCCTGGTAAAGTTGAACCTAAACCATCTCAGGAGGCTAGGTCTTTGGTTAAAGAAAGCATCCCTGATAATGCTTCAGTGATAGATAGTGGAATTTCTGATGTTCCCGAGGCACTTAAACCAGTTTTGAATGAAGTAGATGGGGCAAAGCATCCTTTAGATGAAGAGGGTGATATTGAGGGTTCCGTTACAGATGGAGAGACTGAAGGTGAGATATTTGGTAGTTCTGAAGCTGCTAGAGAATTCATGGAGGAGTTGGAAAGAGCCTCAGGAGCTGGTTTCCATTCTGGTGCAGAGAGTTCTATTGATCAATCACAGAGAATAGATGGTCAGATTGTCACAGACTCGGATGAAGCAGACACGGACGATGAAGGTGATGGAAAGGAGTTGTTTGATTCTGCTGCTTTGGCAGCACTTCTGAAAGCAGCTAGAGATGCTGGCTCAGATGGTGGCCCTATCACTGTGACATCGCAGGATGGCTCCCGGCTTTTTTCCATTGAACGTCCTGCTGGTCTTGGCTCCTCGCTTGTAACTGGAAAAAATGCTTCCCGCCCAAGCCGCCCTCTCTCTTTTACCCCAGCAAATCCTAGAGTGGGGGATGATTCTGAAAATAAATTGAGCGAAGAGGAGAAAAGTAAACTACAAAAGTTACAGCAGAAAAGGGTGAACTTTTTAAGGCTTGTTCAGAGACTAGGTGTTTCTCCGGATGATTCATTAGTCGCACAGGTTTTATATCGTTTTGGGCTTGTAGCTGGTAGGTCTACTGGTCAGCTATTTAGCTTTGATAATGCAAAAAATACTGCTATGCAGCTTGAAGCGGAAGGAAAGGAAGATTTGGACTTCTCATTGAACATACTTGTTCTTGGGAAATCGGGTGTAGGAAAGAGTGCAACTATAAATTCAATTTTTGGGGAAGATAAAACTCCAATCAATGCATTTGGGCCTGGTACAACTTCGGTGAAAGAAATTATTGGGACAGTAGAAGGTGTTAAGATCAGGATTTTTGATTCACCTGGTCTTAGATCCTCGTCATCTGAGCGTCGTATCAACCACAGAATTTTATCCTCAATTAAGAATGTAATGAAAAAATTTCCTCCTGATATTGTTCTTTATGTGGACCGGCTGGATAACCAAACCAGAGATCTTAATGATCTTCTGTTGTTAAGATCAGTATCCAGCTATCTTGGTTCTTCCGTCTGGAAAAATGCCATTATTACTCTTACTCATGCTGCCTCTGCTCCACCTGATGGTCCATCTGGTTCCCCTTTGGGTTATGAGGTGTTTGTTGCTCAACGGTCTCATGTTCTTCAGCAAACTGTTGCTCAAGCTGTTGGTGATCTGCGCATTCTAAATCCAACTTTAATGAATCCTGTTTCTCTTGTTGAAAACCATCCTTCTTGTAGGAAGAATAGAGATGGCCAGAAGGTGCTTCCTAATGGTCAAAGCTGGAGGCCTCAGTTATTACTTTTATGTTTCTCTATTAAAGTCCTGGCCGAAGTGGGAAATCTTTCAAAAGCTCCAGAGACATTTGACCACAGGAAGCTTTTTGGTCTCCGTAGCCGTTCACCTCCTCTTCCATATTTATTGTCTGGTTTGTTGCAATCCCGCACACACCCAAAGCTACCATCAGATCAAAATGGTGATAATGGTGATTCTGATATTGATTTGGCCGAATTGTATGATTCTGATCAAGAAGAGGAGGAAGATGAGTATGACCAGCTCCCTCCGTTCAAGCCTCTCAGAAAATCTCAGGTTTCTAAGCTCAGCAAAGAGCAAAGGAAGGCATACTTTGAGGAATATGATTATCGGGTGAAGCTGCTCCAGAAAAAGCAGTGGAAAGAGGAATTAAAAAGGATGAGAGATATGAAGAAGGGTCAACAACCTACTGTAGATGATTATGGCTACATGGGGGAAGATGACCAGGAAAATGGTGGTCCAGCTGCGGTGCAGGTTCCTTTACCTGACATGGCCCTCCCTCCTTCTTTTGATGGTGATAATCCAGCTTACAGATTCCGATTCTTGGAGCCAACGTCTCAGTTCCTGGCGAGGCCAGTCTTGGACACCCACGGTTGGGATCATGACTGTGGATATGATGGTGTGAATCTTGAACACAGTATGGCCATTGTTAGTCGATTTCCTGCTGCTGTTGCTGTTCAAATTACCAAGGACAAAAAAGAATTCAATATCCACTTAGATTCCTCGATTTCTGCCAAGCATGGAGAGAATGGTTCTACCATGGCAGGTTTTGACATTCAAAATATTGGAAGGCAACTTGCATACATCCTTAGAGGAGAGACGAAATTCAAAAATTTCAGAAAAAACAAAACAGCTGCTGGGGTATCAGTGACATTCTTGGGAGAGAATGTGTGCCCAGGATTTAAAGTTGAAGATCAGATTACACTTGGGAAGCGTGTTGTACTGGTTGGTAGCACTGGCACTGTCCGATCACAGGGCGATTCTGCATTCGGGGCCAATCTGGAAATGCGGCTGAGGGAGGCCGACTTTCCAATCGGACAAGATCAATCATCACTTGGTTTATCTCTTGTAAAATGGAGAGGAGACACGGCTTTGGGGGCAAACTTTCAGTCACAGTTTTCTGTTGGACGAAGTTACAAAATGGCAGTACGTGCAGGAATCAACAACAAACTAAGTGGACAGATCTCTGTCAAAACAAGCAGCTCTGACCAACTTCAGATTGCTCTTCTGGCTCTCCTTCCTGTTGCCAGGGCTATTTACAACAGCCTACGTCCTGGAGTTGCCGAACATTACTCAGCCTATTAGGTTATGTTTCATCTTTCTATATCTTTCTGTTCATTCCTGTCGGCATTGCACTGTAGGTTATAGATTGAGCACTTTCTGTTTTATTATTTGTGCTGAATAAGTAAGATTCTATTGATCTATAAATTTGAATCTTCGTTTTCATGTTGTTTGATTCCATTTCGTATTATCCAATTTTGAGAAGAAAGCAAGGTGTATTGTCCCATCCTTTGTAGCTTGTAGTAATAATCTGTTTCTGACCAGGTCTAGAGTTAGATTATTTACATAATTGAGATTGATTATTGCTTGCTTGTCAATGGCACGTAGGTCCTTAACCCTTTGAGATATCGCTGTAGGTGTATTTTTTTGACTGAAATGTTTGGGGGATTTCACATGCTTTAGATGTTCTGGAATATTGAAAACTTCAAATCCTTCTTCTAGAGCCCACTCTTAGCGACTCTTGAAGTTCAAAAGAAGCTTGACGTTCTTATTTTCTTATATGGATTGAAGTCAAAACTGCATGAATTGAAAAATTAAGCCTTGGATCTGGTCTTGTCATTTACACAAAACTCTATGAACTGTTATTTGTGTATTGTCTTGTGTAAACCAACATGCTTTGCCTTCTCGCTAGTGTTGACCCTTTAACCTGCAACATCTTGCACTATTCTTGGAGAATGTGTTCTAAAACATTATTTTTATGTTTTTCATGTTGTTTGTTTTCTTTCATGTTCTTTTACGTGTTCTTTTACATGAATTTGTGAGTTCCCACGTTGGTTGGAGAGGGAACCGAAGCATTACATATTAAGAGTGTGGAAATCTCTTTCTAACATACACGTTTTAAAAACTGAGGCTGACGACAATTTGTGACGGGTCAAAGCGGACAATATTTGTTAGCAATGGACTTGGTTTATTATAAATGGTATCAAAGCCAAACATTGGGCAGTGTGTCAGCGACGACGTTGGACCTCTAAGGGAGGTGGATTTTGAAATCTCACATCGAAGGAAATGAAACATTGCTTATAAAGGTGTGAAAATCTATCTATAGTATGACAATGTAGCGATAGATTGAGTTTTTTTACTATGTGTTTTGAGTAATATGGGAACGGGGAAGTACTTAGATATCTATTGTATTGTTTTCATCCGTGCAAGGAGGAGGGTGATCCTTTTTGAATATTAAGTATTAGGTAGCTTGTTTGTTTGTTCCTTCCTTAAAGCTTACAAATTGTCTCCTAATATTGTTCAAACACTCACTGTTCTAGGTGCTTTGTGTTTTGGCATGGGAGAACGATCTTCTCACGAGCCACCTTGATCAATTGCATATTAGAATTTTGTTTTTAAAACATTAATGCAAAACTTTTTCACTTCTTTACATTTAATAGTGTAATAATTATCGCACTTTAAATTTGAGAAATTTTCATATGTTTGTCTTCTTTTTTTTTGCTTCTTTAGAAATAAGTACGTATTAATTTTATTTAGGTGATTTGAACTAGTTTTAAATAGAAATAAACGAAAATAGCTTTAGAATATTAACTATAGTCCAAATTAATAATTATTTGTTTGAGGTTTTAATAGGATAAAATCCTTCCATTTTCTAATTTTAGTTCTTAAATTTAATAAATTTTAAATTTAGTTATTATGCTATCAATATATCTCATATTTAATTTTTTATCTACATTAAACAAATAATAATAATAACAATAATTTTCATGCATAAACAAATATTATTTGATTAATTTTAAGATTTTTAAAAAATAAAAAAAATAAACTGAAGTATATATATACGTGGAAAATGAAGTGGGTCCTATTCGCGCGGTTGATTCATCTTTTTGACAGATTCGTCGATTCATCCGTTATTTGGATATTATTGAATATATTGATTTGGGGCGATGTGAGATTCCCAACTCGCGAGCTGAAGTTTCCATGGCTTTGGGTATGGCTACTCTTCCTGTGTTCCACCAGCTGCTCACCCTCTCTAATCCCAAATCGGCAACCATTCTCAGGCAGCGCCTACCCACTTCCAATTCTCAGAGGGCTTTCCATGTCTCTATTCTTTGTTGCTCTTCTACTTCTCAATCCCCAGAAACTAACGTCGAATCTGCGGAGTCCTCTGTCAATCTCGGCCTCCAGCTCTTCTCTAAAGGACGGGTGTGCGTTTTTTTCCTTTCTATTCCATTCCCTTCTCTTACCACTTCCTTTATTCTCTACTTTCTCGCTTTCTGCCAATTGGGTATTCTTTAATTCCTTCACACTTGTTCCCTAATTTGGATTTTTTTAGTTTATTCTTCTGCCAATTGTTCTTGAATGGTCTCTTTTGGTACATAATTAGAGAGTTTTCTGTGAGGATTTTGTGAGAAACCACTGCAACTTCTTTTGGATTTTTGATGGACTTTGGTATAATATGTGTAATGGCTACCTTGACTTTCTATGCCAAAGAAGAACTCAGCCAAATTTCTGCAAAACTCTAGCTTCTTCTTCATTGGCTTTGGATATTCTGTAAGAAGTGTGTGTCTCTTTGTGTACATTTCACAAAACAATGAATGTTTCAGGTCAAAGAAGCTTTAGTCCAGTTTGAAGCAGCACTGGATATGAATCCCAACCCAATGGAGGCCCAAGCTGCTTTGTACAATAAAGCATGCTGTCATGCCTATCGGTATGCTTAAAGGTCTCTATTTTTTTTACTTATTAACACAGCTTATTGCTCGTCACTGCATTAATCCAGGTTCATTGAAGAATATAATATAATGGACATAGTTTAGGGGGGTGTTGAATGCGTGTACTTTTATACTTTAAAAAGGTTTTGAAAAATTAGAAATCTGATTCAGCAAAGATGATGAATTGTGTCTCTGAATGTTTTGAGGTAGTGGGGAAGGAAAGAAAGCTGCTGACTGTCTGCGTGTTGCATTAAGAGAATATAACCTGAAATTTGGCACAATTTTGAATGATCCTGACTTGGCCTCATTCAGAGCTCTTCCTGAATTCAAGGAATTGCAAGAAGAGGTTCGTCGCTAAATGCTGCTCTCTTCCTTTTGCCATCTTCAACGTATTCACAATTGCTCGTTCAATTATATTTCTGAATAATATGGTTTCCAGGCTAGGATGGGTGGAGAAGATATAGGATATGGCTTTCGAAGAGATCTTAAACTCATTAGTGAAGTCCAAGCACCATTTCGAGGGGTTCGGAGGTTCTTTTATGTGGCACTATCTGCAGCTGCTGGAATTTCGCTGTTGTTTAATCTACCGAGGTTGTTTCGGGCTATTCAAGGTGGTAATGAAGCTCCTGATGTTTGGGAAACTGTTGGAAATTTAGCTGTTAATGTTGGAGGTACATTCAGTTCAGGAATATATTAATGAAAAGTTACATGTTCACTATGGTGAGGTAGCTGAAATACTAACTTTCCAATCAGCATTTAACAGGTATTGTCGTTTTTGTGGCGTTATTTTTATGGGACAACAAGAAAGAAGAGGAACAGCTTGCACAAATATCAAGAAATGAAACGTTATCAAGGTTGCCTCTGCGTCTTTCCACCAATCGAGTTGTTGAACTTGTTCAGCTACGAGATACTGTAAGACCGGTGAGTATGATTATTCATCTTACCCCTTTATGATTCCATCAATGAATGGTAAGTCCAACATTCATGTTCAAGGGTTGATCACTCACTTCATTTGCCCATTTTGCCTTCATGTCCCTAACTCATTGGGTATCAGAGCCAGCTACCGGGTGGTGTGCTAGTGAGGATGGCAAGGCCTGAAGGGGGTGGACACGAAGCGGTGTGCCAGCAAGAACGCTGGGCCTCGAAGGGGGTGGATTGGAGGGTCCCACATCGATTGTGAAGGGAATGAGTGTTAGCGAGAACACTGGGCCCCGAAGGGGGGTGGATTGTGAGATCCCACATCGGTTGGAGAGGAGAACGAACATTCTTTATAAGGGTGTGAAAACCTCTCCCTAGTAAACGCGTTTTAAAAACCTTGAGGGGAAGCCCAAAAGGGAAAGCCCAAAAAGGACCATATCTGCTAGCGGTGAGCTTGAGCTGTTACAGTTGAAGTGTTCCATTTATAAAATCTTCCGGAATTCCTTTGCTAATATTCCTAGTTGGGCTCTATTGCTTCTAATATTCCTAGTTATGTACATTTTGCATCCCTTAAATCAATTTACCTTGCAAGGAAGGTCATTTTAGCTGGGAAAAAGGAGACAGTTTCTTCAGCCATCCAAAAGGCAGAGAGGTTCAGAACTGAGCTCCTTAGACGAGGTGTTCTCTTAGTTCCTGTCATATGGCGCGAAGGTCGGGAGCCCCGAATGGAAAAGAAAGGGTTTGGTGCTCCAGCCCCTGCTGGTTCTGCTGCTCTGCCATCTATTGGGGTAAGTAAGATCAATCCATTTCTATCATGTCCTACATTTGTTTAAGGATATCCTTTATCCTTTTGAACTATGCCTGTTGTTTGTTCATGTTCGAACTAGAAAATTCGTAAGTAATCAATAGGTTCTCTTGTTATCATGGAACTATTGTAGGAAGATTTTGAGAAACGAGCTCAGTCTATAACTGCCAAATCGAAGTTGAAAGCTGAAATTCGATTCAGGGCTGATGTTATATCACCTGCAGAATGGGAAAGGTAAGTGTATACCTGTCTACACATGCCTGCTTCCCGTCATCTAATTTACTTCTCAGCTTATTTGTAATAACCCAAGTCCACCGCTAGCAGATATTGTTCTCTTTGGGCTCCCCCTAAAGTTTTTAAAACGCGTCTGCTATGAAGAGGTTTCCACACCCTTGTAATGAATGCTTTGTTCTTCTCCCTAATCGATGTGGGATCTCACAATCTACACCCCTTCAAGGCCCTACATCCTCGCTGACATTCGTTCTCTTTTCCAATCAATGTGGGACCCCCCCAATCCGTCCCCTTCGGAGCCCAGTAAGGTTGCTGGCACACCACCTCGTGTCCACCCTCCTTCTGAACTCAGCCTCCTCGTTGGTACATCGCCCAGTGTTTGGCTCTGATACCATTTGCAACAGCCCAAGCCCACCGCTAGCAAATATTGACCTCTTTGGACTTTCCCTTTTGGGCTTCCCCTCGTGGTTTTTTAAACGCTTCTGCTAGGGAGAGGTTTCCACACCCTTATAAAGAATGTTTCATTCTCCTCCCCAACCGATATGGAATCTCACAATATCTTTGCAAACACATCTTTTTTATCTTACAAAATTGTATTTTTTGTTTTTATTGGAAACATAAACCATTCATTGATGTATTGAAATGAAATACAAAAGATGCTCATTGGATAATATGAATTCATTGATCAGATACTCCAAAGTTGTATTATGACTTACTTTTGTTTGTTGAATTAGTTGGATAAGAGATCAGCAGAAATCTGAAGGGGTTACTCCTGGTGAGGATGTCTACATAATATTGCGATTGGATGGTCGAGTTCGAAGATCCGGGAGAGTATGTTCATATCATGAAAATCATCTTCTTCATTCTAATGGAAACACATCTTAGTATCGGAGATCTAAACCATGTTATCAGTCAACTATTTCATTTATAACTCCCAGAACTTCTTCATAGTGTCTCAGTTCCATGTCCTTGCAGACTTTTTCCTCACTTTTGGTAATGATCTGCAGGGAATGCCTGACTGGCAAAAAATTATTGAAGAGTTACCACCAATGGACGCTCTTCTAAGCAAGCTAGAAAGATGAGATAAACAGAAACGATATGCAAATGCTCGTGGAAACTATCGATGGCATCGCTTTTGCTACTCGTTCGACTTCCACACGAACACCCAGAAGAGTAAAAGGTCTAGTTATACATTCTTAGCTAATTGTGTTTGCTATTATAACTGTGTTTGGAGGATGGGTGATTGATCCAAACCTGAAAATTGAATTGATATGATCAGATGAGTTAAAAGAAACCAGTTGGTGGACTCTCTGTTTCTTGAACTTAGCTTTCTTGAACAACCACACTATCTTTTAATATCATTTTTATCACTTTCTTGGTAGGTTGTGAAAAGGGTCTTCTTCCCCATATTCAAAAATTTCACCTTTCTTCAGATAAATTGGAATGCTTTTTGAATTTTCAAAAGTTCCACAAAGGAAATGAGAACAAAAAAGACCCCTCCAAAAAGAAAACTTGTGGCATATGTGTAAATAAAATGAAAAAACCAAAGGCATTTCATTGAAACCCAAACACTTTAAATGACAACAAGCTCTTTCCCTTGGCATACTTAGAATTCAACCATGGGCAACTCTTCTTCTCCACCTGCCTTCTTCTCTATGCTCATTTTCACCATAGCCTTCTTTGTCTCTTCGTCCTCTTTAATGGTCATGGCCATGAGTGGTGACCGTAGTCTTAGCTGGCTCTCGACTGAAGCTCGATGTCATGGACGTTTGTTAAGTGAATGCATGATGAATGTTGAGTTTGAGATGGATTCTGAGATCAATCGTCGTATCTTAGCCACTTCAAGTTACATAAGTTACAAGTCATTGAAGGCGAACAACATTCCATGCTCTCGACGAGGTTCGTCCTACTACAATTGCCAGCCCGGGGCTGAAGCTAACCCGTATCAGCGGGGTTGTACTGTCATTACTCGTTGCAGAAGCTAAGCAAAATTCATCTTCTTCTTCTTTGCGTTTGTGCGTTCCTTCTGTTCTTGTCTTTGTAACATAGAATAAATTTGAAAAAGGCAGTTGCTGTGTTTGGGTTTATTACGTGGTGTTATTAAGTATTGAGGTTGGTGGTCGCGGATGGTGCGGTGGTGGTCACCTATTATGGTTGACAGTGGTCGAACATTCATGAGACAACATATGAGTAGTATATAAAGTAAATAGTAAACCATTAGATAAACTAGAGACTTATTAGATATAAAGTTTACACAAAACAATAACTGAATACACATCGTTCAATGTCAGGAAAGATAGATGACAAGAAAACAGAGAGAAACAAACGAACATCCGGTATTATATAGATGGAACTCGTTTACAATAATCAACTTTTCTCAATGTACTGTGCAAAAAATAAAAATAAAAAAATGGTACATACAACATAACCTTCCTATATATGTCTCCAAAACAGAGACTCACTTTAAATTACAAAGTAAAGCGTTAAATATTTAGGTACAGCCAGCACGTACAAAAGATAAATTACTAACGAAGGGGTCGATGGCGAAGATTGTACCTTCTTGTTGTTGAAGCACTCGTGATTGAATTCTCTCCCACTTCTTCTGGAAGAACAAAATCAGGATCATCAACATCTTCAGATAATTCTGTGTCAATCCATGATGACCAATTCACCTCACTATCACTTTCCCAACATATCTTATTTTGTGTCTGCATTCCGTTGATCCTTTCCATTAACATTAATAGCATGTGATGGTTTAAAACATCATAGTCTCTGCAATTTCCAAATGCGAAATGTTATGAGGTGTATTGGTTTTTCATTTATGGCTAAGGTTTCATTTGGTTTAAGTTCTGTGATGGTTTTACCTGTATGTGCAAATGGCATGTAGAAGCTGAAGAGAAGCAGCAAGCAAGAACACTGTCCGCACCGAGTTTATGATCCATGTTTTCTGCTCCATGTTGAACATCTCAAACCGTAGTATGCCTACTTCGATTAAGAATGCAACACACAGCTCTGGAAATCATGAGAATTTGGATTTGATCAGTGGTCTATCAAATTTTTGCTAACAAAGAGAAGATTTGTTTGATAGAAATTTGTGTTACCGATATATAGCCAGGGCCTGACGGTGTAAGTTTGCTTGGTGCTACTGAACATGTAGACGATGAAGATTAAAATGAAGTAAATGAGGAAAACTTTGATTAGTCGAGATTCGAGCAACATTGCATTGTGCAAGGTGAAAAGCTTCTCTAAAGCAATGAACATATTTGCTTGCTTTGATTCAAATGATTGCTGTCAACAGGGAAAGAAAAGTAAGAAACAGATTCAGACTTTGTAACATAACTCATGAAGATTCAAACATCACCAATAAACCCAAGAGCTTGAGCTGATGTGTGATGGGTTGCCCTAAATTTAATCTTTTCATTAGCATTTAGCAGACCAAAGCATTTGGCTTAAAGAAAAAGCTTACTTGAGCTTCCAAGATTGAATTTGAATTGTCCATCAAACGATCATGAAGTTGTTGGAGTTGTCCTTGTCGCTGAAGAAACTCATCCTGTTGTTTGCGGCCATATTCAGCCAATTGTTGCAGCTTACTCCTGCAAGTCAAAATGCAAGTTAGAGAAATTTTAATTAGGTTCTAGCTTTGTTTTGAATCGTAATTTTATATACCTGCTATCCTCTAGCGCTTCTGATTGAACTTTACTTAAAGAATGAAGACCATTGAGTGCTGTGGATTGAGCATCTAGAAGTTCTTGTTGTTTGTCCAATGAAAGCCCTGCCATATTTCCAATATCATCAGCCGTGCTCTGCAGGTACTTCATCTTCAAAGACATTGAATCTCCCACTTTGGCTATCTCCTTTTCGATTTCGATCGCTTCTTCTCGTAAACCGTCCATCTCTCGGCCAAGGTTGCTGTAGGAATCCTGAAGCATTTCCATCCCTTCCTCCAAACTTCTTCTCAGTTTTAACTGACCTTCTTGGAGTTCCAACTGGGATGTTTCGATCTTCTTGGATTGTTCGTAAACTGCTTCAGAGTGCTCTAATACAGTGCCCATGTGGTCTTCTAGTTTTCTTGATGTTTGAACCATTTTTTGTATTTGAACACCAGTAGAGTTCAAGGAATCATAAATTTGATATGAATTTTGCAGCAGAGATTCCGATTTTTCTTCTATGGATTCTAACTTGCCTTGTGCAGCTTCGGAAGATCTCTTCAGTTCATTCACTAGCCTCTCTGTGTCATGCTTGAAAGCATGAGCCCTGGAAACAAGACCAAAATCAATTGGATAAAATGCTAACATCACAAGGATGGTAAACAAAATTAAATGGAAAAACAAAATTGGACCAAATGCCCAATCGTTTGAACCTATTTAAATTTCAGCTTGTATCAATTCAGACCTTGTGGTTCATGTGCAATTTCAATTTAGTTCCTAAATTTTCATTATAATCTCTGTAGTTTGTGGATGTTTTATGAAGTTCAACCAATTCAAGTCTTGGATCAAATTGAAAATTTCAGAACTATGAAGACTAAATTAAAACTACATTGAGATTATAAAGACGAAACTGAAAATTTTATAACAATTCAAAACTAAACAGAAACAATTACGATTTATAATCTAAACGATCAGGTAGGATACTCACTGTAGTTGATGACAAATGGAGTTAGTTTCAAGGTAGAACTCAAGATAGATCCTATGCTCATGTTCATTCAAGTATTTGAGGCATTTGGCCATGGCGGATTCCGCATCACAAGAAGGAAAAGGAGGCCTGCCAGAGTCCTTCTGAAAGCAATCGCTAAGATGCCAAGCAAATCTAGACCGTTTCTCATCTGCAGCAAAAATCTCAGAGCAGCCCGCAAAGAGATGCCTATAAGCACCTTCCCAACAAGAATTAGACGTACTCAACTTGTTCTTAGCATTCTCAATTCGGCTCACCCCCTTTTGATCATCAAAACCCTCAATTGAAAATTCCGAAACACTTCCACCCTCAACACGCTTAAAAGACCCCATAGAAGAGCCCGAAGATGAAGAAGACGAGAACCAGTTCCACGATTCGCAATTCGGCAACGCAAATAACAGAATCAGCAAAAATAGAATATGCTCCATCGAAAAACCTACCGTCTCGTCTTCGTCTTCTACCGAAATCAAACAACGAAATCCAAAAAAAAACCACATCAATTTCCTAATCCCATGGAATTAAGTTATACTACAACAGAGAAATAATGAACAAGCCCCAAAAAGTCGTAAATCGATATACAGAGTAAGATAACTTGACGAAAAACGTGATCAAACAGCACAATCACAAAAATTTGTGTAATTCATATAATAGTCAACGATTATATGTGAATCGAATTGAGACGTTGTAAGAAAGAAAACCTGAATTGTTCCGGTTGAGGAGTCGGAGAGTTTTTGTTGTGTTTTTTTTTTCGAGGAAGACGACGGCGGAGATTTTGAAAGGACTTTATATTTATAGGTGGGCAGTTGCGAATTGCTCGAAGAAAGGAAAGGAATTAAAACGGCGCGTTTTGGAAAGAGGCGCGAACCTTTACCCGTTAGTTTCTTACAACAATTTGTTTCCTTTTTTTCTTTTTATTCTATTTTATTTTATATCATGATTTTTTTTCTTTATTGGATTTGGGCCGACGTTATTGGGTATGGGCCGGAAGCAAGTGGCTGAAGCCCGTGTACGAGTTGAGGCGAAAATGGGCCAGGTCTGTGCGTTACTCTAATGGGTCGAGGGTGTGTGACAGCCTGCTGGACTGTGAACGCAAGCAGGCCTGGATTCCCGAGCCTGCCTAGCTTCGGATAAGTGCATGCAGTTCGGGTATGCTGTCTACCGAGGCTCCAGTTCGGATTTTGGTTCAGAATCCGAGCCTGAGGTCTGAGCCAAAAGCATAAAATTGTGATCCCAATAGTCATGATAAATCTCACATCATTTACTGAGTATTTTTTCCTAATAATCTTTTAAGTAAAGGAAATAGATCAACGATAGTTAACACTTCTATTGTTAAAGCTATAGAACTTTCAGATGATGAAAGTCGCACGCCTCCTAATTTAGGGAATGATTATGAGTTTATAATCGAGGAATGAGACATTTTGGGGAAGCTCAAAGCAAAAGCATGAGAGCTTATATATCATACTATTGTGAAGAGCAGTGATTCTTAACCTGATAAACTTAGTCATGGCACAATAGATTGATAAATCTTCAAATATTGAACAAAGAACTCCAAAAGAAAAGGATGATTTACGTACTAACATAGATTTAGTTAAATATTATTAGGTGGGATGGTCACATGCAGAGAAGAGAAGCGAAGTAATTATAGTTGAATTGATTAAATTAAAGCGAAAATGATGGTGTGAGTGAGGGAGTGGGTAGAAAAAGAGGAGCAGGCTCGTGGAGTGCACTCAGCACCACCATCACCGCTATCACAGAAAGGCAAAGGAAAAGGTAAAAAAACCCAAACACAAAATGATGGAAAGCTACGAGACAAAATCAAATGATTTAATAATATCAAATCTCAAAACCCACTCTTTTTGTTTTTCACTCACGGGTTCGCTTACTGTTTCCACACCACTTTCCCCTGTCTCTATCTCTCTCTCGCTGTCTCTACAACACAGCTGTCTAGGGCTTCTCTGCAATGAAGGCATTGGTGGTGGTGGTGGTGGTGGTGGTCCTCTTGGCCGTCTGGTTTCCGGTTGATGGCGGCGCCGCGGCGGTGAAGGTGGGGAATGTTTCCAAGGTGGAAGATGCGGTGAACTTCAGGATTTATTATGGACAGTCGTTTAAAGTTATTAAGAACGCCATTGATGGCAACAGCTACCTTCTCATTCAGGTTCTTCTTCTTCTTCTTCTTCTTCTTCTTCTTCTTCTTCTTTACATTCTCCATTTTCTAATGAATTTAAAAAAAAAAAAAAAAATGCAGAATAATTCGAAGATGGCTGGAAGAACAAAGTACTGCACTTCAAGGATCAAATCTTACGTCATTCCTTTGAATAATTACTCCATTAATACCCATCTCTTCCCAGGTAGCTACCCTTTTCTTTTCTTAGCCATCTCCCAAATCCAATGTCTACGCTTAATCTAACTTTTCCTTAATTTCTTCTTCTCTTCGTGTCTTCCTCCCAGTTTCCTTTTTCGAGGTATGTATTTCCATCCATCCTTTTTACTTTTACCATCCATTTGTGAGATTAAATGTTATTATTACTTTTAAAATGTATAACTAGATTAACAGGGATGGAATGAAATTAAAATCATTATTAATTTTAAAACATACCCTTTTTTATTTCCATGATATAATTTTTTAAAACATATATTAAGAAATATTTAAAAATAAGTAAATTAAGAATTTAGGAACTAAAGTTTTACTTTTTAATAAAAATGGTTTCAGTTTAAAAATGTATTCAACGACAGCTTCTAGGGCTAGTGGGTAACTTGAAGGCCATAACGTCGGAGAGGGTGACGTCAGAGTGCGTATTGAAGCAATATGAAAAAGGGGAAATTCAGATTATAAATAAAACGGAAACCCAACAGCTGGCACAGTTTGCAGCACACTTTATTGCTGACGTGGACCAACCACAGTCCTGCAATTTCGCCACCTTTCTTCCTTCCTCCGAGGATACGCCTTTGCAAGTACAGCCATTTTTTTTTTCTTCTAATTAATTTTTTTTATTTATTAAAAATTATTTTATACAATTTTAAAATCATCGGAATAAAAAGTAGTTTAACTTTTGATTTTTTTTATTTTTTATTTTTACCATTTTCTATCGATCGGTACTTTTAGAGAGCAGAGTGGATAAAGTTCTTGGGAGTTTTTGCAAACCTTGAAGCAAGAGCCACTCAAATTTACTCTGCGGTAAGTCATTTTTTACTATGGGTTAAAATGGATTGACATTTTAACTTCCAAAAGATTAAAATAATATATACTTTTTTAATAATACAATGAATTTTCAAATAAAAACTTACCCAAAGTTCTGAAATGATACAACTTGATATAAAATTAAATTTTTAATTTTTGGGTAAATATAAATATGTTGTTGCAGATGAAGGAAAATTACATGTGCCTGAAGAACATAGCAACCACCCGAAAGACTTTCAAACCCACTGTTGCTTGGATGGGTTACTCTGATGTTACAATCTCCACACTATTTATTTATTAATAAAATTATTTTTTTGTTTTTTGTTTTTATTTTTAATTTAAAATTTTCAACAGGGCATGTGGTCTTTCACAATGGATGCTTACAAGCTTAAGGTAACGTTCATTTGTTTCGATTTAGTCAAACCATGATAAGTCTATATATGTTTGACTAACACACCGTGATGGGATTGAAAAAGTACGTAGAAGATGCGGGAGGAGAGAATGTGGATGACTCCATCAACAAAATCACGTACAACGTCTCAAATCCCGACGACTTAGATGCCTTTCATGGCATTCTATGCGTAAGTATTGTTTATAAGCTTAATTAAAATAAGAAAAAGTTATTAAATCCCTTATTGTTATTTTTAGTATTCTATTATTTTTCTAGATAGACTGTGGAGGTGATCATCGATGAAACGTTTACATTAGACCCAACAGTGTACAACATGTCCACGTTTCTCGAATTGATCAACATTCAAGACCAATCTTGCCTCTCGTTTCTTTCCACTCAGAGCATCTGGCGATTCGATAAACGATATCTCGACTCCACTACTCTCGGTAACACTAAAATCTTTGCTTTGTAGGTTAAATAAAGTTTAAAATTTTGAATTTATATATAAATAGTTAATGGTTTAATGATTAGATTGGTTGGACGGAGCAATGTCACAGCCCCAGTTGGTATTGGCAGACGTCATACACATTTTGTTCTCTATGCCCAATTACACTACCACATATTTTAGGAACTTGGCTAAGGTATTTTTTTTTTCTTTTTTCTTTATTCTTTATTATTAATTACTTTCTTGAATTTTTTTTATTAAAAATTTCAGTTTAATAATAAAAAAACAACTTTAAAAAATCCTAATTTTATCTACTAAATTTTTTTTTAAGAATTTATTAAACCTAATAAAAAAAATATAATTTAGTATATTATATATATTTTATGAAAATTACAAAATAAACAAATAAATAAAGAACGAAAGAAATGTGGATGCAGGAGGGAGTTACACGCATTAGTTCAGAAATGTGTGAGAGGGAGAGTTCGGCTGCATTGGAGCCCACCATTGTAGCGTGTGAGTGATTTTATCCTCTCTTTTCATTTCTTAATTTTCACCTTCCATTTCTATCTCATATTTAGCATAATATTTTTAGATGTAACCCTTTTTTTATATAATGAAAAGTTGAAGAATACTGTATTTTTCTTCCATAATCCTTATTTATATATATTCATTTGATGTTAGTAATGTTATTTTAGTCTAACGATTATTAAAAAAAATGACGTTTCTTCAGCATCATCAAAAGTTTACGGTCAAAGGTTATCTCTAGCATCTAAAATAAGAGCACGACCAGACCACCAGAAAAGAATTAAAGAATTAAAATGGTAAGTTACATGGGAAAAATACAATTAAGGAAATGATGTTGATCTAGGATATAGATTATAGTCTATAGGAAAATATATGTAAAAAGAAAAATAGAAATTAAGGAAATGAAAAGTGGATACTATAAAAATGAATTTTTGAATACAAATTTAAATAAATATTGGAGTTTACACAGTAAAAAAGGCGTAATAATAATAATAATAATAATAATAGAAATTAAAATTGTAAATTTAAAAGTTTAGGATTAAATTTATGAAAAAAAAATATCAATTTATCTATAAAAAAAGTCAAAGTTTTTCTATTAAAACTTCAAATTTAATAATTGAATGAATTATTATTATTATTATTATTTTTTTTTTATTTTATTTTTTGTTACTTTGTTTAACAAACCAAAAGAATTGCCCCATACCATAAAGATATATTTAATTTTATAATATTTAATTTAAGCAAAATAGGTAAGTAAAAAATAAAATAATAAGTTTAAGTTGAAGAATTAATTTGAACAGAATACATTGGACTGTTTTAATGAATGCCAGAGGGGGGGAGGGTGAGTTTTATTTTTTGTAATCAGCTGTCTAATTTTTCATATAAATAGTGCTCTTCTTTACATCATTATCACACCCGCAATTAATTCACATCTTCTATTTTCTCTCTGCTTTTTTAATTTCTCCACCAATGGCCGACCGAATCTCCGGTGGTGCACAGGAACTATATGACAATCTATTTCAATGTGTTTCGTACGTTTGTGAAAAACTAGATTGACTGCTATGTGTAATGTTGCTTGATTATCACAGTACAATAATGCTGATTCGGACAGTAAAACTTTCAAGTCTTGGAGAATGTATCTTAGTCAAGTTAACTCTAAATAAGTATTTGCCATAGCTCGATACTCGACTTCTACTGATGATCTGGACACATTGGTTTATTTTTTTGACTTCCAAGAAATAATTGAATTTCCAAGAAAAATGCAGAACCCAGAAATAGACCGTCTGGAAGTTCGACAACCACCCCAGTCTGAATCGCAATATGCTTGTAATCTCAAGTTATTTTCAGATGGTAGTAGAAGTCCTTGACCAGGAGTACCTTTGATGTATCTTAGAACTCGAAGAGTTGCATCCCAATGCGGTTTTCTTGGTTCATGCATAAATTGACTAAGCATACGAACTAACTACACTATGTCAGGCCTAGTAACGGTTAAATATATTAATCTGCAAACCAACTGTCTATATTTACTTGGATCATTCAACTTTTCTCCTTCTGTTGAAGAAAGTTTCAGATTTTGTTCCATAGAAATTTTTTCTAGACGTGCTCCTGTAAAACCTGTGTCTTGAAGAATGTCTAGAGCATACTTTCTTTGAGACAAAAATTCCTTTTCTAGACCTAGAAAATTCAATACCTAGGAAATATTTCAAATTCTCTAAATCTTTGATAAGAAATTTCTCGAGTAAACTAGTCTTAAGATGTTGAATTTCTTTGAGATCATTGCTTGTCAACAGAATATCATCAACATAGATAAGAGATGCAGTGAAAGAAGTACCTTTACTCTTAGTAAATAAAGAGTAATCTACTTTGAACTGGGTGTAGCCTGCATTTTGTATAGTGGCAGAGAATATGAAAAACCAATTGCGAGAAGCCTGTTTTAAACATAAAGAGATTTATGGAGCCGACATACTGTATTCTCCCCCTGTCGACGAATACCTGGTGGTAAAGACATATAGACTTCCTCGTCTAGATTACCATGGAGAAAGGCATTTTGAACGTCTAGATTACAAAAAACTTAATCTAATTATGGGTTTGTTATAAATTTATTTGGATTGGGTTAGACTTCAAATAATTGTATTAGATTTTAAAATGTCTCATCCCACTTCACCGGCTTTTATAACCGTTATTTTCTAGAAATGTTAATAACTATCAAACACTCTTTCAATAATGATTAACGAAACAATAATCCCTTCTCCAACTTACATGGTGTCCTCAGCTCCGCTGTCAACCATACATTAGCCCTTGCCTTTACCTAAAAATGTAAAAATGTAGATAACACATGACTTGAGAATTTTATGAAATACTCAGTAAGTCAGCCCACTGTTGGTGTTAGAAATGCAAACACATGCAACATATGAGCGGACCTAACTTTTCATAAACTTTATATAGCTTTGGGTGTTTTTCTATTCTGGGTAGGGTGGGTGTGTGGTACTCCTTCACAAACGGCCCATGTACGCGTACATGGACCCACTAGGAGGGCTTGTATACATACCCCTGGGCCTGACTTGGTCAGGCACACGTGTTACACGTCACTGGGTACCACATAACAGAAAAGGGCCCGCATGATATCACGGCGAACATAAATATCGTATTTCATTTTTTCGGAACATAAAGGGAAAGAATCTCAATGCACCTGACATACATATATGCATGAGGTCCCTTGACATATCTAACATGGCATTACATAAGCAATACTAACATCGTATATACATTTCTTACATTACATGGCATCTCACATGACTTACATTTCATGGCATATTACATAACATGAAATGTAAGTACATTCCAGTTGCATAAACATCTCATGACATGACTCAATAATACTATGTGTATCCATGGTATTGATTAACTTTTTCATGGCATATATTACTAACCTATTATTCATAACTTCATATAACATAAACAGTCAACAGTCAACATAATCCCATTACGTTTTATAGCATAAACAGTCACATAATTCATACATCATATAGGCCTATCACATAATAAGACATGGTGCATGCAGGGGCCACAGGGCACGCACCATTATACAACACGTTAAACTAACTCCAACAGTGAGACCTCGATGTTCTTGGCTGAAGTCACTCACAACAAGCTAATCCTAATGGTTAAATATGTCCTATAATAACCCGATAAAAATCTTAACCAAATAAGACAAAAATAAAAAATAGTTACAAAATAAAACAGACAAATATAATAGTTGGGTTCACTTTTGTGTTACCCTAAGGCTAAAAAGGATTGTTTTTGTGTCATTAATTAAAACATTGAAGAACAGAAGAGCTTTATCTTCTATACATATATCTGCTTCATAAACAAACATCAAATTATGATGAAGTTGTCTAAAGTTCATAGGTCATTCCAACTTTGAGCATACATTTGTGAGGAATTTCAAAGACTTGATCAGTTTCCCTCAAATTTCTCTTCAAGAAGCTATACGCATAGTTTATCATAATCCTATCTCCAAACCCAGCACCCGGTTTAGCAACCACCTCTGTTTCCCCAATGAAATGAACAACTCCTTGCTTCCATGCTTCTGCAACGCCTCCAAATCCATTCCTATCCTCTTCAGCTTCTTCAACTCTCCCATCGCCGTTACACAATGCCCGTCCATCACTTTCGAACTCTTCCAATCTTTCCAGTAAAATCTTCTCGAACAGCTCATGTTCGGCGCGCACTTCCGTGTATCCATATCGAACTACACAACGAAACACGTCGATCTCCTTTGCCTCTACTCGTCGGAAGAGGAAACGTTCGTCTGCTGGAACCTAGTTAACAACATACATAAAACCTTAAACATTGTCATATATAACATATATCTATATCTAATATCAACTCCGAACCTTGCTGACAGGAAGCGATTTAATGGTGACAAAGACGAGCACAGACTGCAAAGCGGGCACGTGCTCGATGTAATGCTTGATGATGGGAGGGATGCCTTGAACGAGCTCCGTGTAGAAAAATGCCATGCCAGGAAGTCTTCTAAAGCTGGTGGTACTCACCATTTCATTGAACTTTTCTGGAGAGATTTTGTGGTTGAGCTCGTAAAAGTACTTCTTTCTAAACACACTATTCCACACATACATTATTGTCATCAAAACAGCTGCAAAAGCCAGAGGGAGATACCCTCCTTGGTCGAACTTGTAAAGAACTGAACTCAGATACACCAATTCCACGCTCCCAATTATGACAACGTAAGTGATTACCAACAGGATGTGGGTTTTCCATATCATTACCATTATCAATACTAGGAAGGAGGACGTGAGTGTCATCACAAACACCACTGCTATTCCTGTTTAGAGCAAAGATCTATATTTAGTCAGTGCTGGTCGAGTTGAGTTGAATTAGTTTGAGCGAGTAAATTACCATATGCATTGCCGATATTTGTAGTATTCTTGAAGACCAAAGTAACACAAACACAAGCCAACATGAGAAGGTAATTGATCTCAGGAACATAAACTTGGCCTTCATGCTTAGCAGAAGTATGAACCACTTTAACTCTTGGGAAGCATCCAAGTGAAAGTGACTGCTGAATTATAGAAAAAGTTCCTGAGATCATGGCTTGGCTTGCTATGATTGATGCTAAAACTGCCACCACAAACATTGGCCAATACAAACTTCCTGCCAATCATACACATAGGATAATATAGTTGATAATTGTTGGGATGAAATCATATGAACTTTGTGAATGTTTATACCAGGAGTGGACTTGTAGAATGCATTCGAAACTAGATCACTGTGCTTGCGAAGAAACGAGGATTGGCCTGCATAAGCGCATATTAGAGCTGGGTAGGTCACTAGGGACATACTCAGCTGGATCGATCGGACGCTGAAATGCCCGACGTCGGCGAACAATGCTTCCGTCCCTGTATTCGTCGTGTAGTTATAAAGATTGTGAGGTCTGTTGTTGATGAAAAAGGGTAAGGGTAAAGAATATAAGAAGATTTAAGAACCTGTAATGCAAAGAACAACGCCGCCGAGAGAAATCCAAGCGTCCTTTTTGTTCCTTTGGAAATAATAAATAATGTAGGCTGGATTTAAGGCCTTGATCACAGTTGGGTCGTATTTGAAGAAGTTGTAAACACCGATTGCAGCGATGAAAGCAAACCAAATGAAGATGATTGGGGCAAAAGTGTAGCCAACTTTGTCGGTTCCTAATCTTTGAGCCATGAACAGAAACACCAAGATGGCTACTGAAGTCCAAACAATCCTTCCTGCAATATCAATTTTGGTTTATGATTCTAAATAGTTTCTCCCGAATGAATCAGTGAAGTGAAAATTGAAATAACCAGGATGAAAAATTATGAAATACCAAATTTAGTTTTTTTTTTTTAATTTGGTAAAATCAGGCATAATTGGTATAAATAATGAATGTTTTTTTTTTTTTTTTTTTTTTTTT
>NW_019272023.1:4578554-4610309 GCF_002738345.1 Cucurbita maxima | reverse complement strand
TTTTTTTTTTTTTTTTTTTTTTTAATTTTTTGTTTATAAAAAAGATACACTACATAAATAAATAAATAAATAAATAAAGGGTGTGAATTTACCTTCTGTCATTGCAGGGGTTGCCGCCGTGATCCCTCCCACAGCAGATAAAACTGAAGTAAAAAAATTCAAAATTAATCTATTTAATTTATAAAATTTTAAAAATAATATTGCAATTAATTTGTAATGTAGAAGGGGAAAAAAGGGGGAAAGGGAGACCTGAGATACAAGGGGTGAGAACGCCGTCGCCGATAACCATGGCGGTTCCGAGCATCGTCGCAAAGAGAAGAAAGACCTTCGCAAAATGGCTGTTCTCCAGCGCCGACTGAATCCTCGAAGCTCTCTTCTGTCTCCGATTCGGCAAATTCAATTGGTAATTGGACACCTCTCCATCCTCCATCTCTGCGTTTGGAATCAGCCCTACTTTCGCATACCGGCAAATCAGAGAGTACAGTGCGAAGGTTCCGCCTGGAAAATCAAAATCAAAATCAAAATCCGATTCCGATTCCGAATCACAGAAGAATTGAATGAGGATTTTACCATCGCCGTTGTCGTTGGCTCTGAGGACGATGAACACGTATTTAATGACTGGAATGAGAGTTAAGGTGTAGAAGATCAAAGACATCGCTCCTAAAACGTCGTCCTGGTGCTTGATTCCCTTCGGAAAGATGCCGGCGTACACGTAGAGCGGCGAGGTTCCAATGTCTCCGTACACAACTCCGATGCTCTGGAATGCTAGTTGTAATATCACACTCCATTTCTTCTTCTGCCAATTTTATTTGAATTATTATTAATATATGGAACTGAAAAAGAAGAAAAGAGGAGAGAAAAGAAGAGACCGACGTCGGCATCGGAGTGATCGCGACCATGGAGTTTACGGGACTCTAAATACAAGGAGTCGTGTCGCCGGAGATTTTGCCACGACATTTTCCTCTCTTGAGGAGTCGGAACATCGGAACCAGACGGCGCAACTTCTTCCTCTTCTATGGAGACGACGGCGGAAACTTCCTGTGCACCACCGGAGATCCGGCCAGCCATTGGTGGAGAAATTAAAAAGGGCAGAGAGAAAATAGAAGATGTGAATTAATTGCGGGTGTGATAATTATGTAAAGAAGAACAATATTTATATGAAAAATTAATTAAAACAGTCCCATATATTCAGTTTAATTCTTCAACTTAAACTTATTATTTTATTTTTTACTTACATAAATTAAATATTATAAACTTAAAATTATTTTTTTGGGATGGGGCAATTCTTTTGGTTTGTTAAACAAATTAACAAAATAAAGAAAAGAACCAACAAATTTAACCACAAATTAACAAAATATAGAAGGAAACACAGAAATGTTTCTATAATAACGTATAAATTAAAATCAATTTATGATATATGAAGAGGACAAATATGTTACTATAATAACAGTAATTAAATAAATAAAAATAAACTAAATTTTCATTACAATTTTATTTTCAAATCTGCATAACTTTAGCATATATATATATATATTACTTTTTTACTATAAGAAATAATGTAAATTACAGACAAATTTGAGAATTAAACAATTAATACAAGTTTTTATTAAAATTTTCAGATAAGAATCATAATTATTACCGACAAAATTGACACAGACTTACCATATATATTTTCTTAACCCATATATTTTTCATTAAAAAAACTCAAGAAGTCAAAAGCAGTTGATTTTCGGAAAAGAAAGTCAAATCCGATGTTTTTTTTACACGTGGGAAGTCATGTTTGACCAAAACTCACGAGCGACCTATGTGGGGTTGTCACGGAAAGGAAATGATTGGTCGCTGATTTTCCAAATAAATCTTCCAAACGCGTTTCCATTATTATTATGCCTTTTTAACTTTGTCAAACTCGATATTTATTCAAATTTGTATTTTCTTATTACATATTTCTCCTCTCCTAAATTACCATTTTAAGATTAAGCCTTTAATTTTGATTTCGACTTAGCTGACATGATTATACGAGTAAAAAAATAGAGATGACCTTTAACGATAAACTTTTGATGACGATGAAGAAACGTCATTTTGAATAATTGCTGCCTAAAATAACATTACTAACGACACATTCAAACTAGTTGACAAAGCGATTATATGAGTAACTGCTCTTATTTTAAAAGATGGAGATGACCTTTAATCGTAAACTTTCTACGATGTTGAAGAAATGTCATTTTTTTTAGCAATGGTGGGCTAAAATAACATTAGTAACATCACATTAATATAAATAAAAGGATTAATATATATGTATATGATGTCTTTCAATACCGGTCTGTGACATTGCTCCGTCCAACCAATCTAATCATTAAACCATTAGCTATTTATATATAAATTCAAAATTTTAAACTTTATTTAACCTACAAAGCAAAGATTTTAGTGTTACCGAGAGTAGTGGAGTTGAGAAATCGTTTATCGAATCGCCAGATGCTCTGAGTGGAAAGAAACGAGAGGCAAGATTGGTCTTGAATGTTGATCAATTCGAGAAACGTGGACATGTTGTACACTGTTGGGTCTATTGTAAATGTTTCATCGATGATCACCTCCACAGTCTATCTAGAAAAATAATAGAATACTAAAAATAACAATAAGGGATTTAATAACTTTTTCTTATTTTAATTAAGCTTATAAACAATACTTACGCATAGAATGCCATGAAAGGCATCTAAGTCGTCGGGATTTGAGACGTTGTACGTGATTTTGTTGATGGAGTCATCCACATTCTCTCCTCCCGCATCTTCTACGTACTTTTTCAATCCCATCACGGTGTGTTAGTTAAACATATATAGGCTTATCATGAACCAAACACAAGGGACTAAATCGAAACAAATGAACGTTACCTTAAGCTTGTAAGCATCCTTTGTGAAAGACCACATGCCCTGTTGAAAATTTTAAATTAAAAAGAAAAACAAAAAACAAAAAAAATAATTTTATTAATAAATAAATAGTGTGGAGATTGTAACATCAGAGTAACCCATCCAAGCAACAATGGGTTTGAAAGTCTTTCGGGTGGTTGCCATGTTCTTCAGGCACATGTAATTTTCCTTCATCTACGTAACATAGGTTAGGATCGATACCAGTTGTTAGCTCTGATACTAATGGTTAGTGTTAAGGATATTTAGTAATAAATTATAGTTTACAATATATATTATATTTGATATTTTATTATAAGACAAATATCTAATATTTGCCTTAGTATCATAGGTATCTTTCCATTTATTGTTATTTCCATATCCTTGTAATTTATTTGATTATAAATAAGATAACTTTCACACCATTTAAGTGTGGTGGATTAATCAAACATTCACATGGTATCAGAGCCCTCTCGGTTTAACAACCCCGATCTTTTCTTTTCAATGGCTTTTGAATCCTCTAATCTTCTTCTCCACCACCCCTGCTGGTTTTGACGCCTCAGGGGCAGTCTTCATGGCTGCCGCAGGCGGAGCCGATTGATTACTCTTCGGCTCCACCCTATTGACCTCCAAATCACCTTTCGTCATACTCTGTACATACAACTTCACCTTTTCTAACCTAATCGGTTTTCCCCTTGGCCAATATAGTCTCTCTCATTTCCTTCCCAATCAACCCTTCATCCTTCACAGAAACACTAATCTCAGGATCCTCATCAGTGTTCTCTTCAGAAATATACGGAATCTCGACAAGCCCATCAACCTTTTGCAGAGATTTACCTTCGGAATCTGGGTGCCGCACTGGCCTATTCGCCAACCATGTTGCCGCAGCCCTTCCTGCCAAAATTGGCTCCTTCGCCCAATGTGGCGACTCTTCCAGCTTCAACATTGTCTTTGTCCCTTGCTCTAGGTTTCCCCTTCTACTTCTTGGGGTTAGAAATATTCTCACCAGAGCCAAGGCAGCATCGTCGCTAAGCGACAATCCCTCTTCATGGGTTAGACATATTCTCGCCGAAGCCAAGGCAACATCGCCGCTGAGCGGCGATCCCTCTACAATTTTTGATGGCCAAGAAAGTGTTTCTCTACACCTCCTCTGAACCAGGTTGTTGATATCTTCACGAAAAGTGTTTCTCAATCTTTTTGAATTTTTCAGATTCAAGTTTCACGTTCGTTTAAATCCGACGCTTAGCTTGCGGTGGGGTGTTAAGGATATTTAGTAATAAATTATAGTTTACAATATATATTATATTTGATATTTTATTATAATGCAAATATCTAATATTTGCCTTATTATCATAGGCATCTTTCCATTTATTGTTATTTCCATTTATTACTATTTCCATATCCTTGTAATTTATTTGATTATAAATAAGATAACTTTCACACCATTTAGGTGTGGTGGATTAATCAAACATTCACAGTTAGGATTGCTCAACAACATACACTCGATCGAGATGAACACAAAGAACATGAGAGAGAAAATATAAGTAGCAATATTGGGTAAAGGTTTTATTATTAATGATTCACGTAGAGAATACAAATAATGGTGAGAATACATTTTGAGAGCACTGACTATTGATGTATATATATATAGTTTCAATTTACTAAATAGAGCTTCCAAATATATATCTACCAAATTTAGGCATCACTCCATATCCAACAATCTACCACATTGGAGACTAATTTAGTCAACCAAGAACTTCATTCTCAATATGTACCATACCAATTGAGGCTTTGCAAACCTCAATGTTCCAACATCAAGACAAAATGTTTGCTGGATTCCTTGCACCCTCTATCTTCTCCAAACACATCACCATCTTCAACTAACCTCCGAGTGAAATGGTATCACCTTATGTGTTTTGAATGATAGATCGGGTTTCTCGCCAACTGCATGACACTCTAACTATCGACCTAAAGAATCTTCTCGCGCTGCTTCTTGCCTAATTCTTCTAGATAGTCTGTCATCTATATCATCTTCTTTCCAGCTTCAGCTAATGCCACGTACTCAGCCTCAGCAGATGAAAGAGCAACGCATGTATGCCATAGACCGTTGATTTTGGCAGCTGCAGGGCTGCTTAAAGGTTGGAAGTGTACTGATTGCTGCGGGTGCTTCTTGGATTGAGCCAGAAAGTTTGGAGGGATATCCTTGTTTCTATTAATTGTGTTCAGAAGAATACTGAACTTACAGGATTACATGGAGGACTACGAGGTAACTGTTCCATTTCAATCCTTTCAAGCTCTTGGTTGCCATGTTGATGCAGTTTGTCCCAAGAAAAAGGCGGGTGATAGACATCCAACCGCTGTCCATGATTTTGAAGGTGATCAAACTTACCGTGAGAAGCCAGGACGTAATTTTACATTAACGGCTGATTTTGAAAGCTTGAATCCATCAAGTTACGACACCCTTGTAATCCCTGGTGGTTGAGCACCCGAATACTTTGCCCTGAATGCTCAAGTTATTGCAATTGTCAAGTAGTTGATGGAAGCCAGGAAGGCAGTTGCTTCTATCTGCCGTGGACAACAGATCTTATCTGCGGCTGGTGTTCTTTAGGTATTGATATGATCCTACTTGAGTTGTCTGAAAAATTCAAAATGTTGATTTCTTTTTACTTTGGAAATGAGAATGAAGTAACAGTCATCATGGAACCTCATGATCTAATACGAACCAGTTACACCTGACAAACTTGTTCGGATTTGAAAGTTATTATAAGATACAAATGCGATATATTTTCAATATGTCTCTGTTAATAATAATAACAACATTATTGATTCTTCCACTGTTTGTTCATTCCCAATGATTCATACTTCTTTGATGTATAAGGGAGGAAATGCATGAATGTCGAACTGAGTGGGGCAACACGGTTGAAACCTGATCCACTCGACCGATGCTTCACAGACGGAAACTTGGTTACTGGGGCAGCTTGGCCTAGCCATCCTCAGTTCATCTCTCCGTTGATGACACTTTTGGGTATCCAAGTAACATTTTGATCATGGCTTAACCAGGTGAGTTCATGTTCAACTTAGTATAAGTGCATGCTATGAAAAGAATGAAATAAATGTTGCATAACGTGATGTCTTGCTTATACCAACACTAATCTGTATTTTGCTTTTTCTGGAAGTGATGTGTTGTAGCTTATGTTCCTGTTGGATCTGTGTTCCTGGGCTTAGCTTATATGAATGCTTACGTTTTGCAAATTACCATCCTTTTCTATTTATGAACACCGGAAAACTTTGAACCAGAAATTCTCCTACTTCCACAAATGGTAGTTAATTACTATAATCAAAGTGTTTACAAGTGTATCTCTCACACTCTCACTATAAATTCTCTCCTACAAAATTCCTACTAAACAAATTTTTATGGAAGCATAACAATATAAATGTTACACATGAATGTGATTGGTTTTATTATCGAGTTCCAGAGATGTTCTTGACATAAAGTTCATATATTCAAGATAAAAAATTATAGGTTGGTGTTCAATCCTAAGTGTGATACCCGATACTCACACCACTATGTTAAGAACATTAACGATCCACTTCCTTTTCTTAAAACCAACCACATGGGTTTACAATGACGATGAGAATTACTATTATGACTTACCAAATACACCATTGCTAAAGACATTGCCTTCAGCGGCTAGTTTTTGAGTTCACAAAATGAGAAAAACTCTTGATTTTGCTGAAACGCCTCCATTGCCTTCTCCTCCAAGCACACTATCGCTTCGATCCCGTCGCCATCTTTGGTATCAATGAATATAATTGAATCCTTCGCAGGCAACTCGGGGACAGTGACCCATATGGGCTTCCCACGTCCAAAATCTACCTCGTAAAATGAAAATTTACACCAGCTGCTACATGAAATCACCGCCACATCCCCTTCATTTCTCGGCCTCCCCATTGATTGTTTCGCATGTAATTTGTAAAGCCAACCCCATTCTTCATCCTTGTAATCTCTTGGGAACTTCTCACAGAGCTCCTTTAAGTTTCTCTTTATGTCTCCCACTATGTCCCATACATCCTTCTCCCTCTGCTCCCATGTGGTCTCTGATGCTATGCAGTGTGAGATTATGTTGCCTAATAATCTCTGCAATGGCGGCTCCACTCTCTGCCATAAGTTGATCACAAGATGCAGTTCACTTGTCCCGCCCAGACAGCCTATATTGCACAACAAATTAACACCAGGAAAAAAACCATACTTCCTACATGTCCATAAATGCCACTCGATACCAAAATACCAATGGTTGGAGTAAAAGCGGAAGCAACGTCGATCATATTCACAAACCCACAAACAGAAATTAAACAAATAAACACAAAGATTTACGTGGTTGGTTCGAAAAGAAGAAATTCTCATACATCCACGGGTAGTAGCCAATCACTATAACCAACACTATCATACTACAAAGTCTACAATTGTCTTTAAACAAATGCAAAAGGACAATAACTTCATATTTCAAAATAATGCTAGACTAGCCTTTATATAAGTAAATGTATAATCAAGATGATTCATATATTAAAATGAGAATATTAACCTGAACGAAGAGTTAATAACCAAAATAAATTAGAATATGAATTATTAAGAATCTTATGACAAATTACAACAAGCCAAACTAGTATTAACGTACCCGGGACTGAAGATTTAGCAGAAAGGACAGCTTTGTAGATCAATGCAACGACAAGCTGAACACGAGTTGGGTTGTCTACTTTCTCAGAAACCATAGCTTTAAGAGCCGCAATCTTTGAACCTTCAAACGCCAATCTCTTAGAACAAAGTTTTGGAAAGGACAATGGAACTTCCACTCTTTCATTCGTTCCATAAGAATCCTGGCAGCCAGATGGGTTGTCGCTGACGTCCAACTCAGGCGGAAAACAGGTGGCGCCGTTGATCTGAGGATTGACAACCGGCAGATCGCCGTGGGTGAAGCTACGAGCAATGGAAGCCCAATCCCTCATGAAGCGGGTTACAGAGTGCATATCCGAAAGTTTGTGATTGAAGAACACACAAATCACTTCTCCTCCACATTCAAACTGGGTCAACTGAATAGACAACATAGATTTGACTTCTTGTTCCTTCTTATTCATGTCATCTAAAAGAAGCAACTTCAACTTCTCTTCCCGTTGTGAATCTTTGTCGTTCATAACGTCCGTCATCGGACAACGCCACCAAGAACGTTACACCCATGTCGCTGCACTCGATATAGCTACCATGTCCTTCTAAATTACAAAAATGTATATTAATAAACATATCCATAAATTATTTATTTTATCTAAAAAAACATATGGGTAGCAAGTATGGTTAAGGAGAAGTTTCCACACTTTTATTAAAAAAATAAAATGCTTTTCTTCTTTCCAACCGGGAGCGATCTCACAATCTAACCCCTTTTGAGGCTTAGTGTCCTCGCCTATACTCATTCTCTTCTCCAATCTATGTGAGACCCCTTAGTCCATCCCTTCGAGGGCCAGCATACTTGTTGACACACTGTCTTATGTCTACTCTTTGGGGCTGTTGGGAGGTTCTCACACCCTTATAATTTCGCATTGAAATGTTATAAAGTTAAAAAGAGTTATTGGAGTGTTGGGAGGAGTAAAACTTGAATGAACAGAGAACAAAAGGGTTTTACGAAGAAAAAGCTGTAAAAATTCACCGGGGTGTGAGAAGTGTTTGGAGGCAGGCGTGAGGTGGAGTGTGCCGGCGAAAGGGTAGTAGAAAGTAAGGGCCTTTGAGAGGCTGTCCTTGAGCAGGCGATGGTGGGCGGAACTGACATTGTTGCTGTAATTGAAGAAATAGAGCATTGGTAGGTAAACGTTAGGGGCATGTAGATCAAACAAACAGAGGGGCACATATCTGAGCTCCGCTGGGGTTGAAGTCAAGGGCTTGCTCATCTCTTCCGAAACTATTTGGAGCTCCATTGGACGTGTTTGAACTCCACTACTACTGCTGAGATTTAAAATTTAAAGACAGCACGCAACAACAGTTTCAAACCACGACAGGCGGAAATTATCGGGGAATAAAAGGTGACTTAATAACTAAACCAACCACTCTAAAAATTATTATAAATAATTAATAACTTCATTTTTAAATCAACTGAACTAAACATTTTTTGCAATGGAATAATTGATTATATAAATATTAAAATATCATTGAAGTTACGTTATGGAATTACATTTGACAACATAAATTTAACAACCCACTTTTTGATTGATTAGGTCTATTATGAACGATAAAAAATAAAAAAATAAAAAAATAAAAAATAAAAAAAATTATTTCGTTTACAAAAACTAATTTACGGGATATCTCATATAAAAAAGGCATGCATGTTAGACGAACACTTTAAGCATAAGCTCTCATGGCTTTGCTTTGAGCTTCCCCAAAAGGCCTCGTACCAATGAAATTAGTATTCCTCACTTATAAACCCATGATCATTTCTTAAATTAGCCGATGTGGGACTTTCATCATCCAACAATACACATGACAAATGAAAAATACCGAACTATTAGACCTCTATAGCCTCACAACTCCGGAATGCTCCCATCATAGATATTAGGCTATTAGAAGATAATCCTTAACTTGGGTAGCTTACACAAGCTTTTGTTGGGTCATGAACCCTCTAATCCCTTGTTGAGTTATGAACTCCTGCATGTAAGAGTTTATTTTCTTATTTGCAGAGGTGAAATAGTTGTTAGAGTAGATTTAATATGTCGGTACTAAGAACATAATTTGACAAGATGAAATTCACTTAAGATTAGTTTTAGGATTTGAACCAATAGGACTTGAACCGCAGTACTCTCTCAAGAGCCCGAGAGAGAATTAAATATAAAAAGTAACACTTATCAAAATTATAAAAAGTAGCTAAAGTTTATTAAAGGAATCATAATTTACAAATCCATGTTAAAGTATATAATTTGTTTTAAGAATCTTATTCGATTATTCGTCAAGCCAATAACATTTTAAAAAAATTTGACTTTTTTCTCTCTCTCTCTTTCCCTTGACTATAAATCTTGGGTATGGAACAGCCTCGTGAAGCACATTGAAATAAAAAATGAAGCTTGAAATATTGTGTAAATAAACCATCAAGCCCATGACTTCAACCTCGCCGGAGCTCAGAAATCTCCCCCTCTTCCGGTTTGATCAACAAGCCCTAACATTTACATGCAACTTCTTTATTTCTACGCCAACAACAACAACGCTATAGTCAGCTCCTCCAGCTGCCGTGGCCGGCTACTGAAGAACATGTTGGAAAAAGAGATAGTGAAAGAGATAAGAATAGAAAGAATAGATGAATGTTGCAGTGCTTTATTATTGTCTACTGACTTGATGCTTAGAGGGTTACACAATTCCCGTATTTATAACTTATACACTGGACCAGAAATAGTAAATCATCGAAATCTAGAAAAATTCAAATCAACTAACAATCTCCTAAAATCTTGGTAGTTTGAATATTTGAATCATATCTCAATTACTCTAAATCATATCTTTTTGAATACTTTGAATCATATCTCAACACTCCCCCCCTTGATTCAAAGTTACAAATGCCAAGTAATCGTCTGAAGTAGCAAAACTTTTCTTTTGACAAAGCCTTGGTAAGTATGTCTGCTAGCTGTTCATCGGTGTTACAATATTCCAAGACAATTTCTTCGTCTGCAACAAGATCACGAATATAGTGATGTCGAAGTTCAATATGTTTTGTTCTACTGTGAAACGCTGGGTTCTTTGTCATAGAAATAGTTGCTTTATTATCACAAAATATCTTTGTTGCCCCTTTTTGCTCTTGTTGAAGATCAGCTAACATACTTCTTAGCCAAATAGCTTGACACGCTACTGAAGTTGCTGCAACATATTCTACTTCTAACGTTGACAATGCCACTGTTGCTTGCTTCATTGAGCTCCAAGTGATCGCTCCTGACCCTAAAGTGAAAACATTGGCTGAAATGCTTTGTCTCTTTGCTTGTAACATACTTTTTGCCATCTCCACAATGGTTCGATTTTTTCGTTCAGCAATTCCATTTTGTTCTATAGTGTAGGGAGTTGTTCATTCCCTTTGGATGCCCTCTTCTTCACAAAACAGATTGAACTCTTTAGATATGAACTCGCCACCTCTGTCTGTTCGAAGAACTTTAATGTGACAGCCACTTTGGATCTCTACCATAGCTTTAAAAGTCTGGAACTTCTGAAAAGTTTCTAATTTACGTTGTAGGAAGTAAACCCAGCTCATGCGACTATAATCATCAATGAATAGTAAAAAATATATACTCCCACCCAAGGACTTCGTTTGCATTGGTCCACATGAATCAGCATGAATTAGTTCTAGACAATGTGAAGCTCTTCTAGCTTTTCCAATATGAAAGGACTTCATAGTCTACTTGCCATAAATGCATCCTTCACATAAATTAGTTGAGTCAATTCTTGGTAATCCGAACCTTTATGAGTATTTTCAGGCCGTTCATATGAAGATGTCCATATCTGAGATGCCATAATGTTGAGTCTTTCATGCTAGCAGCAAAAGCAAAATTCTTCATGTTAGAAATATGGAGTGGAAACATCTTATTTGAAGTCATGGCAATTTGAACTTTATGGCCTAATTTCTTATGTGTAATGACACATGTGTTGTCATCAAATAGAACTGAATGTCCTCTGGTCTTCAATTGTCCAACACTCACTAAATTATACCCTAAATCAGGTACAAATTGAGCATTATCTAATTGTTTTATCTTACCATGACTGGTTTCGACTTTCACTGTACCTTTTCCCTCAACTTGCATTTCTTTTGTGTTTCCAAGTTGGACCTTAATTTTTTGCGTCTCATCAAGCTCTTGAATAAGGATTTGGTGCCTCTCATATGGTTCGAGCATCCACTATCAACAAACCGTAAGTCACCCTTTTTTGGATTAGTATCCATGCACGCCATAAGCAGCTTTCTTCTTTTTCTTTATTCTCTGCTGCAAAATTCATTCGTTGATTTTTATACCAACAATCAGATTTTGTGTGCCCATACCTTCTGCAATGGTAACATTGTATGACATTCCTTTGTTCATTGAATTGTCTCTGTCCATCACTTCTCCATCTACCCTTGTTATCACGACTACCATGGAAGCTGCGAAATCCCCCTCTTCTACCTGCTAAATGAATATTTTCTCTTTCGTTGTTTTTGTTGTTGGTTGTCTCCTTCACCTGTAGTGTCTTTTCTTCGTTTCTTTATGATGCTCTATTGATTCTTGCCTCATGAGCCTGAAGCGAGTTCATCAGTTCATCAATGGAGAGTATGGATAGATCCTTAGCTTCTTCTATGGCAGCCACCACATGGTCAAACTTTGGAGTCAAGCTTCTCAACACCTTTGCAACAATTGTTTCGTTTGAAATTTTCTCTCCATAGGTACGCATCTAACTGACTATTGTCATTGCTCTTGACAAAAAATCAGAAATTGATTCGCCATTCGTCATGAGTAGAGTTTCAAAATCACGTCTTAGAGATTGTAATTTTACTGTCATGACCTTTGAATCTCCTAGAAACTCCTTCTGTAGAATTGACCATGCCTGCTTTGATGTGGTTGCTGCTGCAATTCGTGAGAAGATAGTCTCATGAACTGCTTGCTGAATAATGAATAAAGCCTTGGCATCGTTTTTCTTGATTTCTCTTAGTCTCTCCTTTTCTTCTATTGTGGGTTCTAATACATCAACAAACCCGTCCTCCACCAAGTCCAATAGCTCCTGCGATCTGAGCAAGATCTTCATCTTGATGCTTCACCACTCATATTTCTTACCATTAAAGATCGGTAACAACCGTGCAGAGGAAGAAAAGCCAGCTACTGTCATTTTTGTTTTGTGAAAGAAAATAATCACTCGCCCTCGTGTCGAACGAACCTGACTCTAATACCAAAATTGTTGGAAAAAGGAATAGTGAAAGAGATAAGAATAGATAGAATAGATGAATGCTGCAATGCTTTATTATTGTCTACTGACTTATGCTTAGAGGGTTACACAATTCTATAGCTTATATACTGGACCAGAAATAGTAAATTATCAAAATCTAGAAAAATTCAAATCTACCGATAATCTCCTAAAATCTTGGTAGTTTGAATATTTGAATCATATCTCAATCAGTCTGTCTTTTTGAATACTTTGAATCATATCTCAATTACTCTCAATCATATCTCAACAGGACAGCCTCTCAAAGGCCTTGACTTTCTACTACCCTTTTGTCGGCCGCCTTCGAGACGGAGGAAACTTCATCGACTGCAATGACATGGGTGCCATCTTCTCCGAGGCAAAGCTCCGGTGTTCCATGTCAGATTTTATGAACAACTTCAATTTTGAAAGGGAGGAGATTTTGAAGTTGACTTTTGCCGTTGACATCAATGGAAATGACCCAACATTCAATCCTTTGTTGTTGGTTCAGTTGACTCAATTTGAATGGAGGAGATGTGATGTTTGTGTTCTGCTCCCACAAAGTTGCAGATATGGCATCATTGACTAATTTCATGAATGATTGGGCATCCATTTCTCGTAGCTCCGACGACGGCGATCTGCCGGTGGTGAGTCCTGAGATTAATGGGGTCAGTTATTTTCCGCCGGAATTGGATGCCGGCGGTGACCCATCTGGTGGAGGGCATGGTTCGGGAACGGAGAGACGAGATGAAAATGTGATCTCTAAGAGATTGGTGTTTGAGGGTTCGAAGATTGCGGCTCTTAAAGCTATGGTTTGCGAGGAAGTGGAGAATCCAACTCGAGTTCAGATTCTCACTGCTTTCATCTACAAAGCAGTCCTCTCCGCTAAATATTCAGCCACAGGTGGGTTAGGTTTGGATAATCTTTAAATTGGATTCAATATCAATATGAAAATTTTAATATTTCGATAAGCAAAGAAAATCTTAAAAATTATCGAGGATCCAAGACCGGTGTTGTAATTTATCGTGAAGAACAGGTTCATGCATCTCGTATAGGCATGTATTGACATTTATTTGGTTCCGTAGACCTTTGGTTCTTTCTCATTTATTTTATTCATAATCCTTTGTCCTAGAGATTTTGGACGATGAGAGTGTGAGATATACACTTGTAAGGTTAGAGTGATTGACTATGTTGGGAGGGAGTTTCACATTAGCTAATTTAGGAATGATCATGGGTTTATAAGCAAGAAATATATATCCCTTTGTATAGGCAACAAAACCATGAAAGTTTATACTCAAAGTGGACAATATTATACCATTGTGAAAATTCGTGATTCCTACCATGGTATCAGAGTCATGCCCTTAACTTCGTCTTGTCAATAGAATCCTCACATGTAGAACAAAAAAGTTGTGAGCCTTGATTAAAGGGAGGCTGTTCGAGGGCTCTATAGACCTCGGGGGAGACTATATAGTGTACTTTGTTGAGTGGAGGATTGTTGAGAGGGAGGGAATCTCGCATTGGCTAATATACTAATTTAGGGAATCATCATAAATTTATAAATAACTAATACGTCTACGTTGATACCAGGCTTTTTGATTAATTTCTATTTGTGGGTGTGTGAGTGAGACTTAGGCTACAACCATTAGTACCATATTATTGTGGTTGGCATTAGGTTAAAACAAAAAGATCCTCACTTTTGTCTGTGGTGCTAATTTGTTCTACAAAGGGAGTCGGCCGGCGACAAGTCTGCTGCAGCTGATCAACGTACGCAGGAGAGTGGAGCCACCATTACCGGAGACATTAACAGGAAACATAATCACATTTTTCATAGCATCATCGACGGCAGCGGAGCAGAGGGAAATGGAGCTATGCAACATGGTGGGTGACATGAAGACAAGCTTTGAAGAGTTCTGCAAAACATTCCCAAGAAACTACAGAGATGAAGCATGGAGTTCGCTTCACAAATTACACGCCAAAGAGTCGATGGAGACGTGGAGAAATCCAGGGGAGCGTAGTGTGTATACATGCACCAGCTGGTGCAGATTTCCTATGTACGAAGCGGATTTTGGATGGGGGAAGCCTGAATGGATCACTGTGCCTGAGGCTCCATGGAAGAACATGATCTTGTTGATGGATGCCAAAAATGGCGACGGAATTGAAGCCATGGTCAGCTTGGACAAGGAGGAAATGGCGGCCTTTGAGCAAAATCAAGAGCTTCTTTCCTTTTGTGAACTCAAAACTGCAGCACAAATGCTTTCACCAATTGCGTAAGACATTTAATATTGATAGTGATTCAAACTTTAGAGGGTAATTAATGTTAAAGATTGTTGAGAGTTAGTTTCACGTTGATTAATTAAAGAACAGTGATCATGAGTTTACAAGTAATACATCTCTATTGGTGGATATTGCTCCGTATATTTGTGTAGCAAAATCTAATGAAGATTAGAGTTGTATACCGGAGTGAAATTAGAAGGGAGAAACCTTCTCTTTTTCTCGTTCCTACCACCTCTTTCAATCTCCACATTACGAACTTATTCAGTGGGAATTATACGGAGATAGAGAGATTTAAAGGAGAGTGGGTAAACTTTTTTTTACTGTTCGTTACAAAACTAGATTCCCACAAAATTTTCACCGTAAATCCCTATCTCGATCTCCAAGGAAAACCTGTAAGATCATGTATCGCCATTTGCAGCATGCCACCAATTTAAATAATATCTTTATACACACAAATTTATTTTTTTCAATTTTATTCATCAATAATTTTTAAACGACAAAATTCAACGCATAAAATACAAAAATCCGAGCTTTTTAAGATATTAGAGATAAAGGCCAACATGACAGACACATAAGACACTAAATACACGTACTTAGTCCAAATACCAAAAGACGAAAATAATTGTTGAGTTAAGCAACTTGTGATAAATTATTTGAAGATACACAAAACCCAAGATTCATATTTCAAGCACCACAATAAGTTTTGAGGGCAGATTGAGCTCTTTGCCCAGCTTCCGTGTAGTAGAACTGAAGGAACTCAACATGATCAAATGGGTTGAACAGCAAAGGATGTTCTTCATCCACAAGCTCCTTTGGTGCCTTTATCATATACCCTGCTTTTGGGATTGAGAATAGCCCCGCTGAGTACCTTGCTTTCTCTCCACTCATCACCACTCTATGATATGGAGAATACAATCTTCCATTCGTCCACGCCTGCATTAACGATCCATCGATCGATCGATCAAGTATCGATCTAACTCGAACAGAGAAAACTAAAAACAAAATTGTATCGTTACTCACGTGGAAGGAATCTCCGATCATGACAACGAAGGAGTTCGGGGATGGTTGGAAGCTAATCCATTTGCCATCTTTGGTCTGTACCTGCAAACCCTCAACATGGTTTTGATATAAAATGGTTACGATGTTCTTATCGGTGTGGGAATGAAGGCCAAGCTGTGTGTCATTGCTTTCAGGGCCTTTATATTTCATCACTCTAAGAAGATAGTTTGTTGAGTCCAAATGTTCCTCCATGTATTTTTCAACTCCCAAGCTCTCTACAACCATCCTCCTCACCATTTTGTCTAGTTCTGATAATTGTTGTGAATATGATTCGATAACTTTGCTGCCAAAAATCCAAAATTTAAACAAGAAACACTAAGAAGTTACTTGAATCTCACGAAATTTGTTGAGTTGAGAATTATTGGGAAAGAGTCCTACTGTAATCAGATATTGTCCTCTTTGACTTGGAGAGGTTTCCACATCCTTATAAAGGATGTTTGGTGATCCTCTCAATCAATGTGGGATCTTACAATCCACCCCTTTAGAGCACAACGTTCTCACTAGCACTTGTTCCCTTCTTGAATCGATGTGGGACCCTCTGATCCACCCCTTCAGGCCAGCGTCCTTGCTGGCACACCACCTCATGTCCACCCCCCTTCGGAGCTTAGCCTCCTCGCTGGCATATTGCTCGGTGTCTGGCTCTGATACCATTTGTAACAGCCGAAGCCCATCACTAGAAGATATTGTCTTCTTTGGACTTTCTCTTTTGGGCTTCCACTCAAGGTTTCAAAACGCGCATGCTAGGGAGAGGTTTCCACATACTTATAAAGTGTGTTTCGTTCTCCTCCCCAACTGATATGGGATCTTACAATCCACCTCCCTTTGGGGTTCAGCGTCCTCACTGACACTTGTTCCCTTCTTTAATCATTGTGGGACCCTCCAATCCACCTCCCTTCGAGGCCAGCATCCTTGCTAGCACACTGCCACGTGTCCATCCCCCTTCAGGACACAGCCTCCTCATTGGCACATCGCCCAACCCCACCGCTAATAGAGGATAATCATGTGTTTATAAGTAATGATTATATCTCTATTGATATGAGACCTTTAGGAAAACCAAAAGCAAGACTATGAGAGATTATGCTCCGACAATATGATACCCACCATTATAGAGAGTCGTAGTTCCTAACCGAATCCAATATGAATTGAAAAGAAAGAATATACAAACCTGAAGGTTGGGTTTCCTTGAGGCCAGAAGATATTGGCAAAGCTTTGGACCTTTTCAGGTATGGTGGAGTCATCCACGCCCATGCTTTCAAAAAGTGGAGCCATTGGGTATTGTCCAACATAGCCATGGAAGGGCTTTTTAGAAACGTTTCTGAGCTTGGTTTGCAGAGGGAGGTCGAAAAGCTCTTCAAGTGCTTCGAACAGCCCCTTTCTAACCTCATCGGCCACTTTGTCAAAGGAGGCTTCGAAGCACCCAAATTCCTGGAGTGCTTCCTTCACTAGTGCTTTTGCCAACTCCCACTTGGGGCTGCCTGCTTCTAGGTTGGAGAAATCTATGTGGGGAAGCTTTAGAGAGGGTTCGCTATCCATTTCCCTCTGGTCAATGTGTTCTGTTGGAGAGGGTGTGGAGAAAAATGGTTGGTTTTGTCCCCTTTTATACACCTCATTATTGCAATCATTAGTTTTTTAACTGACAAGATTCAAGTGTTTAATTTCATTCTCGGTGTTAATGTTGGTTTAGTAGGGTGTTTTCGACAAAAGTATTCTTTTCGATCTCTATGCATTTCACCATTCCATCGAAAATTTCCTCGACGTGTCTAGAATCGAACCCTAACTCTTAAAATTAGACTCAAATATCTTGATCATTGTCTTTCGAAAGTTTTACGAGAGTTCTTCAAGTTCTTAGTAGTTGAAATAATTTTTGTAAGTGCTTAACAATTTAGGTTTGTGTTGTAAATATCGCCCAAATAGTTTCTCTAAATTGCTTACTCGTCTTCAAATGATAGTATGATCAAATGCGACAGAGTGGTCCAAAGTCATGAATTAATTAAGTAATGTCACCGTGTGGTAATACGTCAATTCATTCAATTTAATTATTAAAGTTGTTTCACTAAAATACACATTATAATTACTATATATATATATATACATGCAAGTGGGTCCCCTTTAAATTTTAATTTTTTACAATATAAAGTTTATTAAATTTGTGGAGTTAGATTTCTCTAAAATAATTATTTCTTGTATGTTTTTTTTTAAAAAAAAAATTGAATTAATTAGTAATTTAAATGGTTAATTCTCCCGATAGAAAATCTCCATTATTATTTTCTAAAACCTCCTGATAGAAAAGAAAATATTAACTACATAATTATCTAATTATTCTTATACTATTAAATGATCTAAGTTATTAATATATAAATTTGAAATAATATTTATATTGTCTCTATCTCGAGTAAGCTTACGAAGATTTTTTTTCTACCACTCCCTTTCCCATTTCCCACCTAAACCGTTAGGTGGGTTCTACGGGCCCATCTCCACGAAAAAAATGAGACATCCCTACTTATAACTCTGTACATCAATTTGATTATTCTACATCATATTTGCTAACGGTTTGTCACATTATCTAATTGACATTATATTGTGGTCCATAGAGTTCTTTTTTAATTAAAATAATATAATTAAATAAGAAAAACCTACGTGGCCTCCAAATTATTGATGTATTTTATTATTTGGGGTTATTAGACGTAAATCATATTATTCAAGCTCTGTAATTATCGATAAATTGTGGACTATGCTATTTGCAGTAACATAAATCATAATAACCTCATGAATTATTTCAAGAACTTTATTGTTAAGTTTTTAATTTATTTCTTATATACTAATTTTGGATTTGACCAATCATATCTATAAGATAAGATTATATACGATCATGAAAATCTAGTTATATTTATATAAATTGCATCAATAATTTATTTAGATTTCACCAACTCCATTTTTTAATGATTTGAAAAACATGATTTGTATATTTTTATTATTCTCACGTATTTGTATATTTTTAATGGAGCAAAACCACTCCTACTTTTATTATTAATTTTAAAATAGACTAAAATCTTAAAAAATGTTTTGTTTTAAAAATATCTTTAAATTTTCGAGCGTTTTAATAATATTTTAAATTTGTAGTTGAATGGTCACACGCTTGAATTTTGTTGATAATTTGTATCATAATCTTAAAGGCAACCACTAAGAAAGAAAGAAAGAAACATATACATTACTAAGTCCAAGTTAAAAAAATTCTTTATGATTGAACAACAGCGGGCTAGCTAGTATTGTTCGTTTTGGCCCGTTATGTATCATCGTCAGTCTTACAGTTTTAAAACGCGTCTATTAGGGAGAAGTTCCCCCTTAGGGACCAGTATCATCACTCACACACTACCGGTGTATGGTTCTGATATCATTTGTAATCACATTAAAAAGTAGATATTATAGTCATCAGTCTCATAATTTTTAAACATGTCTACTAGGGAGAGGTTTTTCTATTGTGGTCTCATCATCTTTGCTGATACAACGCTAGTATTTGACTTTGATATGATTTGTAACAGCTCAAGCTCATCGTTAGTAGATATTGTCTGTATTGGCCCGTTACGAATCAATGTCAGCCTTACTATTTTAAAATACGTTTACTCGGGAGAAGTTCCACAACCTTAAAATCATAAAGCTGACGGCGATATGTAATGAATTAAAGTAAGCAATATATGCTAGCGATGGGTTGGGCTGTTAGCATCACTACGAATGTTATATTTAGTTAATTTGGTTGTTGAGAAAATTGGTGTAAATTAAGAAAAAATAAATGGACATGAATTGCTTTTAAATTGATTATTTCCAAATTCAAACCTTAAAATATTGATTACACTAACAATAAGAGGATTTTTTTATTAAAAAAAAATATGAAAAATTAAGGGTTTAATTATTAATGAAAATTTTAAATCGAGTAATAATTTTTGTCAATATACTACCTTGTAATTTTTTAATTATTTTTTTTAGAGTTTAAACATATTATTGGAAGTTAATTTTTTTTTTTTTTTTCCAAAGTAAAGTATTGTAGAAAAATATTTAAAATTAAATTAAAAAATTTGTGGTCCATGATTTGTGCATTAAGATATTGGTTTGGGCTATTAGAAAAAAACAATTATAATAATAATTCTTCCTGGTTGATAAAATAAATTTTTATATTTTAAAAAAGAAATAATAATTTATCCCTTCCCATCATTGTTTGCAATAATTCATTAAACCAAAAAAATATATATACATATATATAATATAATATTATAATATATATATTTATTTTTTTTTTTCAATTCCCTCCTATTATTATGTAACCGTTTTATACGAAAATAATCATTCGAAACATAATCATAAAATATTGTGATGGACTTACATGTTTAATAAAATGTCTTTAAAACAAATCAATGGAAAAATTAAAATAGACATAAGTAAAAAATAAAATAGAAATACACTATAGTCTATGAAATTAAATACAATTATCTTATACATGTGTCATGGTCTTTAAAGTTGCATTGTCACTGTCAATCGTGCAGGAGGCTTTGGTTTTACCTGGAAAAATAAACTAGCACGTGACTTGAGTATTTTTAAGAAATGTTCAATAAATGACTCAGTATTGAGGTTAGATGCAAATACATACAATCATGAATGAGACCTATCGTTTAAATTTGTATTCTCTTAGGTGACTATCCTAAATAGGTAATTGGATATGTATTAACTATTCTACACATAGCTCATATTTGCAAATATGGACCCACTAGTCGGTTCGTACACCTCCTAGGCCCCTTTCCTTGTCGGACTAGCATTCTTTGGTGCTCTTGCCAGACATCCAATAGGAATAGTGACCGTCATAGTATTATGATAAACATAATAATCATTTTCCTTTTCTGAATGTATGCGTGCGTACCCATCCTAAATAGGGAAATTTTTCAAGGCATGAGGTCCCAACATTTCTCATTTATTAATTCGTTTAAATCAACTCCTTCCATTTTCCTACCTATCATATCATTTTATAATATAGCCTTTAAAACATATATTAGGGTAACATATTTACTTTGTATCATTCCTATCATACATCGTATTATGTACATCATGCACATAACATATCCTTCAATACATAATATCATATTATATCATATCATGCACGTAACATATCACAAGCTTCAGGAGGAAGTATCTTCCGGAGGAAGTATGTTATATGAAAGTGGGTTGTCTTTGAACGGAGAAGATAGAAGAAAATGAGGTGGAAAAATGGATTATTATAAAGTGGGTTGTCTTTTGTGACTCATTTTAAATCGAAATGCAATTTGATGAGGCAGATAGAAAACTTCACGTACCTCTTTCGTCCCTCTTTTAGCTTCGGCCATAACTTGTTGCGTCAAGGTTTCATAAGCGAACTCGTCAATGAAGTCATCGACATCGTAGAAAGCCTCGTTGACCCATGAAATCCAATTCTTCACTGCATGGGTGTTGGATTGTTGCCCCTTTGCATCAAAAAGCACAGCTTCCATGGCTGAAATGGTATGTTTCAGCTGGTTAAGCTCATCATCCACTCCCAAAGCAATTGAAACTGTGGGATTATAGGAGAGCCCAATTTGGTTACAAGGGATGCGGCAACATTGAATAGAATTGATTCCGCCATTTCAATGATTCAAACTAGTTTGATTGAAGGTGTTAACTTCTTTTTTTCTTTCTTTGAACCTGTCAATATAAATGTATACATACATATATATATATATATCCCTATTTAAATGTCAAGTGGGATAAAATATATTGTAAAAGGAAATTAAATATTGAAGCATTGGAAGGAGTGATGGCTCTTCGATTCCCTAACTTGTCAATTGGAGGATCCCACATGCATATGCTTCAATATTGCAAATGAGAATTAAGCATTAGTGTAGAAATCTCTCTACATAAGCGTTTTAAAAATCTTGAGAAAAAGCTCAAAGAGAATAATATTTGGTAAGGTACACTTAGTTATCAGAGCTAGATACCGAGTGATATGTCAGTGAAAAGGTTGAGCTTCGAAGGGGGTGGACGTGAGGCGATGTGCCAGTAAGGACGTTGGGACCGAAGGGGGTCGATTGGGGAGTCTCACATCGATTGGAAGGGAACAAGTACCAACCAGGACGCTAGGTCCGGAAGGAGGGTAGATTATGAGATCTCATATTGGGAAGGAGAACGAAATAAGTATATTCGATCTTAGAAGGAGTAGACTGTGAGATCTCACATCAGTTGAAGGAGGAAAACCAAACATTCTGTCTAGTTGGTGGGTAAACCTCTATCCTAATATATGGGTTTTAAAAACTATTTATATTTTTGAGGATCTTTTTTATACGATGAATTATATTTTTTAAAAAATTTAATGAAATGATACACCTATACCATTTGTTGATGTGATTGAAAGTCTCCTAAAATGATACCCATGTTTAATTGATGGTTTGTTTTTAATATCCAGTCCCTATGCCTATCTTCGAGCCAGAACTGATTTTTTTTTTTTTTTTTTTTAATCAACCAATCTGTTAAACTTGGGCTTTTCTAGTCTTTATCCGGGCCCAAAAGCCCAAATCGGATAAGAAAAGAAAAAAAGATTTCCGCAGCCAGGGTTTGAACCTGGAATTTCTCAACAGAAACTTTCCAATTGTGCTACTGCGGATTTTAATTTGGATATGCAAACTAAAATTATATAGTTTAAACTCGACATAATGGTTTTATTTATTAACGTTTTAATTCACCCTCCTAAGTATTTTTGAAACGTGGTACACTGTGTATTTTTTTTTTTAATTAGAGGCAATTTTTAAGTCTTTTTATAAAAGAATTCAAGATATTAATGAATCCTTCGAAAACTCAAGAGTATTTTTAAACCATTTTAAAAGTTCAAAGGAAATTTTTTTAATAAAGTATTAACAGTTTCTCTCCAAAACTAACGGGATAAGTGTTTTTAAACTTTAATTAAAAAAAAATTTGGAAATTGGTATTATTGAAATTTTTGAAAGTCTAAAGTATTTAAATATTTTATAAATAGATAATCTGCCTCTTTTATAAATACTCCTACACCCTATTAAGTTCTTCCTCCTAAGAAATTTTTAATAAATTTCAAACCATATCAAGCAAAGCAAATTGTAAAAAGTATTCTAAAGAGTATCTTTTAATTTTTTATTGATTGCTTTCAATAAAAGTGTGAGTGTTTTTCACAAAAGATTTGTGTTAAAACACGAGCATAAGGTAACAATGTGGATACAAACGTTATCTGGGAAATCCCCCTCGATAAGAATCAAGGATATTCACCAATTGTGTTAAAACTTGAAAATTATTAACTTTGTATTATTCTACACTTAAAAATATTTGTATTAATTAAATAGAAGGATTATTAACCTTAGGAACTAATAGTTTTTAGAGTTGGTCTTTGGTCAACACTCTCAATGTGAGCAATAAAAAAAGGACTAAAGTGATGAAGACAATTAGAAGTATCTACGAAGAGCTTACGGTTGGCTTTTTGAAATCTCCCATCTGTTGGTTATGTTGGTTATGTAAGCATGCATTTAGTGGCTACCCTAAACGCGACACCATCTCAAAACATCACTGTGTGAAGCTTTGATTGCCACCATACTAGAAGTTAAAGGCAAAGTGATCATTGAGATGGTTGTATGAATTAAACTTGATATTATGAGAAGATTTCAAAAAAATAAAAGATAAAACGAAGAAGAATGTTGTGTCAACCATTAGTTTGATTACATCGCGTTCAGTTTGAGCTGGGCTATGAATTGGGTAGATCAAGAAAACAGCAGTAGCAGCTGCAACAGGAGCTAAATATGCAACAACAATCCAAGTGATATTGAGCATGTTTCTCATCTCTTCTCGAGAAACAAGTGGGCTATTTCTTTGCAAAATTGTGCTCAATTTCATATGTGGGCATTCGTGTGCCAAAGTCACTTCAGAGCTTGTTGAGGATAAAGTGAGAATCATTCTATTTTCTTTCAAAAGGAATTACTTCAGTATAGAAATTGTTTATATTTTCATATTTTATTAGTATAATATAATTGAATAGGTGGATGATTGCTATTCTATAACCAGGTACGAAATGAAAAAAAAAATAAAAAAAATTATGTTTCTATTATTGAAAATTGGATTAGGTTAGCTTTAACGCTAAGTCAACTTGAACCACGGTTATAGTTGACTCAAGAATTAAAAAAAATAAAAAAATAAAAAAATAAAAAAATAGGACTTAAGCTTTCCCAATTATATCTATTATTTTTAAAATTTTAAAAAGGTTTTAAAATGATGTTAAACTTTCCATTTTAGTTCTACCAAATCTACACTATTATTAATATATAATATATATATATATATATAAATGTATTTTAGATTAATAGTTAATTAACTCTTCATTAACTAACGAGAATTATATTTTCTGCCCCAAACACACTATAAACAAAAATGTTGAGAACGGTTTATTAGAATATTTTACATTTTTTAAAATATAAATTATATTGAAAATTAAAAATTATTAATTAAAAAAAACATATAAACTAAAAAATAAATGAGATTTTTATATTTTTTTTTTTACAGGATAAAGATTGTTTTTGTTGGGGGAAAATATAATATAAATAAAGAGGAAATATAAATCTATGAGAGATTTAAACTTAATAAAAGAGGTGTATATATTTTTTTTTATCTCGTCTCTTTTTATTTTTAATATGATTTTTCTAATTCTTTAAATTATTTATTTTTTCAATTTTTCTTATAAATTATTTATTTGAGAATAATTATTAATATTAACGTTTAAACAACTTAAAATTCAAAAGGCATATTATTTATGATATATTTATCAATGAATTAAAATTAAACTAAAATTTAATGGATTAAAATTATTTTAATAATTTAATTTAATAAAACTAAACTAACAAAAGTAATAAAATAAAATTCTTTGTAGTAATTGAGGACTACAAAATATTAATTTTTTATATAGATTTTTTATAACATGTAATAAAATTATTGAAAATATTTTATTTATATAAAACTGTAGTAGCATTTTTTATGCAATACCAAACACCGTTATTTGATTCGTCGACATCTTGTCCTCTGACATTTTATTACGAGGCATCTTATTCTCCATAAACAAAACTCCGACAAAAGATCCCTCTACTTTTAATTTTTCCAAAAACACTATTACGTCATATCTAAACATACGGTTCAAAGAATAAATTCTTTTACATACGACAAAAGTACTTTTAGCATGTCAAAAGCATCTTGGGACGTAGATTCAGATAAGTTTGAGATAACTTCTAAAAAAAAAAATTGGATATTTAATTACTCGTTAACTATACATAATTATTTTCATAAAGTTGAGATTAAATTAACGGTTTAATTATAATTCTTCAACTTTGGGAAACTGTCTTTTAATCTAATAAATTTTCAAAATTTTAATTTTGAATCAAATAAATTAAATATAGTCACTTACTAGTAAAATATAATTTAAAAATCTAATAAATCTTAATTTAAATTTTTTTAATTTATTCTAACACAAAATTTAGGTAAGAAAATTAATACTAAGGTAGAAATAGTGAAGGGCAAAACAGGAAATTTGGCGAAGTTAATTTTGTACGTTGAAGTCTTCAAATAAAACGCGCGTCATCTCCAGATGCCATAATCGATTCAGGGACTTGAAATGGAGGAACGTCCCTTTGTTAATTCTACAGAACCACAGCAGGTTCGTCTTCTTTCTCTCTTATCCTTCGATACGTATTTGTTAGTCGATTAGTTATGAATATTTGTATCCGTTATACACTCGATTCATTCATTTGTTATTCTTTCCTGTGATTTTGGAGTTGATATGAAGTGGGGAACACTCTTCTGCTAGGATTCTATAATCTTGTTTCTTGCATTTGTGCATTGCCTTTTTCCTGCAAATCTGTCAACTGGTCTTTTGTTTGTTTTGATTCATGTACTGTTTTGTTTTCGTCTTGAAAACTCCTTTTTAGAAGTTTTGATTGAAGGAATTGTTATGGTTGGGGTGTGTTTTTAGTGAGGAGTTGAACATGGATCAACTTTTGATTGTTGTGATAATTGGTTTGAGGAATTGAATGAACGGTTTTTATATGTTGCGTAATTTGTTTATGAGTCTTTGAGCCCTTTCTTCCAATGTAGTTTTTGTTTGCTTTTGATGGATGGGGCTCCGTTGGTTTCTACAAATACATCTAGAGATTTGCAGGAAGGTTTTGTGCCTCCAAGTTGTGTTCAAACCATCTCTTAAGATCAATTATTCAAAGGAACAGAACACCCAACAGCTATCTTATAAGGGCCAATCAATTTAAACTATTATCAAAAGGAAAGAATTGTGAAATCTGTAGATAAGTGGAAATTTCCCACATGAATTATTTGCATGAAACTTGCGAGTAATTAGTGCGCATTTCTTGTCTTGTAAGGTGGAGGATGGAGGTGAAAGTCCGAGGTACACTATTGATGAAGCTCTTGTATCCATGGGTTTTGGGAATTACCAAATTCTTGTGCTTGTTTATGCTGGAATGGGATGGGTTTCAGAAGCTATGGAAATGATGTTACTCTCCTTTGTTGGACCTGCAGTTCAGTCTGCGTGGAGCCTTTCTCCCCGTGAAGAGTCTTTGATTACCAGTGTGGTTTTTGCAGGCATGTTAGTTGGGGCCTATTCATGGGGCATAGTTTCTGATATATACGGACGAAGGCAGGTCCTCCTTTACTCTAATATCATTTCACTTTCATTTAAACATGTAAGCTTGATTATGTGACTTCCTTCCACTTCTTAATACATTTTGAACAATCTACTTGCATACTTATGAAAGATTGTATTATATTCCAAACTTTGAAATTGAGTTCTTATGATATAGAACTGAACGTTTATGACAATCTTGATTCTATACTTCCTTTGGTTTTTCATTTTGACTTTTCTCATTCAGGAAAGGTTTCTTCATTACAGCAACAATCACTTCTATCGCTGGATTTCTAAGTGTTTTTGCCCCAAATTATATATCTTTGTTAATTCTTCGCTGTCTAGTTGGCGTTGGGTTGGGAGGTGGCCCTGTACTTGCATCCTGGTTCTTGGAATTCATTCCTGCTCCTGAAAGAGGCACTTGGATGGTTATTTTTTCAGCATTCTGGACCATTGGAACAATCCTTGAAGCTTCATTGGCATGGGTATAATCTAGCTTTTCAGTTATGGTTCAGTGCATGTTTCATTCTGGTCAATCAACTTTGACATTTGTTTGCAAATGATATCTAATTTTTTAGATTTTTTAACTCTTATAAATTTCACGCAGTATTCTACTGTTTCCTTCGATAAAATTTCAAAGTAGCTATATGGATACCGTCTGTCATATATGACACGTTTATAAATGGTATCAAGTCAAACATCGGGCGATGTACCAGCAAGGAGGTGTGCCAGCAAGGATGTTGGATCTTGAAGGGAAGTGGATTGGGGTCCCGTATCGATTGGAGAAGAAAACGAGGGCTAGCGAGGACGCTGGGCCCCAAAGGGGGTGGATTGTGAGATCCCATGTCGGTTGGGTAGGAGAACGAAACATTCTTTAGAAGGGTGTGGAAACCTCTCCTTAGCAGATCCATTTTAAAAACCTTTAAGGGAAGCCCGAAAGAGAAAGCCTAAAGAGAACAATATCTGCTAGCAGTGGACTTAGGCCGTTACATTTTTCTTATTTATTTAGTCTATGCTTTCCAGCCGAGACCATTAAAATGGTTGCAGTCACCTTTATGTATACCCTCTTACTTGCAGATGGTCATGCCAAAATTGGGTTGGAGGTGGCTCCTCGCACTTTCTTCTTTTCCTTCATTTCTCCTACTACTCTTCTACCAATTTACTCCAGAGTCCCCACGATATCTCATTTTACAAGGTAGAACAAGTGATGCAGCTATTATTTTAGAGAAAATAGCACGACGTAATAGAACAAATCTCCCTCCTGGTGTTCTTGTTTCTAGTGACACATGTGATTTTGAGAAGCAACGTATTCCCCTGGAAGATGCACATTTGCTTTCACCAACACAAACGAAAGTTGAAACTTCTCAAGCAACAAAATTTAATATGGTGGGTCTCTCTCCATTGTTAAAGCTTCTTTCTCGAGAACTGATTGTGTCTACATTGCTCCTCTGGGTGGTTTTCTTTGGCAATGCCTTCTCTTACTATGGCCTCGTGTTGCTGACCTCTGAGTTGACTGGGACAAGTAGCTGTACGTCTACTGATTTACATCTAAAAGAACATGAAGATTTCCACTTCAGATATGTCTTTATCTCTAGTTTTGCAGGTAACAGTCTTCTGGTTGTTCCAAAGTTTCCTCTAGTTAGGGGCAACCTTTTGTTGCATGGATGATAATCTAACCACAAATTTTCTTTCAAGAGTTACCTGGTCTCGCATTAGCAGCTGTCATGGTTGACAAAATCGGGCGTAAGCTATCGATGTCTTCACTGTTCTTCCTGGGCGCCACATTTCTATTTCCTCTAGCGTTTTATAGGATTGATGGATTGACAACGAGCCTTTTGTTTGGAGCTCGCATATGTATCACATCTACATTCACAGTTGTCTGTATATATGCTCCTGAGGTAAGTTGGAACACTAAACTTTACATTGCCAAGATAACATTGTGATGTTTTAAGAGAATGGTCTGTTGTTGTCTGCTTTTGATACTATGGTTTTTTTTATCTGGACTTGCTTTCTCCTATCATATGCCTTCCTTCTTTAAAACTGAACTCTTTTACTCTTCATGTTACTTTCTTGCGTGCTTTATCATGACATGATTGTTACAAATTTGCACTCTCTTATAAGAACATCTTTATTTTTCTCCTTACGTTTCTTGGTACAACAATTGTTCTTGCCTTGACTCTTACAATCTATGCAAACCACAGATATATCCGACCTCAATCCGAACAACTGGTTTTGGGGTTGCTAGCTCTATTGGAAGAATAGGGGGAATGTTATGCCCTCTTGTGGCAGTAGCTTTGGTTAAAGGATGCCATCAAACAGCGGCCATTGTTTTGTTTGAGATTGTATTTTTTGTGTCCGGGATATGTGTTGTGTTCTTCCCATTTGAAACCAAGGGACAAGATCTTCCTGAAACAATGTAGCTGGAAAGCTCAGAAATCATACTGATCACATAGTTCTAATAGGACTCGATCTCGCCCCCCATTACCTTTGTTCATTATCTGCTGCTATAGATGTCGTTGAAGAGACCGTATCCTTCAGTATCGACTCCGTGCTCGTCGTGCACATGTATAATACAAGGTGTACCATATTTGTATTCTCAAACTCTTGGATGGATAAAATGTAGGATGTCACTACAATAAGCATACTTCATCTATGAGTATTTATGCTCCGATCAAATTCATGAAGTTTAGACACTTGTAATATCTTTCATGTGTACTCTTTTGTCAAAGATCTCACATTAAAAAGCTGAAGAGACTTGTCGATGTTTATAAAGATATACTGATTACTTCAAAAAAAAAAAAAGAGGAACTTGACGCATGGTGTTTATAATTATTTAAAATTGAGATGTTTATTTTACTCGCAAGATCGTAACCCTGTGGGGACTCGCCCTAAATGGAGGGGGATTCCTCATTTAGACGGAGAATGAGGGAGAAACTGGGATGCATCCCGTTGGATAAATGGGGGCAGAGACGGGATTATATTCTCTATTCTCATCTTGGTCTGACCGGTCTCCATCCTGTTTAATATAAATATATTTTTAACCCATTTTAAAAATTAAATTTTAAAAATAAATTAGTTAATTTGGGGGGTATGATTTAAGGTTGAAATGGTAAATTGGTGGGTGTGATAAAAGCAGGGCCAGAAACTAGTTATCCCTTTTCTTCCCATCCTATTATATTCAAGCCATCCATATCAACACGTGGCTGAACGCCAATCTTCAAAAAAGCGTTTCAAAAATCAACACATTATCCAGAAGAAGAGGAAGATGATTCGATTCTCGAAAGCCAGAGCAGAGTAGAGTCAAAATCGAATCCAAAACATCAGAATGATAAGCCATGTAAAAGGTCCATTTCCACCGATACCAGCCCTAGCGCATCCAAATTGGAACAGCGCCGTCGTCCGATTCACCGCTCCGCTTGCGCTAACCAGAGCCAGTTGCCGGATTACAACCACTGCAGCGGCGATTTTGGCAGCCGCAGTCGTGATTGTTTCGCCGGCGCCGTCAGCCGCTATCGAGAGTAGCAGCAACTTATCGGAACAACAAGAAGAAAGTACTACGCTGTCTAACATTCCGCAGACGCTTTCCGGCGAGTGCGCGCAGCCGAGCGACTGTAAGAAGGCGAGAATTCAACGGCCAAAGTCGAGGAAGGCGGAATCGTGCACGATCAAGTGCGTTGGAACTTGCATTCGAGGCGGCGATGGATCTCCCGGAGAAGGCCCTCTGAACATCAGAAGGTAAGTATAGATTATTGGAAAATGGCAATTGATGAACACACACAAATTTGTAGGAAATTAAGCGGAATTCTTTGTGTTTGATCTCTGGAATTTCTTCGTTTATTATTTGCAGACCGATTGTTGTTTTCAAGCAAGGTTTTCGAAGTCGTCAATACTGGTACGTATGCCTCTTTGAATCTCAAAGTAATTTTAATTTTATTCCATTTTTGTTTGAGCAAGAAGTCAGTAAATGAAACATTTGAAACCAAGTTTAAAATTGAAGACAAAAGGGTTATCCATTGGGGATTACCACCAACTAGAGGCCAGTGATCAACGACCATTTCAGTAATGGTCAGTTGTTGCTGGACTCCATTTCTTGCCACCGGTCCTGGACACTAGTCATTGTTCGCTCGGTCCCAATCATTGTTCATCAGCCCCCAATCATTGTTCATCAGCCCCCAATCTCAATCAATATTCTCCTATCACCAGCCATGGATCACCAATCCCCAGTCTCAGTCGATGGTCTTTGATCCCAGATGCTACTTGTTGGTCCCTAATCTCAATTGGCGACCCTTGATCATAGTCATTAGTCAGTGATCCTCAACCTTGTTGCAACTATTGACAATTGGGTTCGGTAATTGTTAACCACCGACTATTGTAGGTGACCAACTCTAACCACCACTAAAATTTGAAGAAGTTATTAGTTCGTGTTTGCATATATTAGGTTGTTAAATAAGTCATATCGGTTGGATGATGAAAGTCTCACATCGACTAATTTAGGAAATGATTATGAGTTTATAATAAAAGAACACTATTTCCATTAGTATGAAGCTTTTTGAAAAAGTTCAAAATAAAGCCACGAGAGCTTATACTCAAAATAGACAATAACCATATTATTTGTGGAGAGTTGTGTTCATATAATAATGTCTACTTCAAAACCTATTTTTGAACCTTCTTAATAATTGGTTGAGTTTGGGAGATTTTGCAGTTTGGTGGAGTGTTCAGATATCTGCAATTTGATCGGCGATGGTGATGATGGACCATGACTACACTGTTTTTTTTCTGCGCTATTTTATTACTTTCATTACAACCTTAAATTCATCTTTTTCATTCTCAAAATTAGTTTCTAATATTGTATTTTTATGTTTTTTTTTTTTTTTTTTTTTTTTTTTTTTTTTTTTTTTTTTTTTTTT
>NW_019272023.1:4487063-4578396 GCF_002738345.1 Cucurbita maxima | reverse complement strand
TTTTTTTTTTTTTTTTTTTTTTTTTTTTTTTTTTTTTTTTTTTTTTTTTTTTTTTTTTTTTTTTTTTTTTTTTTTGCATGAATAGCTCTTTTTTTCTTTTTTTATTATTTAAAAAATAAGGTATTTTTTTAAATATTAATAACAAGAGTTAGCCAAACTATATAAAATGAAGGGAAAAAAAAAAGGTAAAGCTTATTGGGACTGTATAAATATGCACATCAATCACGCTTAGAAGCACCATTTCACTTAGATGCAAAATATACAAAACTTAGGAGCACCATTTCCACCTACCTAACATCAACAATTCTTCCTAAAATCTAAATTTACACCCACATTGTGCAACCAACCAAAGGCAGGATGGATGAAGATATCATTGCAATGAAGATTTCTCATGCAAAAACAAGTATCGAAAGCGAGAATCGAAAGGAAGAATACCACAGTTTCGAGACCCGATTAGGCTTTGTCGCCTCTGAGATATGCAACCCTGAACAAACGCAGCTTGATGGGGCGGAAGGTAGTGAGATATCCACACTGCTAAATTTGCATCGTCAACCGAGTTTTTGGCGAAACAATATAGCAGTTTCGGTACCAATAATCTCCCTTTGTTGCTAACACCTACCGAAGCTCGAATGAAATCGCGTTGTGCCTCTACAAGATCCTCTTGAATGTTGTTTGCATTGTAGATCCTCACCTATATGTAGAAAAATGTTAATATGTCGGTCCACTATCTTACACGTGAGTTTTCTGGTCTAGAATTACCGCGGGAGATGAGTACGTTCCACAGCTTAGAGCGAATGTTAAAAGTGGTTCGTGTTTGTCTATTGCAAATCTTCGCTGCTCCTCCGTCACCTTTGACTTATGAAGAGCAAGAAGCAAAGCCTGGTTATGATATAGGGTAATGAGGCAATGAAGTGTGACAAGAGAATAACCAAGAAAATGTGAGAACATTTTATATCAAGTGCATACAATTTGTGGCCTGTGAACTGGTGGTTTCATCTTGAGGATACCATATTCAATTCCTGTTGCACTGAAAGAATGCCCACCAACTGTGTATGCTGCCTGTAAGAATACATTTCAAATGATATACATCATTAACACCCAAAAAGAAAGAACCTGGAGATGAAACTACACATTTTGACTGAACCGGTGCATTGCTTGCTTTCAAAGTGATATCAAGAATGATACATGAACACAAAGACTTTGAATTACGTCTTATCTTATGCAGCCAAGAAGGGTCTCACTCTTTCCATTACACTCATGCATCTCAAGTCTTATCACCAAAGCCACCTATTTTGTTTCCCTCTCCAATCGATGTGAGATCTCACAATCCCCCCTCTTGGGGGGCCCAGCGTCCTTGCTGGCACACTACTCAGTGTCTGGCTCTGATACCATTTGTAACAGCTCAAGCCCATTGCTAGCAAATATTGTTTGCTTTGGCTCGTTACATATCGTCATTAGCCTCACGGTTTTAAAACGCGTCTACTAGGGAGAGGTTTTCACACTTTTATAAGGAATGTTTCGTTACCCTCTCCAACTGATGTGGGATCTCATAGATGACTACTTGTGGAGGAAAGTAACTATAGGGTAAACCTGAAAACGACCTAACTATATAGTTTTCAACTTATAAGTTCAAAGTATGTTCAGTTCAGCAGATTAAGGCAACTTGTATGCGCTAAAAGGAGAATCAAACTAATAGAACAAACCAGAGAGAATGTATCTAAATCAATTCAAATCAATGACACGAACAAACTCTAAGTCTCCAGATTGCACTGAACCACATGAGAACAAAGCTAGCCCGTTCGGCTAAATATTGCCTAAAAACATTGAATTATTTTATATGAATCTACCTAATGTATCAAATCTCATTAATAAAATAAAAAGCCATTTGCATGCTTATGAAGTATGCCTAACCAACCATCTCATGTGAGACTCATGGCCTCTCTGCCAATGCACAGCCTTCTACACACTATGCTAATGCTTTGGCTCCACTGCTAACATGTTTTTTTTTTTTTTGGTTTTATTTATTATTAGTATTGTTTTGTTTGGCAACATTGGTGTTTTGTTAGTTTAAATGCGTCTCGACTAATTTCGTATGACAGCCATTTCGCCGAGCAATTGCTAGCTTCGAAAACGTTAGCTGCACTGTGATGCTCCTTACGTGGTCAGCTAACCTTGTTTCAATGTATATCCGGAAACCATCCTCATGCACACACTAGCATAGCATGGGGATGGAAGCTCATGACTGCTATATTTATAACTAAACACAGAAGAAATATGAGGCTCTAAAATATGAATCCACGAACAAGGAAAAAGAAAGGAACAAAATAGTGCCTTAAAATTCAAACCTTTTGCATCAAAGAGAAAAGTTTCAGTTCACTTTTTGGAACTCCATAAGCCAGGTAAGCCTGTAAAAAATAAGACAAGATATGAACAACCAACTTAGCATCTGTTTGTGTAACAGCCCAAGCCCACCTCTAGCAGATATTGTCCTATTTAGGCTTTTCCTCAATGTTTTTTAAAACGCATCTGCTAGGGAGAGATTTCCACACCCTTATAAAGAATGCTTTGATCCCCACATCTCACAATCCCACCCTCTTTCAGGCCCCAGCGTCCTCGCTCGCACCGATTCCCCTCTCCAATCGATGTGGGATCTCACGAGTAACAACGAGGACACTAGACTTCGAAGAAGGGTGGATTGTGAGATCCCACATCGATTGGAGAGGGGAATGAAACATTCTTTATAAGTGTATGAAAACCTATCTCTAGTACACGCATTTTAAAAACCTTGAAGGGAAGCTCAAAAAGGAAAGCCCAAATATCTGCTAGCAGTGGGCTTGTTTCTCCATATTTTACAAATATGCTCTCACAGTTGACCGTGAACGTATTAAACCGAATTCAACAAGGAGAAGCGACTTACATGCATGATCAGTGCATTATATAAATTAATCCAGAACGCTAGTCTTTCGTCTCTGTTTAAGTGAATGGGGTTCACTTTTGCAAGCTGCTCAACAAGAGTGCTGTTCACAAAACAGATACATTAAGGCAAAAACAGGTCAAAACTAGATTGCAGTAAGATAATATGGTCTATGAACACTACCGGAACTTCCTCAATTCACCAGCAGCATATTCTAATTGCTTCTTCCCGACCGACATCCAAGAAACTTCAGCTGCCTGTGAATAATTCCCAACGTCAGCCCAGCTTAATTTTCCACGTACACTGTATGGATCACAAGCATTCTGTGTGGCTAATACTTCAGAGCTACTAGGAATATCAATTTGTGGACTTTGTACTCTTGATGAAATAATCGACCGTTCAGATGATGACCACCACGACGAATTGGAGAGATGTCCTCGGGGTGACGCAGGTGAGTGGTTTTCTATTGTCGATGTTTTGGATGGCACAGCTGAATCTGCTAGTGAGATGAATATGTTCTTCATACATCTGACCATTTCTTCTGATAAAATATTAGGGTGATGCCAGAGGCCACTTGCTAGTGGCCCTCGAGACATTTTGTCACATTCTATTGGTCGGGAACGTTCATTGACCTCTGTCACCGACGTCGTCTCAGGATGTGTTTCAACTAGGCCAACTGCACTCTGATTCAGCATAAACAAAGCTACAGCGTTAACTAAATGCATTGAAGAACTCAGCAGAAAAACGAAGTTTAGGTAAAGAAAAGATATATATTTACATCAAAAGAAAAGAACATTGTGGTGAGATACCGATTTTTTCTTGGTGTCAGAATTGGAGCAACGAGAAGTTGAACAAGGTGATGAATGCATTAGACGATATTCTGCAAGCTTTCTTTCATTCTTTTCTTGACTAAGTTGGAAATGTAAAGAGACTATTTCTTGCTCGAGTCGTACAACTGCATCTTCCAACACTGCAATGCTAGATAAAAGATCTTGGGCCTGCACAAATTTCAACACAAGAATATTGCACAATGATTTAAAATTAGAAAACATAATACAAATAAAGGAAATTTTGAGCAATTAAGATACGAGAGGTTTGACAGTCCAAGTCCACTGCTAGTAGATGTTATCCTCTTTGGGCTTTCAAAATGCGTCTACTAGGGAGAGGTTTCCACACCCTTATAAGTAATGCTTTGTTCCCTTCTCCAACCGATGTGGGACCCCCTACCCAATCCACCCCTTTGGAATCCAACATCCTTGCTGGCACATTGCCCGGTGTCTGACTCTTATACCATTTGTAACCACCCAAGCCCACCACTAACAGATATTGTCCTTTTTGGGCTTTCCCTTCTAGGCTTCCCGCAAGGTTTTTAAAATGTGTCTACTAGGGAGAAGTTTTCATAGCCTTATAAGGAATGCTCCGTTCCCCTCTCCAATTAATGTGGGATCTCACAATCGACCTCCTTTGGCACACCGCCCGATGTCTGGCTCTGATACCAATTGTAACTGCCCAAGCCCAACACTAACATATATTGTCCACTTTGGTCCATTACGCATCGCCGTCAACCTCAAGATTTTAAAACACATCTGCTCGAGAGAGGTTTCTACACCCTTATAGGGAATGTTTAGTTCCCCTCTCCAACCGTTGTGAGATCTCACAATCCACCCCCTTGGGTGTCATCCTCCTCGGCACACCGAAAAGAAAAAAAAAAGAAACAGAGAAGATCCCTGAGGAAACTAAAATTTGCTAGCTTTAAAGCACTTAAAATGGCTCTACTTCCCTACCAGTATATTATTTCATAATCCCCCAAAGATCATCATTATTAGTAAAATTGGATACTGAGGAGGTTTTTCAGATTTTGAAGCATAAATAGAATGGAATATATTTTAAATCATTAAACTCAACAACTGGATACTCAATAAATTGCGTAGTTACAAGCAACATACATGATGAGGGAGGCATGAGAAGTTGGCTAATCTTAGATCCTTCTTTTGAATAGCATCTTCAAGCGAGGTATGCAGCTCAATCTCTTGTTGCAACTTTTGTTGTAACCTTCTCACCTACAAAACAACATTTTTAACCCAACAATCAAACCAACTGGGAATTTCCTAGTCATGTTGAAACACTAAGTTCAATAGATCCAATGATCTTGGAAAAAGGAACAGGATGACAGGATTTCTTTGAAGCGTAGGTAACATTTCCTGATGCTTTACTAACTTAAATATAAACATGTTGAAGGCAAATCTATGATGATATTTAGACACTTACATCTTGCTCAAGCTGAAATCTGTAGAGAAAAGAACCATCATCTTTCTCCAGTATGCCATGATTGCTCTGCTACATTAAGCAAAACTCAGAATGTAATGCGTCGATTACATTTTATTACAGCCAAATCATGTTGTTAAAAAGCAATAGATGACTAGATTAATCGACTTGCTAAAACGTTACGACGCTACTATTGTTTTAAGGTGAACCATTCAAATAAAGAAACAGAAGGAGAAGAAGATCTTTCAACTTTTCCTCTCCTAGGTAGTTTGATTCTCGCTCCAAATTTATCCGAGCTATCTAAGCACATGCCACATAAGCTTATTGCCCGTCACAAATTAACACCCAGTAGAGAATAGTATAATTGAAAAATGTTAAAACACGAATTGGAACTATTTACTAATAGAGACGGAACTAAAACAGATATTCAAGTTACTTAAAATAGTCTTCTATAATGGCCAAAGCCCACAAATATTGTCCTCTTTAGGCTTTCCCTTTCAAGCTTTTCTTCAAGGTTTTTAAAGCACATCTCCTAGGGAGAGGTTTCCACACCCTTATAAAGAATGCTACGTTCTCCTCCTTAACCGACGTGGGATCTCACATTTTCTGTTTTCAGAACTTAGCTGATACACGAGAGAGAAATAAGTTCACAAGCTAATACCAATATAAAGCAAACTCCTCAATCCTGTACATTGAGCATAATAGTTAGCATTTATCAGCTCAGTCGAAGGTTGAGGACGTATGGCTAGAGGTGAAGGAACCCGACCTCAACCACTTTGCAGTTAGCAATTATCTTAGTTCGTGCTATATGGTCACTAGTAGTTTGCAGTGAGCAATTATCAGATATTTGCACAGAACAAAAAACAGCAATTATTAGTTAACAACAATTGTGTTTGCGGGTATCATTATTTTTCACTCTCAAATCAGTTTTTGCTACCACCCAAGCCCACCACTAGCAGATATTATCCGCTCCATTAGCTTTACGGTTTTAAAATGCATATGCTAGGAGAGGTTTCCACACCATTATAAGAAATGTTTCGTTTCCCACCCAACCGATGTGAGATCTCACAGTTTTTGTGCATAGTTAGAGTTCGAAATTAAAGTAGAACATTAGAAAACATTGTAATCCTTCCTTCCATTTATACCCAGTAACAGAAAACCATGTCTATAACACCTTACCTCTAAAAACGAGTCAGCACAGCCAAGCTCAACAACATTCCCTGCATTAGAACTGTACCCAGAGAGGGGATCACATCTGTGACATCATAATGACAATAAAAGGAAAGAAAAGCATTAAAAGGAAGCACAACTGGATCTCTACAAAAAACAAAAGAAATGAAGAACATAATAAGTCCAAGGAGAAGAGCAGCTTTACAAGCAAAGTCCAGTTTGAGCAGGTAAATCCGACATTCTGGGTTTATGAGGTTCAGTGGCCTCTACATAACAAAAAAAAGATCCAAAATAAGCATCACAAGTCCGACATTCACCCCAAAATCTAGATTCTGAGTAACCCACATCTTAAACGAAGAACCCATATCTGCTAACCTTACAGAGCATCCGAATCTAGCCATGGCCCAGAGATGCAGACTCATAAATGCACAGTGACGCCGTCGCCTGCGAAGAGACGATATAATAAAAATGAAGACAAAAAAGGAAATACCCCCTCATGAAGGCACAGTTACGAGTCATTTTCAAGAAGAAAAGGCAACCCATTACATTATAAACACAATGAGAACCAGTGAACCTAATCAAACGATGTTTCAAAAGTAAGGCATAAACAAAAGAAAAACCCAAAGAAGAGCCGAAAAAACTCAACTGATGTGATGGGTGTTCCGCAAAAATCAGGGCTGAGCCAAAAAGGAAGGAATGATTCAAGTTTTTGTGGGAAAGTGGAGCTGTTCGTTCTTCAAATTTATTTTCGTTTCCGCTTTTTGCAGTGGGAGTGGTTAAAAGTTTTGAAGTTGAAGCCACAAAAGTTAAGCAATATGATTAAATAAAGCAATAAAGGAGCCTCCACCGTCGCAGCGACCCACTTCCCTCGTGTTGGTGGAAAGTCGGTGGCGTTTTGTGAATCAGTGAAATTCATACTCATCATCGACTAAACGTCAAAATTCAAAATTAATCAAACTTAGCTCCTTCATTTATTATTGTTGTTTTAGTTTAGGGTGGGAGATTCAAACACTAATCTTTTAGTTAAGTAATAAAACGTTACCTAAAAGTCAAACCAATCTGAAAATACTATTTTTGGTTTTAGATGGATAACTTTATCCAAAATCAAAATATAAAGTGACATTTTTTACGATACCCAACAAGGAAAAAAAAAATCGTTCATCATCCAATTCCGTAAACATCGTACGAAGAATTGGCAAATGTAAGATTTTCTGGACAAAACGCGAGAAAGATCGTCGAAATGCTCATCTTCTTTGCGAGGTTAGGAAAATTCAGAGCCATGAACAGTCCCTTCTCATCTCCTACCACTAATTTCCATTGCATTTTTGCATTTTCTGGGCTTCTTCCTTTTTCTATGGGCGAGAAACCAAATGGCTTGCTTTCATTTTCCAATCCAAGCTTCAAACTGATCGATTCCTCAGGTAACCGGTGGTTCAGAGTTCAATGCCTATGGAGGCAATGGCCGCGACGATATCTTGTGGGAATTTGAGCAGTACAACAATCCATCAGTGTAAATGGAAGCAGAGATTGAGACGGTCGTCTTATCCATACAGAACGGTCTTCTTCTCTAATTCCTTTCTGAGTGTTAATGGAAGGTTGTCCCGATCGTTGATTACGAGGGTCGCTGCGAATACTGACAATAAGGGTGAAAAGAAAGCTGCTGGTGAAGAGAAAGTGGATGAGATTGTGGATTCTAGTGAAGGGTTTCAACAGCCGCCGCCGCAGCCGAAAATTACGTTGGACGATGTGAATCCGGTGGGGTTGGGACGGAAGTCCCGCCAACTGTTCGATGAAATGTGGAGGAAGTTTTCTGGGTTGGGACAGATCTCGAGGACCACACGGATGGATGATAAGGAAGCTCTTGATGCTCTGCTTATTAGGGAAGGGCCTATGTGTGAGTTTGCTATCCCTGGGGCTCAAAATACCACTGTGCTTGTTGTTGGTGCCACTAGCCGCATTGGCCGCATTGTTGTTCGTAAGCTTATGCTCAGAGGCTACACTGTCAAGGTTTTACTTATTTTGTTCTTGTCTGATGAAATCATGTTTGTAGATGTTATATTCATTGAGCCATCGATTTATCCTTATGCCAAGCAGGCTTTAGTGAGGAAGGCAGATGATGATATCGTGGATGTGCTTCCACGGTCGGTGGAAATAGTGATTGGAGATGTTGTGATGTTAATACCCTTAAGGCTGCTGTGGAAGGATGCAATAAAATCATCTATTGTGCAACTGCTCGTTCCACCATTACTGCTGATCTCTTCAGGGTTGATCATCAAGGAGTTTACAATATCACCAAAGCATTTCAGGTCTGTCTTTCTGCATTCATAAATTATAATCACCGAGCACTTTATTTGTAATAGCCCAAGTCCACTGCTAGCAGATATGTCTTGTTTGGCTTTCGAACTTTCCCTCGAGGTTTCGTTCTCCTTCCCAACCGATGTGGGATCTCACAATCCACCCCTTTCGGGGTCCAGTATCCTTACTAGCACTCATTCCTTTCTCTAATCAATGTGGGTCTCCCCAATCCACCCCTTCAGGACCTAGCGTCCTTGCTGGCACACCACCTCGTGTCTACCCTCCTTCGGGGCTCAGCCTCCTTGCTGGCATATCGCTCGATGTCTGGCTCTAATACCATTTGTGCCCAAGCCTACTGCTAATAGATATTGTCCTCTTTGGGTTTTCCTTCAAGATTTTAAAACGCGTCTACTAGCAAGAGGTTTACACACCCTTATAAAGAAAGTTTTGTTCTCCTCTCCAACCGATGTGGGATCTTACAATCCACCCCCTTTGGGGCCAGTGTTCTTGCTGGCACTCGTTCCTCTCTTCAATCGACGTGGGATCTCACAGTAATGGAATGGAATGGACTGTTGGTTGCATTTTCACTGAAATTTTAAGCATTATATATTGGCTCCTCTATTTCTTTTAAATGTCATAGTTGCCCATTCATCTATTCTCACAATAGATCATTCATGCAAACCCAATTCCCACGAAAGTGCTTGGCAAAAAGCTGATACCTGATATAAATTGCAGGACTATAATAATAAGCTAGCCCAACTTCGAGCTGGAAAAAGCAGCAAAAGTAAGCTTCTGCTTGCGAAGTTCAAATCTGAAGAATCGCTGAATGGCTGGGAAGTCCGCCAAGGAACTTACTACCAGGATGTTGTTGCTGCGAAGTATGATGGAGGCATGGATGCAAAATTTGAATATACTGAAACTGGAGAGGCTGTCTTCTCTGGTAAAACTCATTTATACTGAACAAATCATACAAAATGGCTGGTTCCTGGAATTTTTCTCCACTTAGTGATAAATTTAAGACCAATGGGGCTGCGTTGAACCAAAATAGTGATACAATAATATATATACATATGAATCAGCATATAATGTTTTTGTCATTCATTGTAGGCTACGTTTTTACAAGGGGAGGGTATGTTGAGTTATCAACAAAGCTTTCCTTACCATTGGGATCCAATCTTGACAGGTTCCTGATTTACTTAACTATCATTATCAATTTTGGTCAAGAGTTCTTCATTTTAATAAAGCTTTTGATTGTAAATACCTTTCTTTCTTCTATGCTTGATCTCTAGATATGAGGGGCTCATTCTTTCAGTAGGTGGGAATGGTAGATCCTATGTGTTAATTCTTGAAGCTGGTCCTTCAGCTGATACAACTCAAAGTAAACTATATTTCTCAAGATTTAGCACAAAAGCTGGATTTTGTAGGTTAAGAATCCCTTAACAAAAGTATTGTAATATCATACAGATGCAAACATCTTGAACAAATTCAAATTTGTTAATATCGCCATGTTCGAAACAGTTTACAAGATTGTATCAATGATTGACAGGTTAGAATACCTTTCTCATCGTTCCGCCCTGTAAAACCAGATGATCCTCCTCTTGATCCATTTCTTGTGCATACATTGACCATTCGTTTCGAGCCCAGGAGACAGGTTGGTGCGTCAACTCTGTAAGAGATGATCAAGTAAAGCAACTTTATTATACAGGATGCATGATAAAGGCCATAAAGTGACCTGAACTTATATCAATTTTTGTAGAAAAAATGTTTCCTGTGGCTACTAACTCTACGTTTCTTTTTGCAGAGAGCTGTTGAAGGGCCTGCAGCAGGCGTAAAGCAGCAAGATTTGAGAAGCTTTTAACTAATACTGGAGTACATAAAAGCCTTGCCTGTGAGATATTTTAGGTGCTTCTACGTTTTCCATTTTGATGGGCATCATTTGAGGAATGTTATATCAGATGTAGTCTGCTCTGACTTCAGTTTAGCAAATTCCTTGATCATTAGTACATGATAAAGTTACCGCATGTTTGATCACATTGTCGTTTTTCTTAATTAAACATGTTTTCTTACCATTTATTTATTTTGTTCTTCATCTTCTTTAAGAGAAGTTTGGAGTTCATAATCAAATTGCAAAAGAAAATTAGATTTTTTGAAAGCCACAGTATTGTTTGATAACATTTTTGTTCTGGTAGATGTGTAACTACAACATGGGCATGATTTGTACTATGTATCCTATGAGATCCCACATCGTTTAGAGGCGAAACATTGTATATTAGGGTGTAGAAACCTCTCTCTAACAGACGGATTTTAAAACTATGAGGCTGACGGCAATAAGTAATAGGCTAAAGTAGACAATATCTGTTAGCTGTGCATTTGGGCGGTTACAAATGCTATCAGACCTAGGCACCAAGCAGTGTGCCAGCGAGGACGTTGGGACCCCAAAGAGGTGGATTATGAGATCTCACATCGGTTGGAGGGGAGAACGAAATGTGAGCAGTTTTCCAAGTTTCTTGTTCCTTGTTCTTCAGAAATGTAACAAAAAATTTGTTGTTGCAGGAAGAACCTGGCGGCGAAAGTGCCCTCATATTCGACCAGGGAAACAGGATAACTCAGGTAAGAAAAATGGTCTTTTTTACTCAACATAGACGATCAAACTCAGGCTGATGTTGCTGATATCTGTGTAAAAGCGTTGCATGATTCTACTGCAAGAAACAAGAGCTTTGACGTGAGTAGAAACTTTACTTTCACGAGCATTACTGTTCTTTCTCATGACCAGCAAAGTTAAGTCGTACTGTTTCCAGGTTTGCTATGAATATATTGCCGAGCAAGGAAGAGAACTCTATGAGCTGGTAAGAAACCAAGAATCTTTTTCCGTGTCCAACTTTTAACCAGTTTCATTTCTTATGCTTGATGCTTCGTTTTTCATATAAAGTCCCGGTTGTCACAGATAATCAGAACTTATTAATCATGTCACAATCGAACATTTAAATATGTTTACTTAAACCAAATTGGAAGAGTTTGTTGGAAGTCGAAAACTACTTCGTACCCAACTTATTGGTCTATTAAGAACGTTACCCTTCAACCACCTTGGGTTGGTCCAATGGTCAATAAGGGATAAGCCATGGTGGCCACCTACTTAGGGTAGTTACCTAGACAACCAAATATAGTAAGATCAGGTGGTTGATCAGTGGGAACAGTCGGGGTATAGGACAAGCTGGCCCAAACACTTGTGGATATAACAGGAAGACAAAATGTCGTGGTGGTGAGTTTGCTAGTCGTCTTCAAGGTCTCATGCTTTTATGTGTTTGTTTGTAGGTAGCTCACTTGCCAGACGGCCAACAACTACCTGACCCCAGCCTTGTCTGTTCTGGAAAAGAATACATGATATAGTATCACAGGCCTCTTCTCATCACCTCCAAAGTTCGTATTCATCAACAACGAATACTACATCTCTTGAAAGTTGCCTCTAAAATCATATTTCTACACAGTATATACAAAACATGTACAAATTCATTCCCTGTTTGGCAATAGTTCTTTTCTATATAGGAAATCAAACTTTGATGCATAAAATTGAGTTTTTTCTTCAAAATATTTTCTATGGATTGAATAGTTGGATGAGTACACTTCCATAAGATGATAATAGTGGGATCAAAAGGAAGATTGAACATTGAAATCGGAGATTGACTAAACTAGCCAGATGTGAGAAATGAAATGGATGACTACTTATAGACATTGATATCATTACTTTCTGTACAACTTTTCACATAATAATTGTTCTCAAAAGTGACAATAATAAATAAAATAAATAAATAAATAAAAGAAGTCCAGTCCCCAGCACCACAAATGAAGGAATAGAAACACCTACTTGGTCTTAGCTTCCTCTTTGGCCCCCTATAGCTTAGCATCTGACTTGTTGAACTGTTACAAAAACACATATATGAAGAAAGTATTCAGGATTCATTAAGTTGTTCACCACCCAGGAGAAAGGAATTTCGCATTTTGGTTCAATCCCTTGGATCCTAACAAGCTTGATGCTTGGATGATAAGATTGAAAATGTTCATCACAAAAATTTGGTCCCCTCTCTTCAGTTTTTTTACAATCCACCTGTTCTGTACAATCACTTCGTTCTTCTTCACCTATAATAGTTGTTGATTCCTCCTTGGTAGTTGCCTTCTCGAGGAAAAGCTCGGATAACAGACTCCTAATAGCATCATGTAAGGTGAGGCACTTACCTGCAATGTATAGAGATGAGGACGAGAATCTCTGCATATGCCGAAGACTTTGACTACTAAATGAAATTGCTACATAACGATACAATACAAGTTGACGCTTCAATGTGTTCTTTTCCCCCTTTCAGTTCAACAACATACGAGGGTGGGGATTTATTATGTGGACCTTTTTTGTGGAAGATATAGACCTTAAATCAATTGAGCTATATTCAAGTTGACAATTAAAAAAAAGCACCAGACAAGTTATGATTCATCGTGAAAAATCAGTCCTCCCTGTTCATAAATTAGCTTCTATCTTTCTGTTATCATTCTTTGATCGATTGGACAACATAAATCTGGCTACTCAATAACACAGTACTCATAAAATAGGCTTTTCCAAAAGAATAAGAAAACTAAAAACAAAGAGAATGATAGCGTTGCCTTACATTCTTCATGAATCTCTACTGGACGGTTAATGTATGAGACATCATCCCAATTATTAACTGGTGGTGCATCTTCTAAATTATCAAAATCTTCACCTACATTCCTCACATACAATCGAACGGGAATTCGACCTGGACATGCTTAAATAATAAGAAACTTGTCCTAACAAGTGAAACGATAACATAAAGCGGGGTAAATGAATATTAGCCTTGAAGGAAGAGAGTAACAGATGTAAGTGCAAACTTAAAAAAAACACACACACACACGGTACCCTCATGTAAAGTTCGATGGAAATCCAATATCTTGCAACACAATACTTGCTTTCCTTGGCATACAGAAGCATTAATAGACATTCTTTTGCTTCTAATAAAGATTACCCAGAAAGTAGAATGATAAAACACTACTAGTTTGATTTAAAGAGGTTTCTCCTTCCACAAGATGGCCCATAAACCCCAATAAACCGCCAAAAGAATCCATCGGAAATAGAAACAAGGATGGAAAGAGGAAGCCTACCTAAAGCACCTCAATAATCTCAACAAGGACATCCTTCGAAAGAACGAGAATACAATCAGGGGAGACATCCACATCTAAAGATGCCCTAGATTTGACAAAGTTTCTATTCAGCATCCGTGATTTCGTTTCTATGGGAATCACAAAGTCTGGTTTAGTGGACAATGGTTCTTTTAGCGCAAGAACCAAAACCTCTCACATTTGAAGTCAAAACAACAATTTGGAACAACTCTCCCTCTCCAAGAGAAAATATATGCCGTCAAAAACTTCACTTGATGGTGAATTCTTTTAAAAGGATAGATGAAGAGACAAATGATTAGGAATAATGGTTACATCTTGGAATTATTGTCTACCGAATGGTTACAATGGTTACGTTTTGTAATTATTGTCTACATTTGGTATAAATGTGGCTACCCAAGGATCACTGCCATTGGAAAGAAGTTGGAAAGGGTCTACAGAATAAAACTCCAATATGCAAATTAGATACAGAGGACAAAGAATCTTTTAGCAGAAGCACAAAGAAACCAAAGGGCAATATAGTCCCAAACCTATAAAATTCCTCTTCTTTACTCCCAAACTTTCTCTAATTTCCAGCTTTCATATCTCCAAACAGAAACTACAAGGTAAATGCAGACAAAACCTCTCAAAATCCCTCCACATTTATCTCCATTCCCCAAAAGGTACATCCAACTGCATGATTTGGAGACCTAATCCTAGGTAGTACCCACATACAGAATGGCATTACTACAAGTACACAAAAATCTTGCTATACCTCAATGTAACCCAACAAGGCATGAAGCAGAAAGTAAAGTAATGAATAGAAAGGTCATAAAATATACAGTAAGGAGACGAAAATTGGGAGGGAGGGGAAGGAACTAGAAGAGGAGACCCCAGGTATGAAGCAGAAAGGTAAGGAATAGAAAGTTCATAAAGATGGGAGGGAGGGAGAAAGAACCAGAAGAGTAGAACCCTCTTTCATGACCTCTATTCCAAGAGTTGATTCTACACTCTGCCGACCCAAAACATTTTTGGTGGAAAAATTCAGTATTAACAATCTTTATCATCGAACTTTTGCTTGATAAATTGTACTTCAAACTGAAATGCCTATAAGTGGTTGTCATACCTGTCATTACTTTTCCTGCTATATCCATCTCACTAGTACTTTGACCAGGCAATGATGAAGTTGTTATAGAATTCAACACTTGCTCGTGGTCAGTTCCTCCAAGCTTAAGTTTAGATGATATACGTAGGTAGGCTTCCAAGTCACCTGCTAGTAGCCAATGATCAAGCCGAACAAATTAGAGAACAAACACATTATAAAGTCCATTGGATTTCCTTTATATTTTTCATAAATCTTAGTCGTATTAGTTATATAATTTATACTACCTTATCTTTTTTGTATTTTTTCTTAAATATAGAGAGTGTTTCTCCAAATTTCCACATAATTTATGTTCCTGCCTTTAGAATAGAAATATGAAAGCTTTTTATACAAATACATGAAGAGACATATAAAGAGGGAGAGCCCTTCTAACCAATTGAGCTTGCCAAGAATATTACTATTGGAGTAAATAATGAAAAGAGGAATTATTACAAAAGTTCATCAAAATGGTGCTGTCGTTTGGCTGATTAGGAAGGAAACGTACAACACACTACTTCTTGGTAGTGATCTAACCACAAAAAACTATTATGTAACTACACATTTTTATGATTATCAACAATTAAAAGGCTCCCCTTTTATAGTTTCAAGTAGGGCTTTTCTCTATCCCTGGCTCCTAGGCTGTATATTACACAGTTCCATTAGAAAACAGAGCTCTAATTGGAGGCTGCAAAAGTAACTATATCACCAAAATGATTGAAGTTCAAAATCACAAAATAATATTGCAATATTAACTTAGATTGAAGTGCAAAATTATGGAAAGTAAAGTAAAATGCCATCAAGGAATCAGCATTTCACTTGAGAAACTACTGATTTAATTTCTAAAACAAAGGTTCTTATGGCTTGCTAGTATACCATTCAATACAGAACGCCATAACTCCACCAGATCAGGTTGAGACATGCTCATGACATTCTTGGTGTTCCCATTGACAATGTAATCGGCCTGGTTATAATGAACATCCCTTAATCAACTTGTAGAAAATCACTCTCACCAAATATCATAAATTACCAAGAGTGTCAACTTAAAATTACACAACAAGACATCAATCATATTAATAACAATGATAACAAATTAATAATAATAATAAAATCTTCGAAGTGACTAGCAGATGTTTTTATGGTCTTTGGAAGTTTGTTTGCCAGACAGTCGTTCCTGCTAGTTTTATTGACTTAATTCGGGTCCTTTCATAGACTCGCTGTTTCAAGATTTTGGAGGAGATGACTCATCTCTTCTTTCTTTTTGTATCTTCCCATTTTTTGATATGATACAGTAAGTGTCTCTCATCAAATATAACAACATTAAAAATAGTAAATAGGAAAAATTAGAAATATAAAGAAGAAATTGTAATTTGGTGAATTGGGCTCCTTATTAGGTCCTCCTTTTGAGGTTTCAGGAGGAGATGCTTTATCCCCTGTTGTTTTTGTGCATCTTTCCTTTTTTAATATGATGCACCATGTGTCTCTTATGGGGAAAAACAATAAAAATAACAAGCATCAATAAAATAAAATAAAAAGTCATTAAGGAAAACTATAAATAAAAAGGATAAAGCATTTCGAGTGAAAATTGTAATCTTTTTATTTTTCCTTATTGACGGTTGACTTCCATTTTTCTCTTTTTTTGTTCTTCTCTCATTATTACGACAACATATTTAAATCAAATTTCAATGAGAGAGGCGTGGCAGATGAAACCATGAATAAATTTTTTTGTCTTATTCCAAAAAAGTTTGGGGGCGCAAAAATTAAGAATTCTATACTGGTCATTAGTAAAAAAGGTGCTTGCTAGTTCCATCTCCTCTTCACGAGGGATACCTGTGAGTGGAAAACAAATAATTGTATTGGATTCTGATAGCAAATCAGGTACCAAAAGAATATCTGATTAAGGAACGCATAATCATCAAGGTATAATACTTTGAGAAAAGGCTTATAATCACATGATTTCGTGTTTTTGTATGAGAATGTGTCCAAACGGGTTTTGGCTTTAAATGGAAAATGTGTTAACGGAATTGCCTTCAGTCAACTAATTTCTCTAATGTGAACAATGGCCGACCAAGAGGACATTTTTGCCACCGGGAAATTAGACAGAGTCAACACTCAACACCTTTGCCCTTCCTCTTTATTAGTGTGGCAGATGTCCTAAGTTGGCTAATGATGAAAGGGATAGAGAGGTGTGCTATAATCCGACAGGCAGCTCATTGACACTGATTGGTGCTTTCCCCCTCCCCAATGTGGTTTGAGACCCACTCTATCCCTATATTGTACTTGAGAAAAAGAAAAAAAAAAGGTTCCTTGGTCAATTAGAAGTTAGAAATAAAAAAGAACTCAAAGATTATTTACAGGGTGGAAAGTTTTAAGGCCTTATTTAACGTTTTAAAAGTTTAGGAATCCATTAGACATAAAATTGAAAGTTTATTTTCTTCATCCTTTTGGTGCCTTAAAACAAAGTTGTGTGTAGTATTCTTCTTGAAGAGATTGTAACGATTAAGACAAGATTTAAAGAAAGTATTACCAACCTCTTTTAATGAGTTAATAAAGCTCCACTTTATACTATCTTCACCTTCACAAGGAATTAACAGTTGTCTTGGATAACCTCTAAAATGTACCTGTTAAAAAGAGAGAGATGGCTGTCACTTCACATTTGACACAAAATATGAGAAAGTAAAGGCAATACCTAATTTCAAACTGTTCTAGCTTTAGCTAACATAACCAAATAACCAAATTCGTTTTACAGAATGGATATTGCATTTACACTCCTAGGTAAAAACAGAGCATTTGGTATCAGGGAATGGGAACGTGATAGTCTAGAAGTAGGAACCACGGGATTTGGAAACCAAAGCATAAAAAATGCGAAATTGCTGTTTGATTTGTACGGTGAAGTATCTGTCTTTAAGGGAAAGAGCAACAACCACTAGGCTAAGAGAGCTAAGTTCTTACTCATTACTGAAGTGCATTAACCATGGGAATTGCTAATTAATCCTTTTTCCGAAGGTTAAGAACATTGAAAAAAATTAACAGTGTGGATATACAGACGTACTTATTCTGGATGCTGACCAAAAATCACCTTCGACTTTTCGCTTCGCATACATTCATACTCCTAAAGGCTGGGAAGTAAAACTTATGCTGGATTCCATGAAACTTTATTGAAATGTTTAACTTTGAATTGAGTTATAATCTGAAAAAAGAAATTTAAACAGAAACTTTGGAGTAGCTGAAATTCCGTTCCTACAAAAAGTTCAACCAGCAGTGATGCACCACCAATGCTAAATTCAACATTAACGCACCTAAGGTTCTCATACTGTGGAATGCAAGTGCAGTCACAACAAGACCCAGATATATATTAATTCTCATGTGCAACCAACGCGAGGTCAGAACTTTTCCATTTGATAAAATTTTGGTAAAATAAAATTGTACTTTTAAACTTTGGTGGTTGTATCAATTAAAATCTCAAATTAATATCATATCAATTAAAACTCTAAACTTAGTAAGGAGATCAATTTAGACCCTCCATTAGGATTCAAATTTCGAACTATTAATACATAACTCTCACATGTGCATAAGACTTCTTTAAATGCAGTGATTAACAAAATATTAGAAAGAATGCTAAAATCAAATGAATGGTAGTTGTTTTCATTAATATGAGTAGTTTATCATATTTTCTTTTTCCTCAATTTTTATACCTATTTGAAAAGAACTATGGGATAAATTTTTCTTATTACTTTTGGTAGGATTTTGAGAGAATCATATTTTTATTTAGGTGATTTTGAATTCATTTTAAATAGAATAAAGTGAAAAAGTTAAAAACCACTAATGGAGGGTTTGAATTGATTTACTTTTGAAAGTTTAGGATTTAAATTGATTCAATTATTAGTTTGTAGTTTTAATTGATATAACCCAAAGTAGGTTTAGGAGTATAAATGATTTTTTTCCTAAATTTAAAGGAAAATGGGTGTCAGATACAATAAAAATATAGCAGCTTGAACTATAAAGATAAAGAGATAGAATTTGAACCGTTAGATTCCACGGTCTTTCTGGTTCTGCACATAGAAGGTCAAACAGTACACCAGTCGGTATATGCCTGAGAAGAATGCACCAGATTCTATCATGAGCAACACAATCTTTTGCCAGGACTGTTAATTCTGAATAAATTAGTAAAACTATAATCTTCTAAAAGGCGAAATCCTGACATACTAAATGACTATGGAAATATTGTTGTCAAACTAAACTGACAATTAAGTCAAAGAAATTAGCCAAGAATCCACTTGCGCAATCTCATTTTATTATTTTCTATTGCCAGCTTAAACACTCTTGTTCTTCCAGTTACAGCCCTGTGCAGTTATAGACCATTTGAAACAAATATCTATAAAATCATCTCATAACTTCTATTTCTCCACAAAAAAAAACAATAAATATAATAATTAAAGCAGCCAAAAGGTATTAAGAGTTACTACCTTCTTTTTTCTTTCCATTAGACAGATTTGACTTGAGATAAATAAATAAATTTTCAGGAGAGGAAAGATTCAAAGATACTTTCTGAAATCTTGGGAGCTTATTTACTTTAGCGCCTCTAATTGGAGTGTTCCTTATAGAAGTTGTTGTAACGACTTTTCGCCATTTTTTTATGTCAATTCAAAAGTGTCGGTCTATTGGCATACCATTATACTCACGAAAAAAATGCTCACTTTCAAAAAAAAAACATTAAAAGCTAAATTTGAGCCTTCTCCTAGCAACTAGTCACCGAATGACACCAAGCACTCCAAAGTCCTTTGGAAGAATATTTGGAAAGCCAAAAAAGCTAATCTCTTACTGAGTTTCCCATTCTTTTGACAATGGTATTAAACCATTGCCTTGACCACATCAAGAAGATCCAAGATTGCAAGGAGCTGGCTCAAAAGTTGGAAACCACTTATTAAGCTCAATATGCCATCGCAAAAGAAAGCCCACAAAAAACCTCTGAGGAGCAAACCTGATGCCCTACGCTAGTCAACCATAAGTTCATCCACATGCCCACACCATTGGTGTCAAACAATCTATTTGTGCTCCCACCATGCACCCGTGGTCTCCACAGCCCATCAGTGTTTTCCTCACACAACCCATCATTGTGCATCCATAAAGGAAGCCCATGCCCACGTAGGCCTATCAGCACAAGCCAGCATGCACTCACGGCCATACGCCCTTTGTCTAGACCCTGCCTTGCAACAACTTGTGTCTTTGCATGCTGCCTTAATGCCCTAGGCATGTTGCCCGACACCCATGTGATCAACAATGACCTAGATGCACACCCACCAGCTGCTTGTCGTGCACCACTCTTACGCCCATGTATCTTGTCTTGTTGCCAACCTTCTCTCCTTCCTGAAGAATTTTGCTTCTTTCAATTTTTGCAATTTTAACTCGATGTATGATTCTTAGGAATGAATGTTAGATGGATCAATTGTCAATTATCTTACAATTCCCATTTTTAGAATAATTTTTTAATTATCCCTTTATTATTTAGGATTTTCAAGCTCTAGTCTTTAGATTCTCCATTTTTCTCACCCTTGGTTATATAAACCCAAGGAATGTCATGTTCTTCTTAGACATTGATGATGACCGATATTTGATTACTTTTCTTGACACAACAGAGTGTCAGTTCCCTTTGCAAGCCTAGTGTTAAGATTGCATATCTTCAAACATTCAAGTTTGGTTACCAAACTTGTGAAGTGTTTGAAACCTGAGATAAGAACGAATTCTCAAATCTTTTCATCATAAACCATAAAGTAATATGTTTCTAACATTTTCGTAGGTATTTTTTTTTTGTATTGATACGAAAATGTTGAGGTTCATGGTTGGGATGTTTCCTACACCAAAGCTCTTAGTGTTGTTGTATCAAGACCCTTGGAGAGGTAAAACCTCCCTTGCTTCCTCTACCCACAACTTTATTCCCCTTGTGTTGATTCAAATACGATAGTTGCCCAAATTTAGTCAATGAACTTTTGATTTGGAATTTGCTCACAAGAAATTCTAATGGCAAGGACTTTGCAGATGGACTCTCTCCCTCGTGACATATTTAAGGTTGATCCTCCTCGAGTTCCCCAGATTAATGGTCTTGAAATTTTTACCTTTCAGGATATTCAATGTGCAAGTCTCTTCCCAAAGACCTAACATCGATAGGAAACTATTCAATTCTAATTTTTGCAAGGCAATTTGGTGATCTTCATTAAGGAAATTGCTCTTAAGTCTAAACAACAGCAACACCGTGACAAAATTCAGAGGAGGAATCTGCATCCAGCTCTCTCCCCTAATTGGTTTGGTCTTTGCAAAAGGACCTCAAAACAGCAACACCACATTTTTGTTCATTGCCAATTCGTCACCACCATGTGGAATCCTATTACAACCTACTTTTGCTATGCCCATCCATAAGATAAAGACATTAGTTCCAATCTCACTCCCTCCTTTTTAGTTCAACAAAATGCAGGATGGAGAGATTTAAACATCTAACCTCTTGGTCGAAGGCATATACCTTAACCAGTTGAGCTATAGTCATGTTAAGCCTCACTCCCTCCTACAAACCGTCCTCCAAGGAATAGGTTAACTTTCTATGGATCAGTTTCATCACAAGTTTCTAATGGAATCTTTGGTTAGAAAGGAATCATCGTGTTTTTGGTGTTTGGGGGGAAAACTTCCCCCTTTCTTGGGGATCACGTCCTTTAGACAGTGACTTGATGGTGTAGACTTAACAAAACTTTTAGTAATCATGCTTTAACAGATATAACAAACCTTAGTCTTGGTGAAGGCTATCTTTCCCTCTCATTTCTTTTGCTTTACCTACGAAATTGTTTCCCTTCAACCATTTTCTTTTATCATGAATGTCTATCATCTTCTTCCATTCTAAATCACTAGGTTGAGATGAATATCTTATCCTATTTCTTCTTTCTATAGTCTTCAATATTAACGGAAGTTCTTCCTACTAAAACATAGTACATATTATTAATTTAACACGTTTCAATTTTCAGCTTTCCTCTCCGTGTACCTTGTGAGCCATACGCAATAAGAGAGACAGATTTTTATCAAAAGCGAAAAAGTAGCAAGAACAGTTATACAAGACAGCCAGAAGTACAACTCCAAGAGACATAGAATGACGGAGAAGAGCGGTGTCGTAGTGACAAAAACAGAGAATAGTAGTATATTATTAAAGAAAATTCAAAGTGATCTACAAAATTCGAAGAAACTATTAACAAAGATGAAATTTAAAAGAGAAAAGAAGAGCGTACCATTTAAGGGGCAAACCCTTGTACTCAAACCAAATGGTGTCCACTCCAGGAGGAAGCGTACTACTGAAGTAAGGTTTAATCTGAGAAGCCAACAGAGGCAAGTAGCCAATCCGAGGAGCCAAGACCTAGAGTAGATCAAAATACAAATTCCACATGGAAAGCAATTCGATTCAGTTCAATCAAAGATCGATGTACTTGGGGTACAGTAGACACAAAAAACCATCCCTTATTCAAAACTTCAAATTGAAAAACACAAGAAGCAGGAAATACAAACAACCCTTGTAAAGAAAAAAAGTCAAATTTCTCAGAGGAAAAGAGATAAATAAACAGAATGAGGCCATGATAGTCATCTGCTGATCAAATTGAGAGCCTGAAATTTGATGGTTAGAAAAGGGAAAGTGCAGCAGCGAAGGGAGGAAACAGAGAAAATACCATTGCAGGCGGTGGAGAAGGGATGGTGGTGACTTCAGACTCATGGAGATGAATCTGTAATGGAATTGCACCTTCCCAGATGTATCTCAGTGCTTCCATGCCCCCTCTCTCTGTCTCTCTCTCCCTCCCTTCTGCTTCTTCTTCTTCTTCTTCTTCTCTCACTCTATTCTGCTCGTCAATACAGCTTTTTGGTCATTTGCTTCGATTTTTTTTTTTTTTTTTTTTTTCGTTGCTTTCCTGAAATGCCTACCTCCTTCATGATTCGTTTACAAGATTTCATTTCTCAAATTTAAAATATTTAAAATTTAAAAAAATAATAATAATAACCTTTAATTTTGTGTTTTTCTAATACCAATTTAATTTGTGTATTCTCTTCGAAAACATTTTTTTTTTTTTGTCACAAATTTTGTGTTAAAACAAACTGTGAATTTATGAACTAATTTGGTTAAAATTATTAAAAAAAAAAATGTTTTTGATGCAATTATATATATAATCCAATAACTCTTAACAAAACAATTTTTTTTACTTTTTTTGGTAATATAATATAAATCTTAATTCAATATTTCTTTAAATTTTTAATTTTTTTAAAAAATAATTAGCATATAATTTGAATTTAATATGTAGCAGAAGTTTAAGTTTTTAATTTTATATGCGATAAATCTGCCTATTTTAAATAATTTATAATTTTAAAAATTTATGGATAAAATAGATAACAATGTTAAAAGATTAAATTTATAATTTAACGAAATAAATAAATAAAAAGAATAAAAAAGAATTAAAAAATCTAAGATTTGAATTTAAATAAAATTTTAGAGGGTAAATAGACAGCCAGAAGACAAATTTGATGTGTTAAATGCAATATTGTGAATTTATTTTAGAATTAAATAAAAATAAAAATAGAAGCTGTTGCCGTTTGAAAATCAAAATTTTAGGCATTTTTATTTTAATTTTTTCCTAACCATTTTTTAAAAATGATTTCTATTGAATTTCATGACATAAACCACTATTAATTAGAATTATGGAGTAACTAAAACAAATCCCAAAATTAAATTAAATTAAATTTCCATGAGTAAGAAAATATCATATTTTTAGGTGTAAGCTTATTTGGGCTTAACTTAATTTTTTATAATGGGCTTAGATTATTTAGCCTTGATCCGGTCCATTTTTAGCAAGTTTGAGATAAACTAGATTTGATTAGGTTGGATCGCAACTCTTTTCGATTCATTCGGTCAACTAACTCGATGAATTTGAAATTTTAGATGGATCCAAAAATTTCTCGAACTCAATTCTACTTAACCTAATATCGACGAATACGAAAGTAAAAGAAATGAAAAATCGTATGTTAGGAATTACGGTTCTTTACAATTGTATGATATTATTCACTAAGCTCTCGTCGTTTTTCTTTGGGCTTCCCAAAAGGCCTGAGATAGTATTTCTCACTTATAAACTCACGGTCTTCACTAAATTATCTAGATGAGACTCACCTCCAATAATCCTCCACATATAATACTTAAAAACTCGAGGAGGCATCCACCAACTTTATAGATAAAAACATATTAAATTCATATACATGAGTAGAGATTACTTTATTGTGGGGGCTAAACCAGAAAGGGAAGCATATTTGCAAAAATTCGTGACTCAAATTATGATTACAAATCCTTATAATATCTACCACAGATCCGCTGCAACTCAACTGTAAGTGCTAAGTAACTGATTAAATAAACATTTTTTTAAAAAAAGGTGGCGGTGGTGGGGGTAATGGTGGTGGTGGTGGTGGTGGTGGAGGAGGAGGAGGGGACCAGAGCAGCAACATGGTACTCGCCGGTGGCTCTCTGCATGACGGACCTGTCCTGTCTTGGATGCTGTGCTGAGCGGCGCAAAGCCAAAGCTGTCGGAAACTGCCATGGCTGTCACTAAACTGTACTCTCTATTATATGCTTATCTAAATCACTTTCTTTTGGCAGCTGTGGGAGAGCGATGGAAGGGGAAGATTGGATTTTTGCTTTCTCATATTTTGAATAAGCTTCATACCTTACTCCTTACGACCGGTCATATGACTCGAAAATCTAGATCAATTTAGATTGGGTTAGATTTATTTTATTCCATTTGGGTTAAGTTAAATTTTTGAAAAATAGAAAATTTTTAATCACTAACTCAAAAATAGAGTTGCAATTCAATTGAACATAGTCAATAGTAATGATACTGAAAATACTGAGTTGGGTTGGATGGTAAACTCTAATTAGATGGTTCTTGTCACTAATCCAACAAACTCAAAATTTCGAGTTTATCCATAAGATTTTTCCAACCCCATCTACCCCGTGTACGTCTCTAACAAGAGTTAAAAAACAAATTAACTGGATCAATGAGAAGATCTAGATAGTTCATAGTCACACTGTTCAAAGTTTTGATCTTAGTTCAAAATTTTAAAGAATTTCATGAACGAGCATAAATAATATACAGACTTTTAAAAGAATAAAGTAGACGAGTAAGTGTACTATTGTAATAAAAGTAATATCTCGAGTACTCTCGAGAAAGGCAACACTGTTTGATTGAGGTAAGGCGTTTTCACACTTTTGTTTGATATCCAATGGATCAATAAAATAAGCTCAAACTCACGTGGAAGATTATGATACGTGAAAATCGAAGTTAGGATTCAGTTGGGAGTGTTGGCCTAACTTCAAAATATTATATTGTATTATATATTTATATAACCAATGAAAGGTTCAATTTTTTCTTTTTTGTTTGTATGGGTTCTACAAAACAAAAGGAGGAATCCTCTTTAAACATGTGCTTAGGCCTTCTAGTGCCTACTTAATAGCCTTGCCTTTATAGCCTATTTTCCTTTTAAAATATGAACCCAACTCAACTTCCTCTTCCATCCCCAACCGGACTTTTCCGTTACGATGCTCGCACCTATCTTTCGTTACGTGGAACATTGAGGTTGGACGATTGAGTTAGACGATAGAAAAGGAGTGAAACCCGGCTTCTACGACATGTATTTTTCTTACCTCTTTGGTTGATAGTCTTGCCTTTATAGCCTATTTTGGCTTTACCATATGGAGGGAAGTTCCTATTCCATCCACAACAATACGTCCAAGTTGAGATCACCGCACCTATCTTTTGCAAGCTCCTCTAACCACGAAGTCAAAAAAAGGAAATTTTTGTCACGTGAAAAACGGTGGTTGGACGACTAAGTTAAACTATAGAAAATGAATGAGGTTCCAGCTTGTGAGATCCCACATAGGTTGAGGAGGAGAACGTAGCATTTTTTATAAGGGTGTGGAAATCTCATCTTAATAGACGCATTTTAGAAACCTTGAGGGGAAGTCCAAAAAGGACATCTGCTTGTAGTGAGCTTGAGTCGTTACACAACTCGTAGACATGTCTTTTTCTTACCTCTCGATTAATAAATCTACCTTTGCTATACATATATGGTTTTAGATGGGTACAATTAGTCGGTTGTTACCTCGACTTTCTTGAGATTGATTCTTGAGGAACAAAAGCGTTTGATAATTATTTATGTTTAGTAACGTTTTCGTTTCGGATTTTTTCGTATTCAAATAGATAAGACACGAGTTTTTAAGGTAAAAGAAGTCAGAGACTCTGATTTCCTAAACAAATCAGCCCCTTGATCTTGACTCCAAATGTGATTCTCAACAAGGATCATTAATATTCCTTTATCCATTTCCCATAATTAAACAACATCAATTATTAACCCACCATCTCTCTCTCTTCTTCCCCACTTCCCCCCTCTTATTTGCCTTCATTCAATCTTCTCTTTCTCTGTTCAACATTCTGCAGTTTGGGCTTGTGTAGAACCAACACCACTGAGTTATGAAACCATTTCTTGATCTTCAAAAGGAGCCTTCTTGTCTGGCAAATGATTCTGATATTAGTAGCCAAGTTGGTTCTATCCGTTGCGGGTCGAGGACTCCTCTTTCTCCTTCTCCTTCCCCTTCCCCTTCCGCTCAACCAGGATTCGAGTCGGTTTGCCTCGACTTGACTCTCAACTTTAATATTGTTGAAGATATCGGAACATGTCCGGATTCGACACGATTTTCATTGTCAAGCACAAGTGATCAGAGTAGTAATGAACCAACGGCTGTCCCAAGAGTGTTTTCTTGCAACTACTGTCAGCGCAAGTTCTTTAGTTCACAAGCTCTTGGCGGCCACCAGAATGCGCATAAGCGCGAGCGAACGATGGCGAAACGGGCGATGCGTATGGGCATTCTAGCTGAAAAATATGCTAGTCTAGCTTCTTTACAATTGAAAGGTTCATCATTCAAGTCCTTGGGGATCAAAGCACACTCTTCACTACTCCATGGAATCACTGCACCAATGATGCCTATTGACACCAGGAGCAGTGCTAGATTCGAACCGGAACCGGGATATATAGGCATGCCGATGTTCTTGGAGGATGATGAAGCAGACGTTATGTGGCCAGGTAGTTTTCGTCCAATGGTAGAAACTAGAAACACTCATGAACTAACTCAACCGAGTTTCAGATTGACCGATCTTTCAAGCATAAACTCAGTAGAGAAGACATCGATACAGGACGTAGAAAACTCGACCCCTGATCTCACACTTAAACTCTAAGAGGCTTATATGATGAGGGATCATCACTATTTCTGCTTTTTCTCTGTACAGTAAGTGCAAGTTTCAATCAAACACAACTTAACTTTCCCATTTTAAGTACTTATCATCAGTCTTTGCTTGCTATAAGTCATTTTCCTTGCTTAAGGAAGCTCCTTTACAAGCATTTTCTTGCTTTCTAGTCCTTCTGCCATAAACATCCCCTTACCTTATAGTAATGCAAGTGCTCTGCCATTTCGTTTGACCTTTGTTTTTACTTCACACATAGTAGGGCTCTTATATATGTAATTTTGGTATACTTTATGCGTGCGCTCGAAAATATAGGCCGATTATTGAGCCCCACACCACCTAAGGTGCAAGCCATTCGAGAAACAAGCTATTACAACGAGCGACTGAAACTTTTGGGAGCCGAATAGCAAAACTGTAGTATAGCTTTGAAGTAGTGAAAGAATGCTTTTTGAGAAAGTGCTTATGAACCTTTTGAATAGCAAATGGAAAAAAGCTTACTTTCAAAAGGTTCTTTCCTCAGAGAACTTTTACTTTCAAAAGCATTTTAAACTCAAATCTAAACTTATAATCATTAAGGTGACTAATAGTCCGATCTTTTGTTAGATGAATCTTATGCTTTTATTAAAAGAGTTACTAACTAAGATCTATCATGATTTATTTCATTTTTTACAATGATATGATAACGTCTTTAAAACATATACTAGTTGAGTAGGCATGACGTGTAAATACATAAATGATAGACATAATCTTTCTCATTTTATCAAGCAACATAAAAATATCCATTGATTTTAAATTTTTTTGCCTAATTCACGCTCAACCAAAAGAGGTTCAAATTCCTCTACCCAACCGGTTGAACTGCAAAAAAATATTTTCGAATGATTTTTTAAACAAGAAGAACGATAGATATTAGTTTATTTTAAGATCGAACTCTAACTTCCTTTAATCTACTGAGTAGAATTCGATTGTGGGTTGAAACTTTGTTCGAAAAATAACTTTGTTTATAATCTGAACTTTAAATCAAATTCCAATTATAGGTTGGAAGTGATACTGAAATGTATATAAAGGATCATAAAATTTAGTTTCCCATCTTCACATTGAAGCTTTACAAACATTCATTTCATCTGGGAATTTTTGTAAACAAGACATGGTCCAAGAACATAAACCAAAGTCCAAGCTACCAGAAAAGTAAAGCAATATTTTACCGGCAGTTTTCGAAACCCTTCCACCCCATCCTCTCCCTCATTCTATGACTTAAAGCACTGAACAAGAACCGCAGCAAAGCAGAGCATTTACAAGAGAATTTGGTGCAGACATGGTTAGTTTACCTGCCCTGCTGCATTTCTGTTCCACGACAAATAGGATGGATCACCGAGAGGCCTGCATAACATTAATCAAGTTATTATTGGATGTTCAAGAACTTCTAATTTAACTGATGAAACATTATCAAGCATTTCAAGCTAAATCAAAAACGTCTCAGATTTTCCTTTACAGGAGTTTTAACTTGTATTTGTCACAAATTATACAGAACTTCCATGGAGAATGCGGAATTTTAGCCTCATACAGTTGATAAGAAATAGGGTAGTAATTAGAATGGATCTTCTCCAGGAGCAAATCAACTAAGAACAGAGAAAATAACGAAATCTTATCAAGGGAAGAAATCATCCACCCTTTTAAGAACGACCACCAATAGCAGTTCTCTGTAAAGCCTTCCGAGATTATCACAGAGGTGTTTGTTTAGGAACTCGATATAATTCGGACGTACCCACGAAGAGAGCTCAAAGAGTTTCCGAGATATGCACCAAAATCATCATGTTGATGATCATCAAAACCACAGTAAAACGAAAAACTTTACTTGAATATTCTACCAGCCCGTATAGGCCTGGACTAATTCATTAGTTTTTAACTATCCATATTTAAGGGACTTCTTGGAAATACCAGACTAGCTATTATCTTCTAGATATCTACAGTCCACCCTGCTAATTGGCTCCAGTATTGTCTACACAAAGTCTCGAGAAATCAAATGCGAGTTGAATTGCACCACCAATGGGTAAACCGTTCACTATAGTTTCAAGAAAACAATACCGCTTTTCCTTGGACTTTCTAGAAGGGCAAATATCCTTGACAATATCAGCAAAGTTCAACTACTACCGTTTAGCTCCATAATAGATATTTTCCTAAAATAGGAGCTTGAGAAGAATTCCTCAGGAAGGTTAACGAAATCCTTCTACCCTGTAAGCCTATCCTCATTGGGACTGTATTATTACTCTTAAATCATCATTCAACACATAAAGGAATTTCTACAACGCTTCCACTTTTGTTCATGGATTTTTGTATCCACATGAACCCAAGAAGGGGACTCTTTTTTGTGAGGGTGACAAGTCCCTGTTGTATGTTTGGTTGCATCCCATGGCGCTTCGGTTTTGCCTTCTTCAGACCCTACTTCTTCAATCTCCTTAGGCTTCCATCATTTTTGGTCTGATAGAGGACAATTAAAGTGGCGAATCTTTTTTCTCTTCTTCAAGAGCATCATGTGATCCCAAAAGGAAGGGAGTTAGGATTTGGATTCTCAATCCTTCTAGGGTTGTCTCTTGCCATTCTTTTTCTTTTCATATTTTGTCTACCCCTTCTCTTTGTCAAGGGGCATTAATTTCTCCTCATTCTGGGAGGTTAAAATTCAAAGAAAGTCAAGTTTTTTGCATGGTAGTTTTACATGGGAGAGTTAATATCATGGATCATGTTCAAGGGTATTCTTCCTACGTGTTGCAATGGTGCATTCTCTGCAGGCAGCATAAGAAAGACCTTGATCATATGCTGCGAGATTGTCAATTTGCTCAATACCTTTGGAGCGGACAAGATCATTCGGTGTTTGTGGAGCTCAAAATAGAGATGGTAGATCTATAATCGAGGAGGTACTTATGAATTCTCCTTTTAGAGAGGAGCGAAGTGTTGTGGCATGCTATTTTTTTTTTTTTTTTTTGTAATTTTATGGGACATTTGACTTGAGAGGAACAATAGAATCTTTAGAGAGCTTCAGATGAAGAGTTTTGGGAGGTAGCTAGATTTAATGCTTTTTTGTGGGCATTGATCACTAAACCTTATTGTAATAGTGAGCTCGGTCTTGTTCTTTTGGATTGAAAAGTTTTTCCATTATTAGGTTGAAGAGACCCCATTCCGATACTCCGTTCCATCAAAATCAAAGCATAAAACTTCTTCCAAATCCTATATTAGTGAATAAAATATCTCATCTTTGTCCCAACCAAAGGTGCAAAGACATGCAAACTTCCAGCACAACTACTAATAAAAATGAAAAAGAAACAGAAATGGAAGCCCTGTTTCATGAAGATAAGAATTTAAATCTAAAGAACAGAGAGCAGTTGCATTTGTCATATTCTGTAAATTTCATCAAGTGAATATCTTTCCCTAAATTATTAACTGTAGCAGATCTTTGTAAGTTTAGAAGAGAAATGTATCTCACCTTGGCTTGATGACGTAAAGGAGTATGAAGGATATCGCTAAAAACAAGCAGAGTCCTCCAACACTAAGATAAGCTATGCCTAGAAAATCGTTCTTCCCACCGATCCAACTTGAGGTTGAAAGGACCAGCTTCTTTTTACCACCGAAGCTATACGTATTATAGTTGTTTTCTATCACCACTGTTATTATATCATTAGCTTCAAAGTCTGCTTCTATCTTCCCATATAGTTTCCTGAAGGTGGGCAGTGCAGCTGTTCGCATCCAAACAATAAGATCCTCTTGCTGGCTCAGCTGTTACACACACAAAGGAAAGTATATTTATCCATTAAAAAAAAAAAAAAGCGGTATAGAATGCAAATTAAGCATACTCACAGGTATGCTCTCATTTAGTTTTGCACCACCAATCAAACTCCCACTCTGGAAGTTTTTAGGATAGACATCAGATCCAAATTTCTTTTCTCGGTCGCTTTTCCAGGCTATGTCCTTGCTGATATGCAGTGCCTTGTTCTTCATAGAAAAACCATATGTATCATTGAACAAACTCCATGCGATGAGGCCACAAGGGACGATTGGAGCCCCTTTCCCAATGGTTGCTTCAGGTGCACATGTTTTTGTATCTGCTTCAGCTGCCCTGCTTCGTAATTGCTTATCACTTCTGCTTTTTACATAACTGATGCAAATGCAACAGAAAAGTATATTAATATGAAGAGCGAGAACCAGAAATGTTGTGAAGACTTGAAGTACACTAGAACAAGTAGGTAGGCTTGTATCAGTTAACACGTGACACGATTTCCATACTTCAGATCTTTACTTTACAAACTAAATCACGTTCTTCTTTACTTTAATAAGTTACATGACCTTACTTGAACATGGATCTGTTTCATAGATCGTACAGCACGTCCTTGAGTTCTAAATAATAAGCTATGATCGTACTCACAAATCATGAAATAAACAGTACCCTTCTGTTTGCTCATGAACAGTTTATTTCTCCCATATTCAAGACTACTAAGTTTTTTGGTCGATTTCCACATACCGTCGGTGATTCTGATAAAAGTTATCAAGCTGGTAATAGATGTAGACCGGACCTTTCATTGGTTTAGGAACCTGAAAAGCATTCAGTTGGAAGAACTCTTTAAGACAAACAAATTGAGAGACAAATATGAAAAGGAACCCAAATCCAGTCTTCTTTTTAACAAAGACATTAGAATCTGTACTTACAATCAACCTCCTGCTACAGGTTTTATTAGTTGTACTGTCTTTAATAAACGTAAGAGGATCACCGCGATACTCAGAAGGAAGGCAATCATGATCGTATTGGTCCACAATTTCAACAACCTTTGTATTATGGAAAGCACATGGCTCAAGTTAAGCATTTAGTAGTTCAAAACTAAATTAATAGATAAAAACTGAATTTTATCATATTTGCAAGGATGTGGCAGATGAGAAGGTACTTGTTCTGATGCAAATAACGAAGCAATGCCTATCGGGATAAAGATAATGCCAACAGCAACGAAGGATGTTATAACCTGAAATCAAACAGTGACACCAATAAAAAGAGTGTATAATGCTACAACAGCGACCAAATGAGAAAACAACTTCAAATCTCTTTTAGGAATACCCATCCTGGTGTTAGAATTGGTTTGCAAGCAGGAAGCTCTTGCTGTGTAAATCTAGAATCTGCAATTAAATTAACAATAAAGTATGAGCATTGACCAAATGGTCATAACATTGCCAATAGAATCGACCTTACTTCAATGATAGATAGCAGAAATACAGAACTCCATGACATGAGAATGAAGCATACGAATGGCTAGAAGGAATTGCATTTAAAACGATTATATCGCAACGACGCACAAACATGAATTCTGACGGACCCAGAAGCACAACTACATAGGTTTTCTTCACATGAATTATACAAGCAATGCCCAAATAACGATTTAGTACGAGAACACAGGTTAAGAGGTAAACTTCCAAAAGATTTAGGCATAGAATGGAAGAGATCGCATACAAAAATCAAACAGCCATTAACAATCAATATAAAATTTTTAAAAAAACAATACAAAACCTAAAGAAAAATTGCAGGACTCCATAATATGAGAATGAAGCATAAGAATGCTAGAAGCAACGCATTTAAAACGATTAAAATGCAAAAGAGGCACAAACATTTCAGACCCAGAAGCACAAACCAAAAGCTTTGCTCCACAGAAGTGCTTCTCTTAAACTTTACAAACAATGCCCAAAAAACAATGAAGTACAAAATTATAGGTCGCACAGAGAGGAAGTGATCGTATACAAAAACCCAAAAGGACAGAACAGAATAATTCTTAACAATGGTTATAAAAACTAGCAAGAACAGAACAAACGAAAACTAGAACAAAATTAGATATATGACATTTTGGTATCTTCGATTTCTTGGGCGGAGTGGACGAATCAGAATCTCCATGCTGCATTCTACTTGCCGAGCTCGTTGCCGCGTGAGTATTATTCATTTCTACGCACCAACAAGAAGAAAACAAGGTTATTAATCTTCAATCTCATCTTTCTACAATTTTTTCCCCTTTTCTTTCGAAATCGAATAGTGGGTTACAACAAATCTTTATCTTTCTCTTATGGGTTGATCGATGATGATAAAAGAAACACAAGATTAAGGGAAACATTGATTTGATTGTGGAGGAAATTCAAGAAAAAAGACGAAAATAAGTTAAAAACGCGACCTGATCGATGAATCTCATCTGATCGGTGGCCCTTGCTTCACAAACCCAGTTAATTTTCCGTAATGCTGCCCAAACATATCGCCCATAATCGAGATTTAGTGGAAGTACCTTCGCGCGTTTTTCAATTTTTCTTTTTTTTTTTAATATTTTTTTTCTATTCTATTTCGAAAGAATTTCTTTATTATGCCTCATCTTTTTGGGATTCTTTCCGTCCTAATCAAGATTTAGAGTTGAATCTATGTCTATACACGTCTCAGTCAACTCCTTTTACTCCCCTACATCCTCTTGTCAATCTCTTTGGTTTTTGTTTTTCCTATAATAGGATAAATTTAGGAACATAATTCTAATATCACTTATTTAACCTTTTAAGGTTAAATGTCTTTCTTTTAGTTTCATTCAAAGATATTTGTCTGTCGCTTGTATAATCATAATCTCTTTTTTATCCAATAAATATGAGATTCTGACTACATTTCCGCACTATTATTTCTAGTATAACCGTGCTTAAACAATTTGGTTAATAAATGGTAGTATCTTTAGGCTTTTTTAAGATAGGAAACAAACATAATTGTAGGGTATTAAACGATATGTTTTTAACATGGTTTAGTTTGTCAACTTACTCAAACGAGATAAGGCCGAGTAAAAAAAAATTTCTAGTCTTTGTTATTTGTTAATCAAACATCGATGTTTAATTTTATTAGATAATTTTTTTCTATTTAACACATCATGCATATGATAAAAATAAAGCGAATAAATTGAACTAAATAAATCAACCTCTATCAGTTGTCTTATACTTTAAACGTATCTCGTAAAATAATAATCAATATTTTCGAAATAAAACTATCTTTTCATAATAACCATAATATAATATATTGTTTTATCATCTAAATTTTAGAAGTATTAAGGTTAAAAAAAAAATTAAGTTGAAAGATTAATGTTATAACATATATAATGATTAAAAAGTAATTTTGATTTTTTTTAAAAAAAAATTAAGAATATTAATGAAGGATAGTTTAAAAAAAAAAAAAAACTTTTTTTTTTTTTTTTTGAAAATGAATTTATTGAATTTTAGAAGATTTTTCATTAATTTAAAAAGGAAATGAAAAAAAAAAAAAAAAAAACGTTTAACGCGCAAAGGTTCGCGCCTCTCATTGGTTTCTTGGCACGGGAAGTAACGGCCTTGACCGCCGGTTCAAATTCTCCGCCACCGTCTCCTTCAAACCACTGAGCAAAACTTTCAGAGTCTGGAAGTGGAACAACTCAGGTTATCATCTTTTTCACAAATTCTCAGTTCGTTTTACACTGAAGCACTCACTACATGTTTGTCACCACTTCTTTCTTTTCAGTGGAATCGTTTGATCTCGTTTTTCGTTAAATTATCCGTTTCTGTATTATTTCCTTTTTTTGGGGCGTTTGATCGGTTAATGACTTCTAGGGCATGTTGATTGTTCTTCTGTAAGAATAGAAGTGAGTTTTATGGGGTTCGGAAATTTCAAGTTATGGTGGTTTCAAATTTTCATTTGTTTGAATTTGTTAGAAGGCTGTAGGGTTCAATGTGTTAGAATTGGTCAATCCATTAGAATAGCTTGAAGTTAGTCATGCCATAAGAATAGGCTTACTTCGTTAGTTTCCTATGAAATCGGATCTATTAGTTAATCTTTTGCCAATATAAATAGAATATGTCCTCAATAGTGTGAGGCACAGTTTTGCATAAACTTGATATGGTATCAGAGCAGAAATAAGATCCACGAGATCCATAGCCTCTGCTGTTAAACATGTCAATCCCAATCAACACAATGTCTTCTCCGTCGATCAGTCAGGTGATTAGTGTTAAGCTTACACAAGAAAATTATCTACTGTGGTCTACCCAAATCCTTCCCTACTTGCGTAGCCAAAACCTTGTTGGTTTTGTGGATGGATCCATGCCTGCACCAAGCCAGACGATCGCCGTTGAACCAAGTGAAGAAACAGGGAATCGCAAAATTATCATCAACCCTGAGTTCACAGTCTGGTACCCCCAGGACCAGCTGGTACTCAGCCTCATCAACTCATCAGTCACTGAGGAGGTTCTCAGCACGATGGTTGGAATCACCACTGCACGAGAAGCCTGGATTACGCTGGAGCGACAATTTGCTTCCACATCTCGAGCAAGAGCAATGCAGATCCGTATGGAACTCTCTACTATCCAGAAAAAGGACATGACAATTGCTGACTACTTTCGTAAAGTAAAACATCTTGGTGATACACTTGCTGCCATTGGCAAGCGAATAGAGGATGAAGAACTCATCGCCTACATGCTGCAAGGACTTGGTCCAGATTATGATCCTCTAGTCACAAGCATTACAACCAGAACAGATGTATACACTGTCAGCGACGTGTATGCTCACATGCTGAGCTATGAGATGCGGCACTTGCGTAAGGGTACATTTGAGCAACTTTCATCTGCTAACAATGTCAATAGGATATCCATTCGTGGAGGTGCCAATGGAGGTCGAGGTAGTCGCGGTCGTAGTCGTCAGTTAAATAGTGGTCATGGACAATCAAGGCGTACTGTGAACAATCCTGGACGTCAACCATCAAAGACACAAAGCAGCTCAGGCATTGTCTGTCAGATTTGTGGTAAGCCCAATCACGATGCTTTGCAATGCTGGCACAGATTTGATCAGGCATATCAAGCCGAAAATAATCTCAAACAAGCAGCTTTGGCAACTAGTGGATACACTAGTGACACAAACTGGTATGTTGACACTGGAGCCACAGATCATATCACCAATGACCTAGAGAGGCTTACCACCAGAGAACGCTACACTGGCACCGACCAAATTCAGGTTGCAAATGGCGCAGGTTTGTCTATCTCTCATATTGGGAATTCATTAATTTCTGGTTCATCTCTTGTTCTGAAACATATCCTATATGCTCCTAAAATCAATAAGCACCTAATTTCAGTACAAAGACTAGCATCTGATAATAATGCTGTTGTAGAATTTCACCCAAACTATTTTTTGGTTAAGGACCGAGTCACGAAGAAACTCCTGCTCCACGGTAGATGTAAGAATGGCCTATACGTTCTACCGCATAATTTCAGTCAAGCCTTGCTGACAGCCAAACTTTCGAAAGAACAATGGCACAGAAGGCTAGGGCACCCTGCATCTCCAATTACCATTAGAATTCTACAAGATAATAATTTAGCTATAGATACTAATATTCCCTCTTCCTCAATTTGTAATGCTTGTCAATTAGGGAAAGCACATCAATTGCCATTTGGTTCTTCTCAGCATGTATCTACAGCACCCCTTCAATTAATTCACACTGATGTATGGGGTCCATCCATTGCGTCAGTAAATAATTCCAAATATTATGTTTCCTTTGTTGATGATTTTAGTCGTTATGTTTGGATTTACTTTCTGAGATGCAAATCTGATGTTGAGTCTGTGTTCCTTCAATTTCAAAAACATGTTGAAACTATGCTAAATACCAAAATTCGCTCCGTCCAATCAGATTGGGGGGGTGAATACCATCGGTTACACAATTATTTCAAATCCACAGGCATTGAACATCATATCTCCTGTCCTCACACACACCAGCAGAATGGGTTAGTCGAAAGAAAACACAGACACATTGTAGAAACTGGCCTTGCTTTACTCGCTCAAGCCAACATGCCTCTATCCTACTGGGATGAAGCTTTCAACACAGCTTGCTTTCTTATAAATAGAATGCCCAGCCGAACCATACAACAAGACACACCACTTCATAAATTGTTTGGTAAAAGTCCAGACTACTCCATGCTTAGGGTGTTTGGCTGTGCTTGCTGGCCTAATTTAAGGCCTTACAACAACAAGAAACTGAGTTTCAGAACTACTAGATGTATATTCTTGGGTTATAGTTCTTCTCATAAGGGATATAAATGCTTAAATAGAAGTACAGGACGTATTTACATCTCTAGAGACGTGGTTTTCGATGAAAATATTTTTCCTTTTGAAGAATCTAAGCCACCAAACAAAACCACAAATCCACATCATCCTGTTCTACTTCCAGCCTTAGCCAAACTTGCTAGTTTTTACACTGAAAATGCTCTTACAGATATTGAACCAGTTGTTAGTAATTCCCATATGAATGATGGTCAAACTGATAATATTGCTAGTGACAACTTGTCTGGTGTCAGCTTATCTTCTGCAGATAATACAAGAAGTTCAGAGGAAATTGCAGAATATGAAGCTGAGAGCAGTTCGATCAATGCTCAAAACCAAACTCATGAACATGTGTCTGATCAACCAACTGAAGCAGCTAGTCAACATCCAATGCGAACAAGGTTGAGAAATAACATTGTACAAGCTAAACAATTCACTGATGGAACTATCAGATATTCAGAAACCTCAAGAAAATTCGCAAGCGCTGTAACTATCACAACTCCGATCATAGAGACTGCTACTGAACCTCGAAACCTGCAGGAAGCCATGCAACATCCAAGATGGAGAGGAGCAATGAATGATGAGCTCTCAGCGCTAAAACGAAATGCCACTTGGGATCTAGTTCCACCCAAACCTGGAATAAATCTCATTGATAGTAAATGGGTGTATAAAGTGAAAAGAAAAGCAGATGGGTCAGTTGAAAGATTAAAAGCAAGATTAGTTGCCAAAGGATTCAAGCAAAGATTTGGTGTTGATTACACTGATACTTTTAGCCCTGTGATCAAACCGTCAACAATCAGGGTCATTCTTTCGCTAGCAGTAACCAAGGGCTGGAATATGAGACAAGTTGATATCCAAAATGCATTTTTGCATGGAATTCTGAAAGAGGAAGTGTACATGCGACAACCACCAGGATTTCAAGACTCAGCCAAACCAAAGAATTACATATGCAAGCTCAAGAAAGCCCTTTATGGCCTGAAACAAGCCCCAAAAGCTTGGCATTCAAGGTTGACTGGAAAGCTTATTGAGTTAGGCTTCAAGGCTTCAGTAGCTGATTCATCTCTTTTTATTCTCAAAAACAGAGAGATAACTATCTATATGCTCATCTATGTTGATGATATAATTATTGTGAGCTCCTCTGATCAAGCAACCGAAAGGTTGATTCAGAAATTGAAAATAGATTTTGCAGTAAAAGATTTGGGTGATCTTGAGTATTTTCTGGGTATTGAAGTCAAGAAAACACGAGATGGTATCATACTGTCACAGAGACGATATGCTTTAGATTTGTTGAAAAGAGTAAACATGGAAAAATGCAAACCTATGTCTACACCAATGGGTTCTGCTGAAAAATTATTCAGAGAACAAGGAATACCCTTATCAGCTGAAGAACAATTCAAATACAGAAGTACAGTGGGAGCACTACAATATTTGACAATGACTAGGCCTGATTTGGCATTTGCTGTCAATAAAGTGTGTCAATATCTTCATACACCTACTGATGCTCATTGGGGTGCTGTGAAGAGAATTCTTCGTTATGTTAAAGGCACACTAGCATTAGGAGTGAAAATTCAGAAATCAACCATGATGTTGTCGGGGTTTTCTGATGCTGATTGGGCTGGTTGTCCCGATGATCGACGTTCAACTAGCGGCTTTGCTGTATTTCTTGGAGCAAATCTAATCTCATGGAGTTCCAGAAAACAGGCTACAGTGTCAAGATCAAGCACCGAAGCAGAATACAAGGCCATTGCGAATCTTACTGCAGAAATGATTTGGATCAAGTCATTACTGAAGGAACTGGGCGTGTATCAATCAAAGGCTCCTCGCCTCTGGTGTGACAACCTCGGAGCTACATATTTAACTTCAAATCCAGTATTTCATGCTAGAACGAAACATATTGAAGTTGATTTTCATTTTGTTCGAGAACAAGTAGCACGTAAAGCAATGGAAGTTCGGTTCATTTCATCAAGTGATCAAGTAGCTGATATCCTGACAAAACCACTGTCTAAAACTCCTTTTACTACACATTGTAACAATCTCAACATGTACAAGACTTGTTGGGATTGAAGGGGACTGTTAGAATTGGTCAATCCATTAGAATAGCTTGAAGTTAGTCATGCCATAAGAATAGGCTTACTTCGTTAGTTTCCTATGAAATCGGATCTATTAGTTAATCTTTTGCTAATATAAATAGAATATGTCCTCAATAGTGTGAGGCACAGTTTTGCATAAACTTGATACAATGGAGCGTGTTCTGTTTTTGGTGATTCTTTATTTGTCTTGCTCAAGTGAGATTTGTGGGGCTGGTTTTCGTCTTCTTCGTCCTTGGACTCTGCCATGGATCCTTTTATGCATTACAGTGTTGCTGAATTTTCCATGGAGGGTTTCGATGATCGAAAGGGGGGTGAGGCGAATTGAGAATGCTAAGAACAAATTGACTTTGTCCAATTGTTTCTGGGAAAGTGCTTATAGGCATCTATTTGAGGGCTGCTCTGAGAAAAATTCATATAATATTTTTGATTCCTTGAATTCTCTTGGTATTCAAATACAACAAGTGGCTCAAACGTCAAGGAAACAAGAAGATCACATGGTCTCTTTGCTAAACCACTCAAAAGAAGTATATGAACCATCCAGGAGTTATCTGAATTGGTCTTCGTGGATTGACATTGAGTTATCTGAAGAAATTGAAGATTTTGATTATGATCTTCCAGAGGAAACAGGGGAGAAACGACATAAAACAAGAATGATCAACAGTGAATTGTTGTTTCATTTTCATTGACCGCCATTCATTTCAGGAACAAAAAAATTAGGATTCATCGATGAGCGTGCTTGAATTGGGCATCTCAGCAGCACAACCACACCTACAATTAGAACGACGTCTTTAAATTTTCAACATGTTCATAATATAGCATCTTGAGCCCTGTGATCACAATATGGATGAAGGATTGAGTTCAATATTATCTGATAACCTTTGATCTTTTGACAGATCTTTCGTTCCTTTTTTTTCAGACAGATCAGAATCGATGGTGGAGCATCTTAGCCTCTACAATTACTAGAAGAACTAAAGCTTCTGAATTTCAGTTAGACAGAAGGGCCAGCATACAAGGTGCAGACATTAGCACAGATGATTCCGAGGTAGATATATCCATTTCACCCAAAGACCTTTCCTTGATAACATTAGCGTTTATGTAGATGTTGTTTATACAATAAGCTTGTTGTTTGTCAAAAATAGAACTACAAATACACTGGTTTACAATCACTATCAATGGATTTTTTTACAGCATCCATCACTAGCTGTGTCTTCCTGCTTATCTGTGGCCACTTGCTATCAGGACGAGACCCTGTTGTTTTTATGGCCCCTACAAGCCTGGCGAACTCTGCAACCATCAGAGCCTCTTGCGGTAGCTCATTAACCACCTCAACTTCTTCTGGTCTTGTGTTCCATCCAATATGGAGTTCTGCAAACTTTGCTCCTGAGGTGAACTCAAATGATGCTGAAGTCTCTTGGTAAGGGATGATGAAGTCGTAAACGTTCAGCGATCCACAGGCACCAGATATGGCTATGTCCATGGAGGTATGAGATAGGAAAGAGCAATGAATTGTTGCAGATGTTTCGTTTGATGATTTACCCCATTGAAGGGAGGCTGTGCAGGACAAGATAACGCCTGCTGAATTCTTGGTAACATCTGGTAGCGCATGGACTTGTGTTGGCAATTTGTAGTCCTTCGCCCACAAAAGGGCTCCTATGCAGTACCAGGCCAAGTCTCCCAATGCACCCAAGGCATCCAGGTCCGGTTTCACTCTTATATTTTCCTCGAGAAATTGTTTTGTTCCTGATGTTGTTGATGTGCTGTGAATCTTGAAATTGCAAAGAGAAACAATACTCGTCACTTGCAGCATTTAGAGGTTTTTCTGGTTAATAATATGTTAAATTATATGAATGGTTCTACTTCTACCTAACCTTAACGTGGTTGTTAATTTTTTTAGGTGAGATCCCACATCGGTCGGAGAGGAGAACGAAATATTCTTTATAAGGGTGTGAAAGTCTTTACCTAGTAGACATGTCTTAAAGACTTTGAGGAAAATCTAAAGAGGACAACCAAAAGCAGATCATTTTAAAGGCTTTGAGGGAAATCCAAATATCACAATATCTGCTGAGATGGGCTTAAACCGTTACAGGTTCTAATTTAGTTTATGTTCCTACCATTAACTATTGGACTTAATTTGGTTGGCACACTTATTGAACTTAAAAATGACGACTTAACTTGATTTCAGGACCAATGTGCCATATCAACGGTGTTACTTATTAGAACCAAAATCTAAAGTTTTAATTAAAACCCCTTAAAATTTTAAGTCCTAAATGTACAATTTAGCCTCATGTAAGGTGTATTTGAGAAGCTAAGGCAAGATTCTGAAGTTGGGAAAAGATCTTACATAGTTAACATGGCCAAAAAGCTTAGTATCAGAGATAATCTCCTTCATTTTGGCAGTTCTAGGGTGATGCAGCCACATAGATCCATCCATGAACTGCACACCGTTCGACTCACAGGCATCAAGAATCTTATCAAGCTCTTCAACGTCCAGCGCCGTGGGTTTCTCCAAGAGAATATGCTTCTTCTTCTCAGCAGCCAGAATTGCCCACCTCTGATGAAGGCTGGTCGGCAGTGGCATGTACACGGCATCCACACAAGGGTCGTCGAGAATCTGATCGTATCCTCCGTAAACCTTGACAGTTTCCGGCAAGCCATTGACGGCGGCGAAGTTCAAAGCCTTGTCAAGTGATCGGCTGGCAACGGCGGAGACGGTGGAGTTGGGTGCTGAATTTATGGCTCTGGCTACTTTTCTGGCAATCTCGGCGCAGCCGACGATGCCGAAACGGATCGGGTTCTCCGCCATCTAGGGAAAAGTGAAGAAATGGAAGGATTACAGAAAGGGCGGGCTGTGGAAGAGAGAAGGTTAAGTTCTTTTGGGCTATGAATTTGTGGATACCGATGTGGTCTGGGTGGCTGTGTGTGGTTTGGACAAGGGGAATGATAAAATGCAGCAGCCAGAAAATAATAATAATAATAAAAGTAAAAAATTTAAAAAGAAAAATGGGTTTTAGAATACAGATTATGTCATATCCAACCTTCAAAAAAAAAAAAAAAAATGATAGATAGATTAAGAAACATGATTGGAGAAAACAGTAAAGAGCTAATTAAGATATCTAAAACTATTGAGTATCCTTAATAAGATAGATGAATTCTAATGAGGTATATGATTAAGATAGATGAATTTATTATATTCTAAGGAGTTAGGCCACTGAAAATGATGCACTCCAAGAGGGCTAGACTAGGAAAGAAGGAATTGAACTTCTAGGAGCTAGATAGATTATATGTTTCGACTAGTTCTAAGGAACTAGCTTATGATAAGACGTTAAACTCCCGGGAGTTAAATTATGAAGAATAATAAGCTTCGAGGAGCTAAAACTTAAAAGTAAAGCCTACATGTAAGACTTATCAGATAAGACTAAAAGAACCATTGAAAAATCTACATTTAGGTTACTTGTTAAGTATTTTCATACACACATGCTACTCTGCGGTTTCCTCACTCCTCAGGTTTGCAGGTAGCTCTTCAGCTAGTTAAGTCAAGGTTCGACTTGGTCAATTTTGGTTCAGTTCAGGGGTTTTCTCATTGGTCCAAGTATGATTCGGATAGTTTCTTCCCTTGTTCTTGTTTAGGTCCGATACATACATTTTCCTCTAATAGACTCATTTTAAAGTTGTTTCTTCATAGTCCAGCTTAAGGAGTGGGTTCATGTATATGCGCAGCAAACGAAGGCCCTTGACTTGGGCGGGCTCCTGCGCCCTTCTTTGTTTAGTTTGTTTATCTCGGTGGTCGCCCTGTCGAGTTAGGTTCGCAGTTTGCTGGCTAGATAAATTCGCACTCTTCGAAGTTGAAGGCCAAATAAATTCTATCAGTTATATTGCATGTGATTGCATTTTCCAACCTCAACGTAGGACTCACTTATCGCATATTTTCAAATGCTCATGCAATAAAGCTCGTTAGTATAGTTTAAGAATGATATAAAGTTCTTCAATAATATTAAATAAACAAAAAGATATACATGAATAAGAAATTAGGGAGTAGAATTTTTTTTTTATTGTCATTTAAGAAACACAATAAACAATTTGCTAAAAGTGGACTCAAACCTCTTTGATTCATATTTCAATAACTACCAAAGTATTTCATCAAAACAAATCCAAATATGAAATCTAAAAGTATTTCCCAAAAAAGAAGAAAGAAAAAAAAAATCGAGAAATTCTTCGATTGCTTCTACGCATTTTGTAGTACACGACTTTGAACAATATCCCAAAAAGCATTTAGGAAATCGATCTGATTCTTCCTTTTATGGTTCGGTCTGAAGAAAAGGAGGATCGAGATATAGAGAAGTGAATAATGGTAGCTCAAAACATTGAATTACTAAATCACTATATATATATCTTCATCATCTTGTTCCTCCCAAGCTAAAATCTCTTCCAACTGTGTATCACAAGTATCTCTCTCTCTATATATATGGCACTCACCAAGATTAGAAACTGAGTCGACAGAGATTGAAAAACAGACCAAATTCAGTGTTCTTTGACATCCCACTCTGCTCTGCCTAACCTGAACTCCAAGCTTGGTTTGTTGCATTCTGAACTGTATCTCTTCATTGCACCTGAATCACATTCCTGTCATATACTTTGTTCAAATTCTCCCACACTTTTTTCATCTTTAAAATTAACAACAATCACTCCCAAACATGCTATAAGGCTACCTGAATTTGGTGCATGCATTTCTGCTGCATTTTCATTGGCGTATACAAACTTGGCCTAATCACATCCATTTCATTGGCGTTTGTTTGTGCCCAAACATCTCTGCAAAATGAAGCACCTTCAGAAAAACAATATGATTGTATTTGAGGAACACCCACAACAAAAAAAAATTCATTTCTAAAGATACACAAAATGAGAATTTAGAAACTAACGTAGAATCCTGAATCGGACCCAGTTCTCTTAGGATGCCTTTTTGGTTCAATGACCTCGAGCCATTCTAGAAGCGCTTGATCTACAACTCACCCAAGCTAGGATTCAGAGGACCCGGACCTAGTTTGATACCAAATTTAATTTTATGTCTAATAGATTTGTTAATTTTAGGAAAGGTTAAATACCTTAGGATTTATATTTTCACATAAAATTCTATCCATAAACAAATCAAAAATTTCCAGGAAACAAAATTGTTTTAATTTACAACGTTATCACATCATTTCGTTCAAATTGCTATACATTTTTCGAGAAGAAAACTATTAGAGCTAAGCTAATATGAAAGCTTCCATTCTATCCAATATACATTCTCTTCACATTCCCTAAGCAAACCCTAACTAAACATTACCCTAAATATTCAATTCCAAAGCAAAAACACATATATTTATCACCAAATTGTAAGAGACAAAAGAGAAATGGAAAAATGAATGTAAGTAACCTTGAAGAATTAGACCAAAGAGTGGAGGAGCCAAATTCCAAATCCGGCGATTGCTGGCTGGACCGGTCGGGCGAAGCTCTTTGATCGGAAAATTGTTTGGGGCCATGATCCCCGCTAGTCGTCCCCAATGTAGGCGATACCTCATCTTCTCCCGAACCGTCTGATTGGCCTTCATTACTCCAACAACAAATCAAATATCTCACTTAGTGAAGATTCAAACTCGAAATTAACAGTTAAATTTACAGATTTCTTCAACTCAATTTGAATTAAACGTAAAAAATCAAACCAAACCAAACCAAACCAAACCAAATCGAATCGAACAAAAGTTCAACACACACTCCAAACGCTCTTGACCCGTTATGAGATTTTGAAGATCAAAAAAGAAATAGTAAAATGAATAAATAAAAGAGAGTCAAGCAATACCAATTACCTGAGGAAGCTGCAGGCTTGTCAGTGGTCCTAACAGTCCGATACATCTGCATCAAAAATAAATAAATAACTCTCTCTTCTATGAGTTGTGTGTGGGCTCTCTGAACTGTCTATGTTTGTTCATTATATTTGAATCCAAAGTTTATATTATTATGTAATGATGACAACCTTTTCCCCCTCTTTCTCTCTCTTCCTCAATTCTCCACAAACACAAAATTCAATCATTCATTCAATCACTCACCATTTAAGAGAGAGAAAACAGAATGATTTGTGATTACAATGAAGGGTTTTAGAGATGATTACCTGTAAATGGCTTTTCACATGAGCCAGTGTTAGATCCTTCACATCCATCAGCTCAAGAACTGATTTTGGTGTTGCTCCTGCAAAACAAAACCCGTGTTTTGTCCCCTTTTCAAATTCGATAAATATACGCTCTAGTCTCTAATAATTCCGTGTTTACTTCGGTGATGCTCAACAAATTAGTAGAAATTTTGACGATTTTGGACTTTTTCGTCTAAATTTCTGCTAATTCACTGAGTAAACTCACCGACAGGTGAAAACACGAAAAGGGTATTATTGAAACATGTCGAGAAGATCAAATCGAACAATAAAGAAGAAAAAAGGTGATTTTTTTTTTTTTTTTTTTTTGTTTACTTTCATGGCCGCCGAGATGTTCGACGGCGTGAACGAAGCGAGCGTGTAAGGAGGTAGTCCATCGCATTCTAGGAGACCTCATGCTTCGTTTTGCAGGAAGCTTCTGCAAAAATCTGGATCTCATCATCATTCCATGAGAACAAACATCAGAAGAAGAAGAAGCTGCATTACTATAATTACTATGATTATTATAGTTCAAAGATTTAACTGCTTCTATAGAAACAACCCCATTGTTGAACCTCGAAGACGAGTTATTTCCTCCGATTCCTCGATGATGATAACCCATTTGAACAATTCCGTTCGAGTTCGAGTAATTTGGGAAGAAGCAAGGAGATGGAAATTGATGGTGAAAATATTGATCTTTTTGATCCACACCCAAAAATGGAAACGGACGATTGTAATACACGGGAATCCCTTTGATCGGTTGCAACCCGTCGGATGATACGTCGAACATCGAAAGCCCTCGAAGATGAGGAGGCCGTGTTGGAGTATCCAGTGGCACTCCGCTAAGGGAATTGCTGTTGTTGGATCCTAGAGAGAGCTCGGTGCGAGCTCGGGGGTCGTTTCTTTGAATCAAAAGATCAAAACTTGTTTGTGGAAATCCATGGCTGAGAGTTCTAATTGAAGAGGAAGAAGAAGAAGAAGAAGAAGAAGAAACATTTGGAGGGCTGATTTGAAGAGAGAGATCAGGAAGTGGGGTTGAAGAAGGTTCAATAAAAACACCTTCTAAGGGCATCTTGTTCTTGGTGTTCTTGGTGTTCTTGGTGTTCTTGGTGTTCTTGCTTTAGCAGCTTTTTGTTTGTTTGTCTGTTTGTGGGTAACTTGGTGATGAAGGAAGTGAAAAGAAAGAGGAATTTAGAAAAGGTGGGAGCTTTGGATGTTCTTCAATGGGGGGAAGCTCTTCTCAAGATCTGATTTTTCTTGAGAAAGGTTTCATGGGGGATTGAAAATATAGGTTTTTTGTTGTAATTTGATCAAACCCAGATGGGAAAACTCACAAAAACTTGCAAAAACCTAAACCCACAAACCCAAATAAACAGAAAAATGGTGTAGAGAGAGAAGTTAGGAGAGAGAAACTAGGAGAGAGAAGTTAGGAGAGAGAAACTAGGAGAGAGAAGGAGAATTGGAAAAAAAGGAAAAACTAAAGAAGAAAACAGATAGAGAAATGAAAAAGATATGGGATTTTGGATTTGGGTTTTGAGGATTATGATCGTTTCTCTCCTGAAAATGACATTAAGAAAGATGAAGAAAGTAATAGCTAAATGTTGATCAGTTGAGCATGTTCAAATTGGTAATTTAATCTATTTAATTAGTAAATTACAATAATTAATTGTTACACTTTTTAAAAGAACAGTAGTAGTTCTTATTGTTGGATGAACGTCGAAAGTCCACATAGACTAATTTAGGGAATGATCGTAAGTTTATAATCAAATAATATTATCTCCATTTGTACGAGGTGTTTTGGAGAAACAAAGTAAAGCCATGAGAGTTTCAAATATCATACCATTGTGGAGAGTCGTGTTCATCTAACCTACTATTAGAATAGAATCTTTTCATGTCGAACAAAAGTATTGTGAGTCTCGAAGGCATAGTAAAAAATGACTAAAACTCCAAGACTCTAAAAGAAAAGGAGTCGAACCTCGATTAAGTGGAGACGTACTTTTTCCTTTATGAATATGTACCTCTAAATGTCGAAAATGAAAAAATTCATAAGAAAATTTTATTTACTATCAAAATTTGAAGTGTGATCCTTACAAATATATTTGGGCAAATATTGTTTATACTTGCTTGCATAAATTTATGTGGCTTTAAGATAGACATATTAACAAAATAAAAGAAAAATTAAAAAGTTTTTTTTTTTCTATTACGTTGAAAATTATCATTATTATCATTTAAATAATTTTGATAAAATATAAATTCATATTTAAACCAAGGACGAATTATTTTAGGAATTATAAAAAATTTAAAAATTAAATTTAGATATTTAATATTTAAAAGAAAAAAAAAAAGGAAAAAGGGAGAGTTTGGAGAGGATAAAAAAAAATGTTAGAGAGAGAAAAGACAGGTTCCACGTGTGATTACTTTTTTTTATTATTATTATTTTTTATTGTTTTTTTAACAAATAAATTCGTAATGTTCATTTCCTTTATAGGACCAAAATATATTTATTTTCATTTTGAAAATTATAAATAAATACTCTCTTTATTTTTTGTACCATGCGAAGTGAACAAAAAAATAATTTTCAGTCCTTTTTCAGTAAATGAAACACAATTATTCTAAATATTTATTTGCTTTCATTTATTGGGATTTTAATGAAATAAATAACTCATTTTTAATTTTATCGCTTAATATTCGTTCAATTATACTCGTATAAGTCGTAGGTTTGAATAACTATAAACAAGTAATAATGTCAAATAGAACGATCATACTTGTTTTTAGTATAAGGGCTGTCAAGTTGTTCTTTTTTTTAAAAAAATAAATTATTTATAAAAAAAAATCATACTTGTCTATTGAGAGATTGCACGTTGGTTGGAGAAGAAAACGAAACATTTTTTATAAATGTGTGGAAATCTCTCTCTAGTACAAACGTTTTAGAATCGTGAGGCTGACAGCAATACGTAATAGTCTCAAACGGACAATATCAACAATACATGTTACATAAAGACTTGAATTTTGTTAGTTTTTCAAACCTAACCTAAATTGAAAAGAATTTACGAACACTCCTAATAATGCTTCAGTCGGATGAAGCTCAGCATCCGTTGAAGAAGGATCTTCTAACTTGGGCATTAGACTCGAGTTATTAGAAAGTGACATGACTTCGTGGCCTTCAACAAAGAGCTTGATTGTCATGAACGGTGCTTTCCTCAACATTCGTCATGGTAGACGTTGAAACTACATTCGAATGAGAGTGATTCTAAAAAATGCTTAAAAGAATTGATAGTTACGACATGTATCAAAAAGTCGTATCTTTTTTTCGGTAACTCAATCATAAAAACTCTAAAGTAAAATGTGATTAGCTTTGACCCGTTTATATGTTGACTGACTTTCTGAAATTCTAGAAAGTAAGTGAGTGAGAAAAAAAAACATTCTAAAAAGACCCATATTGATTTATAGGGATGGTCTTCACTTTCTAAAACACTTCAAAAAAAAAAAAAAAAAGCAACGTGGTCATGTCGTAGACGAATGTCAAGTCCATTAAGCACCGAATTCATATTTTAAATAATCTTCACTCTTAGAAGTGCATAAATTGATCATGTTGCAAGAGGATGTCGAGACAATCAAGTATCACATTTCAATTCTACATGGTCTTTACTCTTAAAAGCATTACAAAACAAGTAGATAACATAATCATGTCGCAAGAAAATATCAGGACTACTTTTATGTTTATATGTTTCTATTAGACGACACTTCAATTTCAATTCGATACCTGATGGGTTTAATATTCTCGTGCGATATGATATTGTGAGGCAACATGTCCCCTCCCCCACCTTATCTTTGTGTTCGATCTTTTGGTTGTGTTCGATCTTGTTGGTTATTTATGGTGTCACATCTCTAATTTCTTTTTCTTGGTGAGTTGTTTTATGATTGGTAGAGGTGTGGGTATTCATTAAATGCTTAGTTTGTTGTATTAAATGCGTGCTTGGTTTTACTTTATAAGGAACATCTCTCTTACAAATGTCAATTTTCAATTTACATGCCATCACTTTAACCTTGCATGCTTGGTCCACTCCCTCACCAACCCCGTAAAAAATGCGTATTTTATATCAGCTCAATTATACTCGTGCAATGTAAATAAAAGTGCACATTATTAATATTCGTAATAACTTTAAGTTATTTTAAGTCTTTCTCAGTTATCTTATTCTTAAAATCGCTATCATTCAGATATGATATTGGTTCATTTACATACTCCTACTTTATTCGGGTGTCACATTGTCATAACCATGATTTTTAAGACACGTGGACACGGCATAACCATTCGATTCATAGTGAGTATAAAGACAAGTGAATCTTGTCAGGTTGATTTGGCCTATCAAAATTTCTAACGTGTCACTTACAAACAAAACAAAAAAACATGATCCTTATTATAGACAACCTTACTCCCAATCATATTGCTAGAATGTTCTTGGATAAGAGTCTGATGAGCACCATCCAAAGATGGTTGAGTGGTCTGAACATAAACCATCATCCAATACCAATGGATGAAACTTTTGATTGTCGTTATAATTCGCAAACACAAGTAAGATGATCTTTGACATGATAGAGAATCAATGTTCATGATCCTTGATTCAATACTCTTCATGATCAAACATTTGTTAAGAACCACGATTCTCCACAATGGTATGATATTGTTTACTTTAAGCATAAACTCTCATGAATTTTGCCTCGTACTAATCGAAATGTATTCTTTATTTATAAACTCATGATCAATCCCTTATTAGCTAAGGTAGGATTTCTCTCCTAACGATCCCCAAGAGCATCATCTTCTTGAAAGAAAATCAAAACGACTGAAGATGGTGGCACAAAACCCGACATGGGTCGGAAAATGGGGACCGCTAACTAAGATGATAACTATATTATGGTATAATCTAATGGAATGGAATTTAATTTGACAGATGGAAGTAATGAAAACAAGAGTGAGAGGCTCGTTTTCCAAAGCCAAACTTAAAGTGTAATTTACGTAAAATAAATGAGGCAATTCATAGTATGTTCAGAAGAAAAAGACTGAAGCCTTTAACAATTCAACTTGATGTGTACATATCATTTTCTTCCAACCTATATTATAAGTAGGCCATAGAAAAAGATCCCATGAGCTTAAATGCTATCCACCTAATCTCATCAACCCTAATTATTACTCGGAAAAATAAGTTAATACTTTCGATTCTAAAAGTTCGATAAATTTTTGTTCTTGTTTGCCACTGTTATGAGAAATTAATGATCACTCGGATCCAATCTATCACAAGAATTACTTGAAATCTTAGAAATGACGGGATGATACTCAAACTTCTAAGGGCGGAAGTCTCAAGATTTTTATATGCAAATTTGTGAGTATTTACCGTCTCTCTAAAAAAGAAACTTTTAACCCTTCAAATGGTGATTAAAAGAAATTATTTACTTTAACAAGTTATGATCATGATTAATGTAAGGAGTGAGAAAGAGTTTCAACTTTAGGAATGTAATAATGTATACTCGGTTTACTATGTGAGATGGTCGGGGATGACTAGAGGTGTATGGACGTTTACTCTCTTTGAAAAGTCAGCCTTCATGGGCTAGCAAGATGCCAAAGGCAACTTTGAGAGGTCTACTATGCACCTTATCAAGATCATATTGACATACTCTTCCAACAATAAATAAATAAACAACTTCATATTCTCCTTAACAAACGCGTTTTAAAACCGTGACGTTAACAACAATACATCATGGGCTAAAGCGGACAATATTTGCTAGCGATGGGCTTTGGCTATTACAAATGGTATAAGAGCTAAGCATCGGACGATGTGCTAGAAGACACTCTTGTGGAATCGAAATGATCTCTGGATTGATCAAAATATCCTTTCAATTTGCTAGAATATGTTACTTGAACAAATCCAGATACGGTAGAATCATATTGAATATTTAACTAGCATCTTAAATTTCAAAGGATCACTCAACATAGAATTGCTCTAAGCAAAACACGTTTAACTTTGAAGTTCCTATTATTAAGTCATCGAAAAAGAAGGTGCACATTATTAGTATAGGTAGTAACTTTCAATTCTTTAGCCATTCTATTTTGGTTTCAGTTTATTCATGCACCCTACCTTTACTCAAGTGTCACATAATTCAGGTTTGATTATTTTATCTCAACGGTAATCCAAACACTTACAATCAAAACATATCAAATCAATCCATCATTTCAAATCATCCCACTTTTCAAACGTCCCTAAAAAAGATTATCAATAAATAAACGTCGAAAACATGAAAAGACAGATTTGCCCTCAAATAATTAAGATCTGGAAAGAATATGCATATAGGTTGATGGAGAGATGCCCTCGCACTCCAATAATTCATGCATATTCCTCTAAGTAATACTCCTCAAAGAATATATTGGAGAATGAGAGCCTCCCAGCCACCACCTTTGACTCTTTGTTTCTCTTGTGGGCTCAAACCAGCTGCCTTGACTGCCTCTACTAGCTGTCGGCCTCAATGTCTAGAGAACAGGGAAGTGATTAAATCATCTTTCTTGATTCAAAACCGAAAGGGACCATAATGGGAATCACTTCGATTCTTACCGACGCGTTTTAAAACCGTGAGACTGGTAGCTATGCATAACGTATTAAAGTGGATAAAAAGTCTTAATTAGCTTTGGAAAATTGGAGTATGTTCAAAGACATCTTTTACTGTCGGATTTTGCAGAGAGATTTATTTAGAAACATGCAGTGTGGGGTTATGTACAGAACAGCACAAACCGACACACATTTAAATTCAGAAAAAATAATTCAATATTTAAAGGTTCATTCAATTAAAAGGAAAAATAAATTAACTTATTTTACTTTATGATTGTTGATACTCAATTCCATTGAAAGAATCAAACTAATAATTCCCATAATCATTTAACTGTCATGTTTAGAATTCGATATTGATGGTCTCGGTATTTCTCTACATCTCACGTGACATGGTCGTGTTACTTACTCCTCGCTTCTAAGAGTAAAAACTATCTCCACAGATCAATATGAGTTATTTCACCATGTTTTGTCCTCAATCACATGCATCTTAGGAAAATTCTCCAGAGCTAACTCAATATAAGATTGCTCCAAACACACTTAACTATAGAGTTCTTATTTTAAGTCTTTCTTAGCTATCCTATTCTTAAACTCCTCTCATTCAGATGGAGTCTTGGTTCATTCATGTACCCTTCTTTTACTTGGAACTCTGGATTCCAAATCTTGATCTGAATCTTGGACATAAGACATTACAAAAACAAAGTGTTTCAGTGTGAGATTTAACTTCGATTGGAGAGAGGAATGAAGCATTCCTTGTAAGAGTGTGGAAACCTCTCTCTAACAAAAAAATTTCAAAACCGTGAGACTGGCGACAATACATGACATGACCAAAACGAACAATATCTACTGACAATGAACTTGAGCGGTTAGAAATGGTATTAAAATCAAATTACTTGGACAATGTGCCAATAAAAACACTAAACCTCAAAAGGGTAATTATAAGATTTCACATCGATTAAAAAGAAAAACGAAATGGTTCTCCAATAGATTGACCCGCAATAATACGTACGGCTTCTCCCAATTCGACTACTAGAGAAGATAAACATTGACACATGGAACAGAGTTGTAGGCTTGGTATGAAATTGACAAGAGAGAGAGAGTGATGTGAGAGATGAAAGCATATGATTTTGTAATCAATTGCTTTATGATTGAACATCAAGAACTACAAACCCTTACTTTTCTTTTCACTCCACCATCGTTACAGCATCTATTGTATCACTCTCGACCCTCGTTAGATATTAAATTCAATTTTACCCTACTATAAAAAGAAGAGTTTTTTGGACACTCTAATAAAAAAAACTCGGTGTATAGAAAGGATTAAAAAGTAAAATCTATTAAAATTGCTTTAATTTATAACTTTTTACCTTTAAACGAAACCCTAAATTTAAACGTGTAATTTAAATGGTAGTAAAAATTTTGTACTGAGTCTATAGTTCCCTATTAAGAGTGAGCTTTCACATCGTGCCTTGTTGTGGGGGCTGACCCATTAGAGATGTTGACATTGTCCTTCACCGAACTTCGTGACCCCTATTGTCTCCTTCACATTTAATAAAAATTTCTCATCTCATTTAAATCTTTCTCTACTCAATTTTTTTGTTTCTATCTCCATTTTTCGTTCAACAATGTAGCACGCTTGAGACTTCAACTTCTCATAATGTCTTAATCGAGTTGAGTTATACTCATAATGTCTTTTCTTTCTCGACCAATATATTACTTTGCATACTTTGTCTCTCCTACTATTAAAATATAGGCTCAACTAATAAATTAGCTTTTGAATTTTAGGTTGTCTTAAAAATACTCTTTGAATTTTTACCTGATTTCAATAGTACCCTTAAATTTAAATATATATATATTCTTAAACTTTCCAAAAAAAAAAAAAATTCAAAAATACACTTGTAGCTGGTTTTGGTTAGAAACGGTGATATCCTAGGTTGGTTGGGAAGGAAAACGAAACACCCTTTATAAAATTGTGGAAACATTTCCTTAGTAGACACGTGTTAAAGCCTTGAGGGGAAGCTCGAAATGGAAAGCTCAAAGAGGATAATATTCGTTAGCGATGGACTTGGGCCGTTATAAATGGTATTAGAGCTAGACACAGGACGATGTCTTAGCAAGGAGGCTCTTCCCAAAAAGGAATAGACACGAGATGGGGCGTGCCAGTAAGACGTGCTTTAAATAGCCTCGAGGGAAAGCATAAAGAATTGATACATTGCTTTATTATAAATACTCTTGAATTTTTAAGAGGGTTTAAAAAATACAGAAAAAACATTTTTGATCTTTTTTTTTTTTATAAATATTTTAGAGGTTAATGCTCAAATTTTCAAAGGTACTTTCGGTTAAGAATATTTTTGAAACAAAATATTAATGATTTTTCCTAGTATTTTTAAAAAAATCAAAGAAACTATTAAAACTTTTAAAGATTTATGTGTTTATAACGTGGTATTATCATTATTTAGTTTAACAACGGGTGAAATTAGATTGAATGGAATCTATGATCTCTTAATTAAGAGTATAAACTTAAACTAGTTGAACTATACTCAAATTGGTAAGGCTCACTCTTCGACATAAAAAGAGTTAAGAGTTAGGTTGAGAGCTAAGTGTATCAAAGTTTTTATGGGTTTGTTGGGCCTATCCAAAAAACTCAAGCTTTGGGCCTATGCCACCTCTTCAAGATTGCAATACCAGCTAGCTTTCAATTTAAAATACCACTTTGGTACCTACATTTTTTTAGTTTTTGTACTTTTAAAATGTATTTTGGTCGTGTTAATTTAAACTTTATAGTTTGTTTTGGTCTATTTTCGTCTTAATACTTTGAAAAGTAATTTTGGTCCCTCGAAAATGTAACAAGGGAATTGTATCTTTCAAGTAATCAAAATGAACATTTTGAAAGTAAATAGATAAAAATGAAATAGAATTAAAAAATGAACATGGTAAAATAGAGATGTCAACTTGTGGCTCAGGGCTTCGTGGGACCCATTTCGAAAGAGGCAGAGATTTTCGTTTAAATGGAGAATGAAGGAAAGAGTGAGGAGAGATTTCTCTCTGTTAGATGAATGGGTTCGATGACGAGAATTTTATTCCCCATCCCTGCCCTGTCCCTACCCTGCTTCAAAGAGACTTTTTAAATTCCATTACAACATCTTAGTTTATCTTCAATTTCTAATAACATAAATCCGCCCTTTTTAATAGGTTATATTAAAAAAATAAAATGTATATATTAAAAATTTCGTTAAAATAACTACTTTTTGAAAGAGTAATAAATGAAAAAATAAATACGTGGAAATTCAATATCCCTAATTACCTGTTTTAATCTTCACACAAATAAATTGAGAATTTTTCGGATATGGAAATTGAAATAGTATTATATAGGTTATTCTTTTTACATTTTCTTTAAAAATAAAGTTTGGATTTACTTTTATACTATTACTTAATTTCTTAATCGTTTAAAAATCTAATAATATTTCATTACAATAAATGGAAATAGATAAATTGTAATAATGGAAGTAATGGATGGTTTTGGTAATATTTGTTAATAAAATATTATTTAGTAATTTATACTTAAATTGGGTTAATTATAATTTTGTGCATACAATTGTGTTATAAAAGTCTCTCTAAACCTCCTTTCTCCTCCACCATTCCCCTGCTTCCTCTGTAAACCTTCAATAAACCAAGACCAGAGCTTCCATGGCGGACGTTGCAGTGATAATCATCGGAGCCGGTCCCTCCGGTCTCGCCACCGCCGCCTCTCTAACCCTCTCATCAATCCCATACATAATCCTCGAAAGAGACGACTGTTCCGTTCCCCTCTGGAGGAAGCACTCCTACGACCGCCTTCACCTCCACCTCGCAAAGAAATTTTGCCAGCTTCCCGGAATGCCCTTCCCTTCCTCCGCCCCTAAATACGTTCCCAAAGCCAATTTCCTCGACTATTTGGACAGTTACAACGCGAATTTCGGAATCCAGCCGCTGTATCGCCGGAATGTGGAGGCGGCGGAGTTCGATTCTGCGGAAAAGAAATGGCGGGTCAGGGCTAGGAAGTTGGACGACGGTGAAATTGAGGAGTTTTCCGGTGCGTTTTTGGTGGTGGCGACGGGAGAGACGGCGGAGGCTTACACGCCGGTAGTGGAGGGGATTGGGGGATTCGGCGGCGAAGTTATGCACTCCACTGCGTTTAAATCAGGGAAGGGGTATGAAGGGAAGAATGTTTTGGTTGTCGGGTCGGGTAATTCCGGTATGGAAATCGGTTTGGATCTTGCTCTTCATGGTGCCCATACTTCCCTGCTTATTCGAAGCCCGGTAATATCTTATTTATTTATATATATATATATATATATATCAAACAAATTTAAAATTTCAATAACTAAAATAATTATACAAAATTTATTTTTTTTCTCCTCAAAATTTCATTTTCTTTTATTTTCTTTTATTTTGTGTCTTGTTTAATTCTAACTTTTTGAAATAAATCAAGAATATATAAATTTAAACCTTTTGCATTTTTTATTTATTCCATTTATTTAATTATTTTAATTAATTATGGGACATATCACATGATTAGTGCCTTAATCTCCATAACTATTTTAGGTGACCAAATATATATAATTTATTATTATTATATATATAGATATTTTTTGGTATTAAAATAATTTATAATTAGTGATTTTTAACCTTATGGATTGAAAATTCTTATTTTATTTTATTTTATTAATATATGTTTTGAATATTTAGTCTGAATGTTACTTAATACATGAAATTTAGTTTAATTCATGAAGCAAAATTCAACCTGCTAGTAAAGGAAATTCATTTCTTTCACGTAAAATATATCTTGATATTATTATTATTTAATGTAACAGTTTTTTATTTCCATTTTCTTTCCAAATTACCTAATTAGGAATGTTTTATACATTAATAGGTACTCTTCAAGAATTTTAATATATTTAATAACCTAAGATAAGATACCATTTGGAACATTTAGCCCATTTGTTAATAGACGTGTCTTAAACCGTGAGGTTGATGGCGACCTGTAATGAACTAAAGAGGATAATATCTGCTCGCAGTTGATTTGGGCTGTTATAAACGGTATCATAACTAAACACTAAATTGTGTGCTAGCAAAGACTCTAGTCCGGGGTGGATTGTGAAATATTTATTTTAAAGGTGTGGAAACTTATTTTTAGTAAACGTGTTTTAAAACTGCGAGACTAATGAATATGATGAAACAGGTTCATGTTATGTCGAGAGAAATGGTGAACTTTGGATTGGTTATGTCGAAGTATTTTTCAGTTGGGTTTGTGGATTGGTTAATGAAGATGGTGAGCAAACTAGTTTATGGAGACCTCACTAAATATGGAATCATCAAACCAATTGAGGGGCCAATGGTCATGAAAGTCAAGTATGGAAAATATCCCATCATTGATCGAGGAACCATTGACAAAATTAAATCCGGTCAAATTCAGGTACTTTCATGCAACACGTTTAGATCTCGAAAAAAAAATTTCCTAATTTTTCTTATGAGAATAGGGACAAAGAATATATTACTAAAATCGTCTAAATGTCAAAAATTTAGTCAGTAAATAACGATCAATCATCTTTCTGTTAGTGAACAAATGGATTAAGCGTCCCGAGGTGGGATTGGGAGCATTCCCACCCTGACATTGATTTTTCAATTTTTTTTATTTTACCTATATTATTAACCTTGAATAGAAAATGAATTTATTATATTAACTTTATATATTTTTTTCCTAATTTTGCAGGTCTTGCCTACAGAAATCTCAAGCATAAATGGCAATAATATATTATTTAAAAATGGAAAATATTACCCATTCGATTCTATAATATTTTGCACTGGCTTCAAAAGGTCAACAAATCTGTGGTTGAAGGTAAACCACTGTTTATAATTTCATATCATTGATTAAGATATGAACAGACGTTAAGTTTAGAGATCTATTAGACATTTTTTTTAAGTTTATATACTAATCAGACATAAAGTTTTTTTTTTTTTTTTTTTTTTTAAGAAATGAAATCGAATAACATAAATGATATCGATGTAGGGAGATGAGTATCTTTTGAACGACGATGGACTACCGAAACCTAGCTACCCTAACCATTGGAAGGGAAAGAATGGGTTATATTGTGTAGGACTATCAAGGAGAGGGCTACATGGATCTAATTTTGATGCTCAAAACGTTGCTAAAGATATTGCATCTCAAATCTACAAGTGTGGATAGAAGAAAAAGAAGAAGAAACGGTGGATATTAGTTAACCAAATATATGCCAAATATATATATATATATATATATATATCTCTGATTGGCCATGAAATATTTAATATGTTACGTGGGAATCGATCTTAATCATGAATGAACTATGAATTACTTTATGTGAAGACTTCTCCTTTGATTAAGTAGAGAGCTGGAGACTAATCTTACGAGATGAAATTCGCTCTTTCCTAGATTAAGTAGATGAATAGTTCCTTTTAATTTTGATAATAGAACTTGAACAATGAGACTCCCTTCGGGAAGAATTTAGTTTATGGTTGGATCATACAAAATTGTTAACTACTGAAATATGTAATTACAGAGATAAAACGGTTTAAATTAGAGAATTGTAGATTTAAGAACGCTTAGATTATGTATGTGTTGTGAGAGCGGTTTAGAACGTTCTTTAAAATTACCTTCTTCGATGATACAATATAGTAAGACATATATCTGAATGGGATGGTATCTTAAAACTTAAGGAATTGTTGATCCAAGCCTTCCAGCCATGGCTTTCCTTTAGTGTCATCAGCTTTTTCATCTTTTGATCAGCTGGCAATGGGGATGGTGTGGCTGCCTTCTTGCATAGCACAAAGTTTCTTGCTTGCTTTGATCCTATGGTTTCCCTTGGATTAAGAGCTGCCACAAAACATGAACCCAAACCATATCATTGAGTAATACTTTTGTTGCTACACATCAAACTTTGTTGTGTATGCTTTGATCTAATAAAGATCATAAGTAGATTATTTGAAACGATGTTATACGGGTCAAGTATTAGGGGTGGACACGGAGCTAATAGGAAAAAAAAAAATCTCTCCACTCCTTTTATTATCTATTTAAACGGAAATTTTTGACCTGATATGGAGTAGATTCTTGAGGGACTCGAGTCTCATGAATTAAATGTAGCGATAGCTCATTTTACTTGCAGAGACCCGTCCCAAATGAGAAGGAGATTCCTCGTTTGCACGGAAAATGAGAGAGTGAAAAATATTTTTTTCTTGTTAGATAAATAGGGTTGAGGATGAGATCATATTCCTTGTGCTCGCCCACCTAATATAAATATATCTTCATCACGCGCATATATATATATATATATATACTTTTTGATTATAATATTTAAATTAAAACCTAATTATAAAGACTATATTATAATATTAAAATTTTAAAAATATAGTTGAGAGTGAAATACATGGATTTCTTAAGATTTTTTATAATCTTTTTCTAAAATTACATCGAAAAATAACAACTTTAAAATAACTATATTGTTTTAAAAAGTATAACAAATTAGAAAAAATTATCTATCGGAAGTCTGATCTTCACAAAAAATAAATAAACAATTTGACATGAAATAGGATGGAGAAGTCTTCCGGTCCCCGTCCCATGAACATCTCTAGTTACCATTTGTTCTTTAGAAATTTTTTTTCGTTTCACTCTCTTTCATACTCTTTCCGTCTTTCTTCTTTCCCTCTTCGTTTTTCCTCGGACCTTAAGCTCCATTTTATTCTAATCTCCATACGATCATAATACGAAAACCAAAACCAAACGGATATTTTAACCCAAATTTAACGATTCAAAAAATATAAAAGAAGCTATATAAACAATAAAAAAGAAGAATGTTAGAGAAAGGGTAGCAGAAAGTACAGGCATATGGGTCCTCGGAATCAGAAGAATAGAGAAGAAAGTTGGAAGCATGAGTGCCAAGAAGAGGAAGACGAGCTTGACGAGCATAAGATTTGAGCGCAGCATGAATAACTTCACACACCAAATCTTCCTCCTTCGCCACAAATCTTAATGGACCTGAACTTCCCACAACATTTACACTGATCAGCAACCTCTTACCACCCTCCACCCTTTCCTTGTTCTTCAACCCTAACCCCTTCATCCCTCTCAACTAACACCTATGATGCCTCTCCCAACCACTCAGCACAACAATCCAATATTTATAACACAACAACTTTCAATATTTTATGTATTCTTTTATCTTATTTTAATACTAACCCTACTTTCCTTCTCGTTTTTTCCGGGTTCAAAAAATTTGATCGATTTGGGTACAGTTATTATGAACTGGGTTGGTTCAATTGTAACGGTTCAGACTCACCGCTAGCAGATATTGTCCTCTTTGAACTTTTTCTCTAGAACTTCCTCTCAATACTTTAAAATGCGTCTTCTAGGGCCTCCTCAACTAATGTGGGATATCACAATCCACCCCCTTTAAAGCCTAGTGTTTTTAATGGCACACCACCTTATAGATTCATTTGCGAAAACAAAATTTAAAGAAATGACCAGAACAACTTGAACCAATCAATTCAAATAATTTACCGTTGGTGTACCGTTATGAACTTATTTGAGTTAGATTGAGTTGAGTTGTCGAAAAATAAATATTTTGTATAGTTTATATTATAATGTTTTTATAAGCTTGGTGTGAGGTTGAATTTATAATTCGTAATATTAAAAGAAGAAAGGGTTGGGTCATGTAAACAAAAGGGCAAGGGTCATGTCTACAATTATTATTCTATTTTATAATGCATATTAAAAGGCATGCATTTTATTTTTATTTTTATTTTTATTTTTATTTTTATTTTTATTTTTTAATGATTTTTAGTCAATTATTGGTTTCAACTATGACGACCATTTTTTTAATAAACAATGCCAATAATTATTTTTATTTTTTTTGAAGAATAAATAATGACATTATTTCAAACAATGCGACCAATATCTAACAAACTTAGGATTAAAATGAAATAATATAAATTAATATTATTAGATTCTTCTATTTAAAAATTAATAAATTGTTAAAATTCTATTTTTTGAACGACACGACGCCGTATCCACCGAGAAGATCTCCATTTTATTTTTTTTTTGAAATAATCAAACAAGCGGATTTGAAGTTATCAAAAGTCAAAATCAAGTACAAATTGAAATCCGTACATAAATGGCTATTCCATCCAATCAAATCAATCAACTCTTTTGTATATTTATTTTTCTTTTAAATTTAATCTATTATTGACGACACCATTTAATAATTTCAATTATTATTATTATTATTATTATTTTTTAACTAAGCTGTTGATGTGCGGATTTGGTTGGTGAGTAAGTTAAGTCGACTTAGCCATAAACGACACGAGAGACCTGCAAAATAGAGATTTTTCACGGGTGTGGTACTCAGTGTTTGTGTCGATATCAAACAAGAAGTGGTGTCGAGTTCAACACAGGTAGCAAGTCTTGATTGAAGTGGACTACTATATTAATACTTATTTCACATGATACTCTTGTCGAGCCCAATAATAAGTCAGTGGGAGAGATATGTTGGGATCTTTGACTCGATCATAATTTACTTTTTGCTTTCTTTATCTTTCGATATTCAAAACTCACATTATAAGGTCATCGTTATTGAGTGCTAGTATACTATTGATATACCGACAATAATATTGTATTAAAATTTTCATTTTAAATGAATATTGATACGCTATTGATATACTATTGATATATAAGTCATACACATATGTAGTTTCTATTCCTTGTCGAATTTTAAGATGTAGCATTAAATAGACGAGCTTTAACTCACTTAAAGCACTGAAAACATGTTTTAAGTATTCATGCACGCTTATTAGACAAATATTCCTATTAATCACCAAAACACAAATTCCATAACCTATAAACATACAAGTAAAGGGGGAAGAATAAGCACAGCTACACACATGAGTAGCCATGTCTGTCTAGGCAACGCATGCGCACCTATTTTACGACACATGACACAGATTGGGTCAGGTGGGCGGTTCGGGTCGTAGGTTTCAATTTGCTGGTGGTGGGTCGCATGCAAGTTATTAGGTCGGACTATACTTGCATGTCAAATTAAGTCATCCTCTAGTGTCGTGGCGTGTTGCATGTCTCACACTTTGACACGTGTCCTCCTTCGTAAGTTAACGCATGTTCCACTCTTTGACTTACATATAAAAGATATATCAAAACCTACATTAAAAAAAGAACCAAAAATGGATCAAATACAACACAAGATCAAAAGAATTGGCTAATATTGAACAAAAACATAACAAATCTAACAAAGTATGAAACAAATCGCAACCTTAACGGATGAGATAACGGTATCAATGAAATCAAAACCACAAAGAACAAACAACAAATCAAAACCAAAAAAACATTTAAAAAAAATAGCAAAATAGCTAACTCAAAAGACGATGATCTAAAAGATTTGATTTTGAGATGTTCAAGTTTAAGTGGTTTGAGCTAAGAGGATCCAACGATGATCGAAAAGATTTGTTTTTGAGATGTTCAACTTCAAGTGGTTTGAGCTAAGAGGATCCAACCCAAGGGCCAAGGCTTGCACACGTCAATAGACTATATATGTCCCCCTCATCACAAAAGGGTTTAAGCCTTGAACAAAACCAAACCCACCAATTTTCAACTTAGGGTTCTTTCATTCACAACTTTCCTCTTTTTCATCGTTCAAGCCAAAGGAGAACAAATCCGTAAGTTGTTACTGCTTCACGGTTTTCTATGTTTCTTTTGATTTACGTTCCCTTCTTCTGTTTTGTTGATACTATTATTCCTCTGGCTGATAGCAATCGCCGCCGCTAAGGTTTTTCTAACTATGGCCGACGAAAATCACAAAGAAGTTCCTGTTCATGAAGACGGGGCTTCAGAACCCAGTAATGGGAATGATCAGGATTCCGTCGAACTTGCTCCGGCGTCGCAAAAGGACGGAGATGATGTGAAAGGTGAATTGTTTTGTTTTCATAGCTGGATTTTTGTTTGATTCTGATTGTTGAATGAATACAGAGAATCGTGGGGAAACCCTTATTAGGGTTCCAAATAGATAATGAAATTCCCTAAGAAAATTTGAAGGTTTCATATCTTTTAGATTGATTAGCTTCAGATTAGGTCCAATCAGTTGTATATGCAAATGGGTTTTGTTGCAGTTGCTTAATGTTCAATTTAGAGTTGAGTTTATCATCTTTTTTATTTGTTGTTTGCTTATGACAATACTTCATTATGCTCGATAGCAAGTACTTTGGCTAATTTTATTGTGTTAAGGATTTGAAGATAGCTTTTAAATGACCTAGCTTGAGGCTTAAAAATTTGGGTCGCATAGCTAAATGGTTTGAGAAGTTTCTTTTGTATATTGATGCTTTGTATCTCAGTGTTTTGCTGTTGTGAGTTAATATGAGTGATATCCTGTTGCTGGTGGGACTTGTCTCTGGTGGATAAAAGGGCTTTTCCACCAGAGCCAAGTCCCCAGAACTCCCCAATATCGTCAATCATTTAGTCGACAAGCAATTCGTCCTCTTTCGATTTTTGTTTTTGTAAAGGCCTTTTTGGTTGATAGATTGAAATATAAGCTCCCTTTCTTAGTTCGAATTATGGGCTGACCTTTTAATTCGTGTACATTGGTCGTTTTTTATTTATTGTTCCTTTCAAGTGAAAGTCCAGTTTAATTTACCACTCTTTATCTCTCCATATTTTTTTCTCCAAAGTTGAAAATTTCAAAGAAAATTTGGTTCTTTTTGTACCTTGTTGGTTGTAGGGAAGATTAACACCATAAACGTTACTCGGTGAGATTTTTCTTTTGTCCTTGGTGTAGTCTTTCTAATTTATGTTTTGAAATATTTAAATCATCGTTGTAGCCTTTTCCTTTTGCTAATGGGTATCAAGGTCTGGGGTGTCACTTCTCGCATACTTTTGATATATTTTTTGCGATGGTGATGGACGTTTTATCATTAATTCTCTCTTTTGAGGTAAACACGGAGTGATTTGTTTGTCTGTTTGCCTTTTTCCCTCTCACTATGTTGTGGAATATTTGGTTAGAATGGAGCAGGGGAACTTTTTTGGATTGATGGTTGAAGGAGGATGTTCAGAGTTGGAGTTGGCGCGTGTAATTGCTATTCGAACCACCAAGCGCTGCACTCCTTTTCGTAGTTTTTCTTGGTTGGCTTTTTTGTTCATGAAGTAGGTTATATCCATATTTAGTCTCTATACTTTGAGACTTGTGTTTATTTGATTCTTAAACTTTCTCAGTGCCTAATAAGTTCTTAAACTTTCGATTTTGTGTATAGTAGATTTGTAAATTTTTAAAAATCGAAAGCTTAGGTAAATATGTAATTTTATAAGTTTAGGGACTAAATTGACTCAAAACTCAAAGTTTAGAAACTAAATTTGTAATTTAACTTATTAATTACTATTATATTTTCGTGATCCATACTTTAATTTATCTTCACAAAAATTTGTTTGGTTATAAGAAGGAAAAGCGAGTTTTACTTGTCCTCTTCTGCGCTGCTGCTTGTAATATTTTTCGTAATTAATAATTTTTTGATTGGAAGTATTGAAAAGTAATTTTATTATAAGGTTAGACATTAATTTGAGACTTCTAATTCCATTTTATAGATGTTTTTACTGATGTTAGTACTAAGCTTATATTTTCCCCCATTTTGCAGAAGGGTCAAAGAAAAAGAAGAAGAAAAATAAAAGCAAGTGAGAATCATTTATTTTTAGTTGAGCTGCTTCTTGTGTGCATATGCGTTCCCCTACGTCCTGGGATTGCAAGGCTGTCTTCAAGTTTGATATTTTTCTTTCATGAATAGGAAAAAGAAAGAGACGCCTCAACAGACGGATCCACCATCTATTCCGATTGTTGATCTTTTCCCGTCTGGGGATTTTCCGGAGGGTGAAATTCAACAGTACAAGGATGAGTGAGTATAATACTTGGTTTTAATTCTGCACGCTAAGAATTTTCTTGGAAAATTTATTGTTCAAAACGTATATTGTTTCATGAGCAATATATTAAACATGGTATATTTATGACTGTGCATAGCCCTTTTGAATAAGTTTTCCCTTGACCTTCTTCAGTGGGCTATGAGGTTATCGAGCTGCCTTGTCTGTATTTGGGGCTTCCCCTAGGTGGTAATATGAAGATTGTGTTGTTTTGCAGCCTAGTAGTGGAGAAAATCTGGAAAAGGCTTTCTTCATGGAAAAAAATCTTTTTCTCTAAGGGAGAGAAACGCACCTAGATTCGGTCTGTGTTCGAGTTGGATCCCTGTTTATTTCCCTTTCTTGTTTAGAATACCATCTCTGGGTGTAACAACATAGAGAGCCAATTGAGGAATGTCTTATAGATTGGAATTTAAGAGGATGGGTGATCCCACTGAGTTAGATGGGAGGTTGTCTCAATGTCCGTGGAGGTGGGACGTTTAGGCATTAGTAGACTGTGATTATGAAATGAGGAATTGTTGGCAAAATTGCTGTTGAAATTCTCCAAGAATCAAATGTCTTGTGGCGTATGAATACGATGTATGATTGCACTCTTATGAGTGGACTCCTGGTGGTGGGTTGAAAGAGTTCAGTAAAAATCTATGGACTGCTATTGTAATGATTGCTATTGTAACAATCCAAGCCCACCGCAAGCAGATATTGTCCTCTTTGGGCTTTCCCTCAAGATTTTTAAAACGCGTCTTCTTGGGAGAAGTTTCCACACCCTTATAAAAAATGCTTCGTTCTCCTCCCCAACCGATGTGGGATCTCACAACCATTGCCTCAAGCTGCATTTCCCCTAGTTTATAAAGTCCCTTTGGTTGGAAAGTCTTACATGGGAGAGTAAACACCCATGATTGAATCCAATGACATTCTACCTTAGTTTTGTGTCCTCAATGGAGGATCTGGATTATCTTTCGTGGGGTGCTTGTTTGTCTACTCCGTCTAAAATCAATGCTTTAGTTTGTTTAGTGTTACCGTGGTGCATAATTGGGATGACCACTCTTTAATTGATAAAATACTGGTGAATCCTCATTTTTGAGATAAGGAGAGGGTTACGGTATGCCTGTTGTTTTGCTATCTTGAGGGGAGTGTGGCTAGAGAGGAATAGTAGAATTTTTAGAGGGGTGGAGGATTCTTTGGAGGTGGTGAGATTTAGTGCGTCGTTATGGGCATCCGTTATCAACTTGGTTGTATTCTTTTGGATTAAAGTCTTGGATTGAAGTCGTTTCCTGTAGTTGAGGGTTCATTTTGTGGGCTTAGTTTTGTATGTCCTTGTACATTCTTTCATTTTTTCACAATGAAAGCTCGGTTTCTTACTATAAAAAAAGTTCGTCCATGTGTACTTTATTGAGTCTAAAAGCAAGAAACCTTTTGTTAACAAAGAGACTTGCAGAACAAGAGGGGATTGGTTGTCCAACCATTCATGAACAGAATAATGGAGAATTCTAAAAGTTCTTCGTTATGCCACGATACGATACAAAAGTTAAAAGGGCTATTCATCAAAACCTTGTAGTGTCTAGAAACTTAAAGGTAGCTATGCGGATTCTTTATCGAAGTCATCGATATCTGACTCCTTGTTATCTACATCAGTAACCTGTGGAGGACTACATCTGAAGAGAAGAGGGAGTTGGAGCGTCTTGAAAAGCCAATGTACAATTCTGTTCGACGAGCAGCTGAAGTTCATCGTCAGGTAATGTAACGTGATCATATTGGTTTTTATGTTGCTACATATCATGGACATGAGATTATTAGTCCAGAAAATCGGGAGGATCTGCAACGCTTTAGAATTACATAACCTTTTTTTGTCCCTCTCATTGCTATTAGGTGAGAAAATACATAAGAAGCATAGTGAAGCCAGGGATGTTAATGACTGACCTATGTGAGACATTAGAAAACACGGTTCGAAAGCTAATATCCGAGAATGGCTTGCAAGCAGGCATAGCATTTCCCACAGGATGTTCTTTGAACTGGTAATATTGGAATCGAATATATATTTTTTCTCGAGTATTTATTGATGGTCTGGGATTCTTTTCTTTCAGGGTTGCTGCTCATTGGACTCCGAACACCGGAGATAAGACCGTGCTTCAGTACGATGATGTCATGAAATTGGATTTTGGAACACATATTGATGGTAAATATTGTGTTTCAGTGACTTTACCGTGTATCTTGTGGATAATAACATATTCCAGGAGTCATTGAAACTGGTTTATTGGTGAGTGCAGGATGCATAATTGATTGTGCATTTACGGTTGCATTCAATCCTATGTTCGATCCTCTACTCGAAGCCTCACGTGAAGCAACGAACACTGGCATCAAGGTAGGATTTGGTAAATGTTTTTCTTATTTATTTATTTTTATAAGAAATTGTGAGATATTTATATTCACTCAAAATCCAAAAGAACAACCTAAGGGTTGAGGGGACCCCTTCTCAAAGCACTACTATAGGAAGATCTTCCAATTGTTATAATCATGAATAGGCTAAGTATAATATATTTTGAGTGTTTTGTGCATCACCAAGAAGCACTATTGAGAATATTAAGACAAAGAGAAGCAAAAGAAGAAAGCTCATGTTCAAAGATTCTTAGATTTCTGTCTGTTCAAAGGGTTCATAGAAAGGGCTCAAGTAACACAACGCCATAAAATTTCCCCTTTTTCTTTTAAAACCGGTCATTGAACACTTCCAAGAGGCAATCATCAAACCTTTTAGGAAGATATGAGGCAACACCGAACTCCTGTGACGGTCAACTGTTTACAGCAGTTGGACAATGAAGGAAGAGATGGTCGAGTGCTTCTTTGTTTCTCAGACAACAAACTAAGGGGGAGTTAGCTGGTGATTATTTAGACACCTTCGGTAACTGTCCAAGCCCACCACTAGCAGATATTGTTCTTTTTGGGCTTTTCCTCAAGGTTTTTAAAACGCGTTTGCTTGGGGGAGCTTTCTACACTCTTATAAAAAATGCTTCGTTCTCCTCCCCAACCAATGTGGGATCTCAGAATTCACCCCCCTTTGGGGTTCAGCGTCCTCGCCGACACTCGTTCTCCTCTCCAATTGATGTGGGATCTCACAATCTACTCACCTTTGGGGCCCAGCGTTCTCGTTGGCACTCGTTTCTCTCTCCAATCAATGTGGGATCTCACAATCCCACCCATCTTTGGGGTCCAGTGTCCTCATTGGCACATTGCTTGGTGTCTGGCTCTAATACCATTTGTAACAACCCAAGCCCACCGCTAACAGATATTATTATCCTCTTTGGGCTTTCCCTTTCGGGCTCCCCTCAAGGTTTTTAAAACGCATATGCTAGATGGAGGTTTCTATATTTTTATAAAGAATGTTTCGTTCTCCTTCCTAACCGATGTGGGATCTCACACCTTCTCTCTCTTGCTCGCCAAAAAATTAATCTTAATGAAAGTTCTGTTCATTTTTCTTTTTACTGAATTACACAGCCATATTGGATGAAAATATTTGCAGTTAAAACAACTATTTATCAAGTTACTATCAAAGAATGCAATCCAACTATGAAAAAAGTAAGATAGATTATACTTATTCTGCATTTGTTTATTCGCTTAAAGATTGCATTACAAATGCACTAGACTTCGATTTATTGATATTTCAAATGAATTTGGTGGTCGAATCCCCTACTAATAAACTTGCTTATTTTTTTAGGAGTCTGGAATCGACGTACGACTTTGTGATGTTGGTGCTGCAATCCAGGAGGTCATGGAGTCATACGAGGTTGAAATTAATGGAAAGGTGTATCAAGGTATTGTATTTCATTTGTCAAGTTAGCCCGAACACTCATAAATATAAAAGGCAAAAAACTAATCCATAGTGACAAAGAATTGGGAAATCAACTTCAAAGTACCTGACGGTAGGCTATACAGAGAGTGTTGAATCTCAGCTATTCCAAAATCCGTCCCATCTTCCTACTCGGCAGCTTTGAACATTTTGGTCTTTATCTTATGAAGCCTTTCCTACATCATTAAAGCATGTTAGCTAATGGATTGTGCATTTTAGAATATATTGTAATGAGCAACCTTTTTTCGTTTTCAGTAAAAAGCATTCGAAACTTGAATGGACATAGCATTGGTCGTTACCAGATCCATGCGGGTAAATCCGTTCCTATTGTGAAAGGGGGGGAGCAAACCAAAATGGAAGAGGGTGAATTCTTTGCAATTGAAACTTTTGGATCAACTGGTAAGAATTTATGCAAGTTTGGCAGTAATTGTTATGCATAACAGATTGCTCTTGTTGATACTGCGGATCATCTATGTTTTATCCAGGGAAAGGATACGTTAGAGAAGATCTTGAATGTAGCCACTACATGAAGAACTTTGACGTTGGCCATGTTCCACTGAGGTTGCCAAGAGCCAAGCAACTGTTGGCGACCATTAATAATAACTTCTCGACGTTGGCATTCTGCAGACGGTATTTGGATCGTCTCGGGGAGACTAAGTATCTTATGGCATTAAAGAATTTGTGTGATTCTGGCATCGTTCAGGTGCTCCTCTTCTACCCTTATTAGCTTTATATCCTTGACATGATATTAAGAGATGAATTAGTGTAAATCAGCTTGTAATTTTCTTGTTTCCCTTTTCATAAAGAGGACAGTTTAAATCTAGTTAGTGTGCACCGACTAGGAACCTCGACTCTCCACAATGGTATGTTTGTTTAAATCTAGTTAACCTCGTGACTTTGTTTTTTTGTTTCTCCAAAAGACCTCATACCAATGGAGATGTATTCCTAAACTCAACAATCCTCCTCTCGAACAAAGTACACCATAGAGCCTATCCAGAGGCCTATGGAGTCCTCGAATAGCCTTCTCTTATTCGAGACTTGACTCCCTTTTTGGAACCCTCGAACAAAGTACACCATTTGGTCGACACTTGGTCACTTTTGACTACACCTTTGAGTCTCGCAACTTCTTTGTTTGACATTTGAGGATTTTATCGACATGCCGAGTTAAGGGCATGGCTTTGATACCATGTAAGGAACCTCGACTCTTCACAATAGTATGATATTGTTCATTATGAGCATCAGCTCGTTTTTCCAAAATGCCTCGTACTAATGAGATAGTATTCCTTAATTCTTTGATATGATTTTGATTCTGATGGTGCGTGTGTTTTGGGTGCTTTTAGCAAAATTGATGTTTTGTTAATAATTCTCAACAGGCCTACCCACCATTATGTGATAACAAGGGGAGCTATGTTTCTCAGTTTGAGCATACCATTTTACTGAGGCCAACCTGCAAGGAAGTGATATCCAGAGGAGAAGACTATTGATAATGCTTAGTGCTAATCTGAAGCTTCCGATATAACAATGGCTTCCAAGACAGTGCAATATGTTTGAAATGGAGTCTTTCCTCTACACACTTTAAAGGCTTATCATCAATACATAAATGGTCAATTATTAAGTGTTATTCAGTGCTACTCTCGAGTGTATGAGCCTTCTTACATTATTACAGACCATCTTAAGTTGCATCTTTTTGAATGAACAATATTTATTTTTGTTAAGTTATAGACCAAATATGCTTGTAATCGAACTTTTTAATTTTTCTAATCTTCAATAATCAACGATTATCTTCGATCATCAACATTTTCCATGATGAAATAGACTTAGGATTAGAGGCTAATTTCTCATAGGAGTTTGAGTTAAACTAATGTATTAATGCATACTTTATATTATGTATAAAGTAACTTTATAATTTCTAATTTTAAATGAGGTTATAACGTTTTCATTAGTTGAATTATATTCAAAATTATATTCAAATTAGCTCGCATCTTTAATTTGGTTAATTTGGTGGATAATATACTAATTATTTTTTTTCTTTTGAGTTCAACTTCAAATTTATGATCATTTAACAGAAAAAAAATTTACTAGATTATTTTTTAAAAAAATCTTACATCTATTATACACCCTATTAAATAATTAAGTTATGTTTAATAAGATTTTTTATTATTTTTTAATTTTTATCAATTAAGTTTATGAAAAATATATATACTTTTTGTTTGGTTATCTATTTTTTTTTTAATATTTTTAAAATAAATCCGGTTTTGATTTTTTTTTAAAAAATTTTGATTATGAAATTAAATGTAATTATGGTAAAGAGTTTGTAAAAAAATAAGTATAATTTTAAAAAATCGAACATTACCCAATTAAAATGGAAGGTTTTAGGACACGAAATTTAATAGATTAATTAATTTTTAAAAATTGTGAATATATATAGATATATATAAATTAATAGTTCATACAATTTCCAAAACCAATACAAATTACTGAACTCGGTAACAAGTTTGTGATCATAAAGATTGGAACTTTTAACGAAGATTCCAAAACTGACTCGCTTCTACTGCTCTCTTCTTCGCCAGAAAATTCACGCACCCATTGGTGTTTCTTCTTCCAAAATCACGTATATAAGGGGTTTCTGCAGATCAATCAGGGCCTCCGTCTGCGTTCAATTGCCAACTATGGGGTTGGGTTCCTTTGCTTCCAGAGTTCTCAGGCCTTCTTCCAGGCTTCTTGCCTCCCGAAACCCTAGAATTCTCCTCCATTTTCGACCCATTGTCTCCACCACTGAGCTTCACAACGCTGATGCCTCCCCCGCCCAACCCCAGGCTGATCCTGCCCCGCCTCCTCCTCCTCCTCGTACCCCCGTCGGTGGCGCTCGCGTCCATTTTTCCTCTCCTGAGGACGCCATCGAGGTCTTCGTTGATGGGTACCCTGTCAAAGTCCCTAAGGGTATGACGGTTCTTCAGGCCTGTGAGATCGCTGGGGTTGACATTCCTAGATTTTGTTATCACAGTCGCCTCTCGATCGCTGGGAATTGCCGTATGTGTCTTGTTGAAGTCGAGAAATCCCCCAAGCCCGTTGCTTCCTGCGCCATGCCCGCTCTTCCTGGTAATTTTTTTTTTTTTTTGCAATTTGTCTTTGTATTGGATTTCTAACATAGGACGAGTTAATTGACTTAGCTTGAATATGGCTTTCTTAGGTTTCCATTATGTAAATTGATGAAGGATTAATTGACATCTGCCTGTTGTGCATATGATATCCTGTTTGTATATGTGTCAATTAGAGCAATCGCCATTATCTAGCGTGCTTTTCTTGTTTTATCTTGTGCTTGACGTTGTTCTTCCGCTATCAGGATCATTAAGACAGTAACGGTGATTTTCTTTCTGGATATAGCTTTGCTATTTCATAGTCCACCTTTTCTGGTTGAGTTTGTTTCATTTCTACGTGTGGATGATTATTTGCTTATGTGCAGGATACTCTGTTTCATCCATTTAAGGCGATACTGAGATTCTTAAAGAGTTTAGTTTTCGAATTGTTATATGGCTTATGCGGTGTAATCATGAGTGATGAATGAGATAATAATTTCAGAATGGTAGCTCTTTGTCTTATCTATCTAAAAGGATGCATGGTTTGATTTTGTGTGGAAAAGGTAGTAATTTATCTGAGTAATCTCCTTTCTAGGAATGAAAATTAAGACTGATACCCCACTGGCAAAAAAGGCTCGAGAAGGAGTTATGGAATTCTTGTTGATGAATCATCCATTGGATTGCCCAATTTGTGATCAGGGTGGAGAATGTGATCTTCAGGATCAGTCTATGGCATTTGGGTCTGATCGTGGGCGGTTTACTGACGTGAAGAGATCAGTGGTTGACAAGAACCTTGGTCCTCTAGTGAAAACTGTAATGACACGATGTATTCAGTGTACCAGGTCAGATTTTGTAGCTTACACATTCTCTGGAGGAAAATTATTTGATTTAAACCATTTTTTTTTTGGAAACTCCAAATGGAATAATTTCAACGTAAGTAGTTACATGAAAATTGAATTTGGAACATTTGTCTAAGTGTTCTTTGTTTGAATAGCCATACCATGTAAAGTGTCTGGCTTTTAAGAAGGCGATATTTGAATCCTTAGTATTTTGTTTTTCCTTCTATATATCTGAGTAGAACTCTACTCGTCTTTTATCCTTAGTATTTTGTTTTTCCTTCTATATATCTGAGTAGAACTCTACAAGTTGCTTATCAAGTTATCATAGAACTCCAAATAGATTTATTTACTCTTTTATCAAGTAGCAACTCCTCTCGCTTTATTTCTTGAATAATAGTCGCTTGAGATTCATCTTTTGATTGCTTCATCTACTACAAATTTTCTAATCACCCGTTACAATTATCCATTGCACCGAATTCAGTTCTTACAGGTCCTTCCTGGTATTCCATGAGTAAATTACTTGTTACTCTACGAGAGGTTTTAACATGCTCATTGTCTGCATGATTAACTTAGAAATAAGATTTTTAGCCTCTACAACTTCAGAATTCTTCTGTCATTCATATTCGTCCCCTCCCCCCTCTTTGCTTCTAAAACTTATAAAAATGTTCACAAAATATCACTCTCTTTTTTAATGATCATGAGTATTGTCCTGATTTGTTTAGCACACATTTGCCAATCTCAAGAGACAATTTGGATAATATTGTTTTTTTTTTTTACTTGCCCCGATGACCACTAGGACATAGATTTTTCCAGATTTACAAGCAATAAAAAGTGGTTTTCAAGATCAATTTATTTTTTCAAAATTTGGATACAATCTCAATGTATATATATTTTGTAAATTTTATAACTATACAATGATACTATTAGTATAAAAGCTGAATTTTTAAAGATACTAGAAGTAAAAAAGATTAGTAAACAAGCTAGAATTATCTGGGCCAACACTATGGTGGCCTTACTGTGGAGCATATGGTGCATAAGAAACAAATAAGTTTTTCAAGTGAAAGACTCACCTTGTGATGTTTTTATGGACCTTGATGAGAACTTGGAATTTTGCTTCTACTTGGTCTCTAATCTCAAAAGTTTTTTGTTTATATAATTGATCCTAATCTTTGCCAGTTAGAAATCCTTTCTGTAATCCCCTTGGTTGGTGGGGATGCCTCGTCTCATTTTTGTTCTTCAAAAATAATACTTCTTTTTTAATAAACAGAAAATTATGAACCTTAATGTTTATTAACGCTGCTCTAGTTCTGGTTTTTCTGTAACTGGTCTAACATTCTATCATTACTAAAATTTCTGATTTGACGAACAATTTTCCTTCCTTCAGGTGTGTAAGATTTGCTACAGAGGTTGCTGGGGTACAAGATCTAGGCATGTTAGGTCGTGGTAGTGGTGAGGAAATTGGGACTTATGTCGAAAAGCTAATGACTAGTGAGCTATCGGGGAATGTCATTGATATTTGTCCAGTGGGAGCATTGACCTCGAAACCTTTTGCGTTTAAAGCCAGGAATTGGGAACTGAAGGGTACAGAGACTATTGATGTTACAGATGCTGTTGGATCCAACATTCGAATTGACAGCCGTGGTCCAGAGGTTATGCGTATCGTGCCTCGGTTAAATGAGGTAGCTTTTGGATCTGTCATACCTAGTATGCTCACTTACTTGTGCCAATTGTATATCACTATGGAATGCCCATTTGCTGAAGCTGAAGAATGTATTTTGCATATTTGTGATTGACTACCAACTTTGTTGTTTGTCTCTTTTTTCTTTCATGTGATCCTGTCCGTAGGAAAGAACTTGTCGGTAAATAAATGGAAGGTCAGAAAAGCAGGGGCTATGCCCCAAACACCAAGTGGCTCTTTGCTGGAGGATTTCTCCCTTAGGAATAGGAATGGGGTCTTGAAACCTATCCCCCATTTCTGGGAGAAACGGAAATATATGAACCTTAATGACTTGAGAATACTCTATTACAATAGGCTTGGTTTTCATCCACCTAATCTTATAGACACTTCCCTATTCCATTTTTCTGCTATAGCTATCACTCTTATTTAATAAGGCTAATTAATTATAATTAATATAATTCCTAAGCTAAGGGTTTTGCTAACTACAGCGGAGGATTGACGACCTATGGAATTTAATATTTACTATTAAGGAGCTTCCTAGAATTTACAATTTGTCTGTTAGATATATCTATAAACGTTTTTAATTCTTGAATATAATGCAAAGTTTAATTTCAAAATATATGAATAAAAGATCAGATGTGAAGTTGGGTCTTTCCCTTCTTTTTACTTGGGACTCCCTTACGGTTGTAACCTTAGATGTTTTTCTCTTTGTGATCCTGTAGTGGAGAAGATCTAGAGACGTTTATCCTTGTGAAAAAGAATTTTTTTTCTCTAGGGGAGAGAGACTTACTCTAATAGAATCGGTCCTTAGTGGAATCCCAATTTATATCCTATCTTCTTTTAGGATCTGAGTGGAGGTGGTGTGCAAACCCCCGGGAAGACTTATGAGAAACTTCTTATGGGAAGGGATGGAGGAAGGAAAAGGGTCAAATTTGGTGGATTGAGATGTGGTGGCTAGACTGATGGAGTTTGGGAGTTGGGTATAAGGAATTTATGGGCGAGCAACAATGCCTTGTTGGTGAAATGGTTGCTGTGCTTCCCTTGGGAGGTTGATATTTTATGGCAGAAGGTAGTCGTGAGTAAACAACGGTCCCATTTCTACAAATGGTTTTCCAAGGGGGTTTCAAAAGGTACTATCAGAAAATTCGTGGAATGCTATTTTTGACAGCCTCATTTTCTTCTCTCAGTTTTGTTTATTGTTCAGTGGAAATGGGATGAATACTTATCTGGGGAAGATAAGTGTTTGGGGATAGACTTCTTTGCGCTTTATTTCCTCATCTTTACCTTCCATCTACCTTGATTTAACTCTGTGGCTTCCATCTTTTTGCTGGGTACTCTTTGTCCATTTCCGTGATTTTTGTTGGCCCGTCTGATAGGAAGTCATCCAATGTGGACTTTTTAGCTCCTTTGGGTTATTTTTCTGTTTTTTAGGGCAGAAAAGACTGATGCCTGTGGGACCCTATTCATTTTGCAGGGTTTTGCTGTAGCTATTTCTTTTGATGCTGGGTGACTGTTCTCCTTCAAGTCACCTATCTTTTCCTTGCTTTGGATGGTCAATATCTCGAAGAAGGCAAATATTTTGTATGACAAATTAATATCTTTGATCATGTTCAGAGGAAGTCACCCAGTCGATTGGGCTCCTATGATGTATCCTTCGTAGGGAGCAGCCGAGAATCTAATTCTAGATCACCTTGTATGATCTTGTGAATTCGGTAGATCAGTGTGGAGCGGTTTCTTTGAAACGTTAACTAGAGTGAGTAGTTCTTTGGTGAAGAAGTTCTTCCTCCCCCTTATGTGAAAAGGGTCGCTTGTTGTGGTGTGCTTGTTTTTGTGCTACTTTATGGGGTCTTTTTTTCTTGTTTAGGTGGTAGTGAACAATAGAATTTTTAGAGGGATTGAGAGGCCTGGGTTGATGTATGCTCCCTCGTTAGATATCACATATTCCTTGAGTCTCTGTTTTTCAGTTTTTTGAACTACTCTAGGTTTTATTTTGATTGATTGGAGACCATTTTTGGGGTAACTAGGTTCCTCTTTTGGTTTATTCTTTCAATAGATCTATGAAAGTGTGGCTCTGTTTAGATGATCATTATTAATTTAGAACAGCGATTACTCCCAATACGAGATATAATTTACAAATCTTGAAAATCCCCCATCATACTAACGTCATCAAAACTTTGACCAAGGTAATTGGGTAGATTCATATTAAAGGGACAGGAGGACGGTTTGCTTTTCCTTTTGATTGATGACTTTTTGAACCATCTTGGGGAGACTTGCAAGATTTTGAACATCAAGTTTGCATCAATTCACCAATTACTTTCCATTAGACTCGCAATATTTGAACAAATCAAATTGATGCATAACTTCCCCAATTACCATTTGCAGGATATTAATGAAGAATGGATATCAGACAAGACTCGCTTTTGTTATGATGGTCTCAAGAGACAGAGATTAAACGATCCCATGATCCGTGGTGCTGATGGACGCTTTAAGGCTGTCAGCTGGCGTGATGCCCTTGCCATTGTTGCTGAAGCTGCCCATCAGGTTAAGCCTGAGGAAATTGTTGGAATTGCTGGAAAACTTTCTGATGCAGAGTCTATGATTGCTCTGAAAGATCTCTTAAATAGGTTGGGATCCAATAATGTATGGTGTGAAGGAAATGGACCACAACCTAATGCGGACCTGCGTTCAGGGTATATGATGAATACTGGTATTGCTGGTCTTGAGAAAGCAGATGTCTTTCTTTTGATTGGCACTCAGGTACTTTTATTACCTTATCAACTTCTTCTGGTGACTTATTATATTCAGCTTGTGTTTGATATAGTTGCTTTATAATATTGTTATTAACTTCAAAGGTGTAACTAGTTTATTTTGAGCTATTAACTTACAATCTACATCCATCACTATCACTAGTCTGTTAGTATATTGTTCTATTGATCTGTGGCAATGGAAATCACATCAATCTTCTTTCTGGTCTCCTGAACTCTCTCAATATATTTCTGATAATGTGCATAGATCATGTATGCTTGTGGATTATTGTGAGATAAGATCTAGTTGGGTTGATGTATTTATGTGTTTAAATATCATCCTTTGTGCCTCACCATTTCAAACTAAACTGCCAGCCAAGGGTTGAAGCTGCTATGGTGAATGCAAGAATTCGAAAGACTGTAAGAGCAACTCATGCTAAAGTTGGTTATGTTGGCCCATCTACTGAATTCAACTATGATCATGAGCACCTTGGAGCAGGACCTCAGGCACTTATTGACATAGCTGAGGGTCGCCATCCCTTCTGCTCGATCCTAAAAAATGCCAAAAATCCAGCTATCATTGTTGGTGCAGGTCTTTTTGAAAGAAAGGACAAAGATGCAATCTTTTCTGTAGTTGAAACCATTGCCAAACTAAATAATGTGGTCAGACCTGACTGGAATGGTTACAATGTATTGCTTTTGAATGCTTCCCAGGCTGCAGCCCTTGACCTTGGACTTGTGCCAGAATCAGTAAATAGCATTGAGTCTGCAAAGTTTTTGTATTTGATGGGAGCCGATGATGTGGACTTGGAGAAGGTTCCAAAGGATGCTTTTGTGGTTTATCAAGGACACCATGGGGACCGAGGTGTCTATCGAGCGAATGTCATTCTCCCTGCAGCAGCATTTAGCGAGAAGGAAGGAACCTATGAAAATACTGAAGGCTGTGCCCAACAAACATTGCCAGCAGTACCAACAGTTGGTGATGCACGAGATGATTGGAAGATAATTCGTGCTCTTTCTGAGGTTGCTGGTCTGCAGTTGCCATATGATTCCCTTGGGGCTATAAGGTCCCGGATAAGGACTGTGGCGCCAAACCTCTTGCAGGTGGATGAGAGAGAGCCAGCTACATTTTCTGCTACAATTAAGCCTGAAAGCACCCAGAAGATGGACATGGCTGATTTTGGCAGTACCATCGAAAACTTCTACATGACCGACGCCATTACAAGGGCATCGAAAATCATGGCACAATGCAGCGCGTTGCTGACTAAAAAGTGAGATTTTCTTTATTATTTAGTGTTGTAAAATTTACTCTTCTGCCCCTTTCCCCATGTTTTTTGGGATTTTTTGTTTAATCGAAGTTCGTGCAAGGCTTCTCTTCTTAAGACCAGATGTCTGGAACGCCCTCTAGTGCTGCTAATAATGGTGACCAGGCTTTATTTGTTTCGCTGTAACATGTTTTTGAAATGTGAAACCATTTCCGTGAACAATGGCATTTGAAGTTTGGTTCTTCAGCATTGTTTTCTTATAAAGAGATAACTTTCTTCATGCTTAATACTTTTTGTATTTATGATTCAGTGGCATTAGGGTCAACTGTGGAAAGAAAAACTAACCGATACTTCGATTTAGTCTTAATATCGTTTGCAGATGGACCGACTTATGTGACATCATGTGAGAGATTGAAATGGTAAGAATGAGAGGTTTTGTTGCATTATACAGTACTAAGACAAGTGTGTTGCAGCAACCTTGAAGCCATTTACAGGATCCTCATTTATCTTGTGGGGCTAGGGAATTAGAACGAAGCATTACTCACTATTACAAATTCGATGATATTGCAGTCTATCAATGTATCATACTTGATACATGGTGGTTTCTATGGGTTAGCTATTCAATTATTGATATGGTAATCCTAGAGGTAAAGTTATTCCTTCCTGAGGTATTCGACGAGGTGATCATTTCTCGTTATTCCTTCCTAAGGTATTCGACGAGGTGATCCTCTCTCACCCTTTCTATTCATCTTGGTATCTGACTGCCTTTGTCAACCATTGTCTCATGGTGCTTTTCTGCTTAAATCATTAGTATTCTTGAGTTGGCTTTGGGTCTGAATATTAATCTTTCCAAGAGTGAGTTGCTGGAAAGACACTCCTATTCTGGATTATGTTGCCTCCCGAGCTCACCGTTTTCTGGGTATTGGTAGTCTATTTCTTTCTCGCATGATTCATGACTTAGTTATGGAGTCATTGCTATAAACAGGCTGATCGTCTTCAACCCATCTCTGTGTATTATGTGTGCTGCTAGCTCAGAGACATCTGGACACCCTTTTTGCTCACTGAAAATGATTATCAAACCAAACCCGTGTTTTTTACGATCACACCATCAATGGTGATATGAGAATGATGGTGATGATGTGGTTTTTGTGGAGGTGGACGATCTAAACGACGAGATAAAATTCATACACCGGTGTATACCCAGTTATTCAACTGCTCATACTTTTGATTTGAAACATTGGTATGAAAAGTATTCTTGCATTTGAAGTTTTGGTTCTTTGAATACATGTAGAAAGTGGTTATTGGTGAACATACCTTTGATTACAATTTAGAATGGGCATAAAGTTTTCAAATCTAGAGTCTTCTAAGTTGGTTGAACAAAATGTGTTGGACTCTATATTTTGTATTTCTCTTTAAGTAAAAGTAACATCAAGATTTGAGTTTATCCATTTGGTTTGAAAGTGATACAAATGTTGGTGTATTGATAATTGACAACACATTACTTTAGCCCTAATGAATTTACAACCAAATGAATGTCTTAAGATTAATGTTTTTGGAGCGGTGAACTTTATAATATCGGCTTACTCGATGGACCAGATATTTCCAGAAAAAAGTTAAACCATTATAACTATGTCTGTTTTGATTATCCGGTTTGATTTCTAAATTTTCTCTTTTTTAGGTTCTCATCATGCTCACATGGTTATATTTTGGTTGAATTGATGATTGTTCGAGTCTCGCCTTGGCTAATTAAGGAGAAGATTATGAGTATATAAGTAAAAGACACTATCTCTATTGGTACGAGACATTTTGGAAAAACCAAAGCAAAGTCACGAGAGTTCGTTGTTCCTATTAGTCATATTATTACTCTTCAAAGAAAACGTTCTTATTTTCTACCCCCAAAAGCATAGCACTCACATGGACTAAATATTGAAGACCATAATCTTATAAAACATGATGAGTATCTCTCCAACATTTATCCCACCAGCAATGCTCCCTTTGTGTGTATAATCATATGAATCTCCATTCCATTTTGTCTTCCATTTTGTGAACAACTTTAAAGGCCAAGTTACAAACGCCTATTTTGTGTGTTTTTTTTTCTCAATCTTAACAAAACTTTAATTTGATTATGTTATAAATTCTCGAATTAAGATGCTACCAACAAAAACTCTTATATTGAGGCAATTCTTGAGTTGAGAGATGTGTAAGGCGTTGAGCCCTTTGAGATGCTAATACTATCGTTATAGGTCCTTTGACTAGTTATACTCAAGTTAAAGCGCTAGAAAGTGTCTCTTTTCGTTCATAAGCCCTAATTTCTTATTGAATTCTATTGGTTTCATGTTTCTTCATTAGATTCACTTGAATTTTTTGATGATTTCTTTAGAACTTCTATTTGTTCGATCCTATAGTATAAAGATATATGCTTGAAAATAGCAGATAAATTATCAAAACGAATAATAATTAAGTTCTCAAAATAACTCACAAATTACGCCATCAACCTTTTGAATTGATCTTTTCAGTTCACTTCGACTACCTTGAAAGCAACTGTTCCAATCAACACGGTGTAGGTGTAATTAAATAGAGAATTTAAAGATATATATTCATTTGACACATGAATTGGGCGACCAAAGTGGTCCAAGACAGGTACCTAAAAAAGACAAAGAACAAGTGAAGGTAGGAGCTTATCTACACTATTCATTATGGGTCCAAACTTAGGAACATTATTATCATTATCAATTTGCAACAACTAAGAATTTTTTTTGAAGTGTCTTTTCAAACGCGTTTTTAAGAGTCAAAGGATATACATAAAAGTGTCTAAAATCATCTAAATCATGTAGAATTGAGAGATTTAATATCTTACTCTCTTGGTCGAGGCTGTATGTCTTGATTAGTTGAGGTTGTTATCTCACACCAAAGTAGGACAACTCGAAATCTCACACCAATTGGAGAGGGAAACAAAACATTTCTTATAAAGATGGGAAAACCTCTCCCTAGCAGACACGTTTTAAAACCGTGAAGTTGACGACGATACGTAATGGGTCATAGTAGACAATATTTGCTAGCAGTAGGCGGACAGTGCGAAGTACTGGTCGGAGTATGACTAAACTCACACGTGTAGTAGGCTTGTTCTATTACAAATGGTATCAAAGTCAATAACAAGTCATAGCAGACAATATCTACTAATACACGTACGTGCTTTTTCCTTTTGTTAAGCAAGATAACAAGTCGTAAACACGGTAGGAACGAGCTTTTTCCTGAAAAGCCAGCCTGAGGACCACCAACAAATAAGAAGTATTGTCGCTACCTCAAACCGAGTGAGTGAGTCGCTTTCGGTTTAGCTTGTAGTCATTGCTAATTTTTCAACAAAACAGAAAGTGAGAATCTGTTGAATAAAGGTGTAGCAAATTAATGCACAAAATAATGTTTTAATTAAGCATAATTGAAGTGATTAAAGTTAAACACGCGTTGATGTATACATTATCTCAGTTTTACAATTAATAATAATAATAATCAATAAACAAATAAAAGTAATAGGTTTAAAAAATAGTTGTCTGGTGAGGTTTTTATAGTAATTTAATATATCTTCCATTTTTTATTTGATTAACTACTCATAACTGCCTTTTATTATATTCATTTTTTGTTTTTTACGTTTTCCTAAATTCTATTTAAAACCCTAAACTTCTCATTTTTAATATTAATTTTAAATATTTAAATATCTATTTTAATATTTTATTAAATATGAAATTACATGTATACCGTTGGATTAAAAAAATCTTAAACCAATCAAAAAATTTAGATTGATGGGATTAGTTACTCGATCTACATGAATAGAGTTTACAACCAACCCAAGCCGGCTATTTTCAGACTAGGTTGAATTTTTTTTAATTATTTATAAAAATCCTTATCGTTTACCATACATATTATAATAATAACTAAAATCTCATATAATTCAAATATAAAATATTTACAAGTTACAACGTACCATACTTTTAGGTGTAAACTCCAAACTGAACTAAATATATAATTTTATAAAAATTCAAATCAACAAAAAAATTCTAATCAGCCTTTTTAGTTTGGATTGAGTAATTTGAGTTCATTGAATTATCCGGTCATATAAATATCTTAATTTATAATTTTAAAATGAAAAGTAATTAAATTAAAGTTGGAAAAAAACTTATGAGCTCTCAAAATAAATTTGAATATTATTATATTTATTTTTTTTATTTATTTGTTTGGTAAGATATTTCAATCAATCTAGCTAGTTTAAAGCTTTATATAATATAATATATATATAAAGAGAGAGATTGTTTGTTTAATTTAAAATATAATATTATATAATATGTATGGTATGTAGTGTTCTAAGTCATCAATAATAGAAGCGTGCATCACATAGATTCCATAAACCATATGATATATATATAATACTCTTCAATTATGTATGGATTGCAACCGTATTTATTTTATATATAAATATAAAATCTCATATTGATTGAAGAAAGAAATGAAACACTCTTTATAAAAGTATACAAACATCTTTCTAATAGATATGTTTTAAAATTATGAGGCTAATACGATACGTAACTGGCCAAAGTAAACAATATCTGCTAGCAATAGTTTGAAGAATGTTTTGAAACAAACGTCAAGCTCCAAAAGTTATGATAAAATTTTCAAAGTTCGAAAATATAATTGAAACGAGTATTTTTTATAATTTAATTTGTTCCAAACGGGACAAAACATAATGGGTTACTTTAATAAAATTTAATATTAATAGAAAAACGACAATATTTGAATGTTTAGAAAATTAAGTAAAGATTCTATTCACCAACCTAATTTAATTTTTAAAGTATAGCCTACTTTAGATTAGGTTCTAACAATGGAATATATTTTCAACATATTTTTGCCAAATTTGATTAATAAAAAATCCCTCTTAAGATGTCATAATTAAAAAAAGAAAAAAAATTATGAATTCATTAACCATTTAGGTCATTAGATGATCGGAATTAAAAGTGTAATAAAAAGCGACTACATATTTAAAATCAAATAGACACCACACAAGTTAGTTTAATAACGATGATATAAGATAGATGACTAAAAATGTTTTAAAAGAATTGAAAGTTACTATCTTTATGGATAAGGTATATCTTCTACTTTCCATTGACTCAATTATAAGAACTCCAAATTTAAACGTGCTTCATTTTGAACAATTTTATATTGAATGATATTTTGGAAATTAGTGATGATTATTATCGTGATTATAATCAATTAAATAATTTTGATTAGGTAAATGAATAATAAAACACAAAAATTAAATGAAACGAGCCCACGTCAGAATGAGAGCAATTTTGAAGATAGAATGACTAAAAAAGGCTTAAAGGAAATGAAAGTTACGACTGATACAAACTTCATAGTCAAACCTGTTTTGTTTGAAGCAATTTTGAGATGCATGTGAGTGAACACAAAACAGGTTGAAAGTACTCGGGTTGGTTTGTTGGAAGTAGGTGATAGAATAATGTCATTGAAAATGTCGAGATCATCCGATGTCGATTCCGAATATATTAATGGAAAAACTTAGGTGATTGAAAATATTTATTGAATTTAAAAGTTTTTTTTTGAGTTCAATGAACCAAATCAAATTTCTCAAAAACAAAATATATGAACATGTGTAGGAGTGTGATTATGGGAAAAAGGGAATAGGGTTTGTTCATAGTATGGGGATGATATTTTAAAACTAATTAAAACAGAAAATTCCAAAACAAAAAACAATTTTATTTTAAAGTGGACACGACAGTGGTTTTTCACAAACCTTCGAAAAATGTTTGGCATCTTTGGAACATGTCATAAGAGTAATGTGAAGCTTTGGTCTGTTTTTATGTCATCTATTAATTACTCATCCCGTGATCCCTTTGCTCTCGTGATCCTTTTTTACTTTCTTTCCAAAACAAAATCTACCATTCAGTTCGAGGGTCGATAGTTGATATCAAATTTCAAACACGCGTAGTAGAATACTCCAGGAGAAAAAGGGTATTTCAATAAATCGAGATCACGTCCGAATGAGAGTTCATGAACTGTACAATTATGGTTCATAAAAGCTTAATAAAATTGATTGTTGTAGTTTGATTTGACTCAATTTGAATGACAAACTGAAAATTCAATCATCTAGCATATCAAACAAACATGAAGAATCGAGTCAAACGGCCACATGGAGCAAATTGAACCACTCCAAACCGACAGTTCAATCAATTCAGTTTGATGATTTGTCGTTTGCTTAATTCTAAGGAGGAAGTGTGAGATCGGGTCTAGCTTGTTTGCCCACCGAAAAGAAACAAGGAAAAATAGGTGAATATGCAAAAGAGATTTCAAATATAAATACTGTGAGTCTCATATCGGTTGAAGAGGGAAACAAAATATTCCTTAAAGTTTAGAAACTTCTCCAATGGATGAGACTAACGACGATACATAACAGGATAAAACGAACAATATATGCTAACAGTGGGCTTGAGCTGTTACAAATTTATTAGAGCCAAACAGCGGATGGTGTGGCAGCAAGAAAGTTGAGCCTCCAAGAGATGGATTTGTGTGAGATCCCGACGTGGAAACCTCTCTAGTAATATATGTTTACACTTTTTAAAACAAGTTCAAATATTTATTACTTATATTATATTTACATTAATGATTTTTTTAACTATATAATAGAAATTTCAATTTACTGATCTTCACGTCAATGTCGAGTTCATATGAGAATACTGACAAAAACGTCGATAAAGTCACGAAAATATAAACCCGTAATGAACGTGATATTAAAAGCTACTTTATTAATAACTAAAAAAACTAAAAGTAGTAATTAATTTGTGGAAGTACAAAATCCAAAGGAAAGAAATAAAATTGTGGCTTTTCGTTTTCATAGGTAACTTTATTGCATGCAAAAGAAGACGTGTGTGAGGAACCATACAAAAAAACACAAGTCCTTGTCATTTCTCTAGAACCATCCACACACCTACAAATTGAGAGAGCTCAAACTTTAGCGGACCCCGAGTTCCACTTGACCTAATTGGCCGATATTCAGATGTTTGAATCTCCATACTTCTTTTGTGGTAATAGAAAAAAATCGTTGAGTCAAAAACCGTCTATAAAATTAAGAAATTATATGTTAGTATAACGACCCGCTTTTTATACTAAAAACAAGATCATCACTACATGCATGACGTGACTAATACATGTGGAAAAGACCCATATATTTTATAAAACGTGTCATGGACTTAACTTTAAAAAATAAATACCTTTAGAACAATATAGTCGTAAATAGACAAGTTGAAAAACCCTGAACTAATCTAGGGGCTACTCAAACACTTTGGCCCTTGTAAAGAATATTTGTTCCTCTCTCCAACCAATGTGAGATCTCACTATCCACCGATGCTGGGCAGGAGAGGTTTACACACCCTCATACATAATGTTTTGTTCCCTTCTCCAATCAGTGTGGGATCCCACAATTCACCCCACTTGGAGGCTCAACGTCCTTCTAGCACACTGCTCGATGTCTAACTTTGATACTATGAGATCTCACATCGGTTGGAGTGGGGAACGAAGTATTTCTTATAAAAGTGTGGAAACCTCTCCCTAACACACACATTTTAAAACTGAGGCTGACGATGATACGTCTGTAACTCCCAAGTCCACCGCTAGCAGATATTGTCCATTTTGACTCTGCTAACAGCATCACAATTCTAAAACGTGTCTATCATTCTGCCAAAGCCTGACTGAGGAAGAATTACGGGGCGTAAAACAAAAAAATATGTTGATTCAGGTTGGGTATACTATATTTAATTTATAACGGAACCCTCGCCCTTAACCCATTAACTAAAAAGAAAAAATAAAAAGATAAGGTCATTCCATTTCGACAAAAGACCCACACCCAAGTTCCATAACTTTGAGTCTGCTATCCCGATCAAGATTTTCCTACCCCAGAGGGAAAAGTCCTTCCCTTTTTGGTCGGTTGTGGGCGAGGAGGGATTCGAACCCTCGACACTGTGGTTCGTAGCCACGTGCTCTAATCTTCTAAGCTACAGGCTCACCCCGTCTCCACTGGATCTGTTCCCGGGTACCCTAGAAAAAGGAACCTTTCCTCTCCCTAGCCATTTGCCATTTCGAGTTAAGAAGACGTGGAAGAGAACTTAATAAAGAATATATTTTTTTTTATAATATATTAGGTTTAAATGGAAGAATGAGGTGTAAAAGCCACTAAAATTTAAAACAAGGCTTACATCTGTTCAATCTTGAACCACATTAATTTTGATGTTAACATATAATTTGTTTTCTCTCTATCTTAAATTAAACATTTATATTTAACCACAAAAATTTAAAACATCCAACTAATATCTATTTTATCTTCTCCTTTATGACAAAAAAACACGTGGCACTATTCCCTGGTCCAACCTTTTCCAAATATTCTTTTTCTTTTGTTTTGTTTTCCACGTAGTTTTATAAAATATATTCTTTTTCAATTATTTATTTTATATTATAACCATCCAAATATAATTCAATAAATAACACATTAATTTTCATTCCCAACGTCATCATTCAAATTATCAACCTTAAATCATTAAGCTAAAAAAATATTTTAATTTCTCATTTTTTATATATTTTTTTACCAAAGGTTCACAATTAATTTTTATTTAGTTAGTTCTAAAAATTATTTTTAATAAAATTAAGATGATATTCTTAGTTAAATAAATAAATAAATAAAAGACGTATTCTATGCCACTTATTCATACTATTTTGACTTAAACTAAAAATTTGGATGCTCAAATTCTAAATATTTAAAATAAATGGTTATGCAAAATTTGAAAAATAAAATAAAATAAACTTAAAATTTTATAGAACGTAATATAAAGAAATTAATTTTGTGGTTAATATAATTGCATAATTTAAATATAAAGGATTGATTTTGAGTTATCAAGTTTTAATAGGGCCCACCCATGAACACCACTTGGCCCCACAGTATTTGTTTCCATAAATAAAAGATAATAGAAATAGAATCTCAATTTTATTTATAAAAAAAAAAAATCATATAAACAAATTATTTCAATTAATAAAGAAGGGGCAATGCAGCCAGAAGAGAAAGTAGACAAAAATAATAATTTTAATTCTAATAATAATAATAATAATAATAACAACAATAACAAAAATATAAAACGATACAGATTAAAATCGTTTTGTTGTACTAAGAGGTTGAGCTCAAAATTCAACAATAAAAAACACTTATTTTAGCTCGTCCAACAATTAAATTTAAGGTAGTTTTCTTTAACAAGAATTAAATAGGTTCGAAATTTTTAATTTTATAATTATAATTTGATTTGATTTTAGTATTTAAAAAATGATATCAAATTCAAATTTGACGAAAAGTATTGATAGTCTCGATTGGTCAATTGTCAATTTATAAATTATAAGTGATACTCAAATTCAATTATAATTATTCAATGATATCATTTTTTTTTTTTTGTCGATTTCTAAGGCACTTAATACTACTTTATATTAGAAGTTAAGCCAATCATTAAGTCTCTTCAAAGCTAATCAGACAATAAATACAATAGTGAACTCACTTAATATCCGATTATTTTTTCAAATACGAATTTTATAATTCTTCTAGTTGTTTGAATTACTAACTTTTAAAACGATAACTGATATCTTATTCACTAAACTTGAAATCGATTTTATTGTTCGATTTTACAATGTGGAAACTTAATGTTCTACATATTTGCTAAATTCATTCATTGTTCTATAATCGTTCGTGCTCCCTCTCTATTTGAGCAACAAGAAATATCGAATAAGAGTTTCCCTTAATTCAACGCACTTAAATCTTAGCTCGTGCAATTATTTCCCCGATTCTCTATCATATCATATCAAATCAATTAATAATTTATTTTTACAAATAAAAAATAAAAACATCTTTTAAGTATTGAATTATATGTTTGTATGTTAGCATTGCAATAGATTATATATTTACAAAAACAATGATTAAAAATTACTTTGAGTCTATAAATTTATATGAATGTAATAATTTAATTTTTAAATTTTAATCGGTATAACGTAATTTCTATATTATTAAATTTGTAACAGTTTGGCTATGTAACAATATAGTCCATGCTTATCTCGATTTGAAAAAAAATCTATAAAATTAAATATTAAACTTTAATATATAAAAAATTAAAAGAGAGTTAAATTACAAGTTTAGTCTCTAAATTTTAAAATTTTAAAAGTGTTTTATTTTTTTTAATGCTTAAACTTTTAATTTTAATTCAAAATTATTAATGTTAGATACAATAAACTTAGTAGAATAAATTCATAAAATTTTAAAAAGTAAATTAATGGAATTTAATAGAAGAAACATTATTTGTTTTACCAAAAATAAATAAATAAATAAATAAAAGTATGTGTCTCTGTAAACTAATAGATGTAAACAAGTCTCCAAAGAAAACGCGTCTCTCCTTTTCCCCATTTTTGGCCTTCTTTTTTGGTGCTTTTATGCCCACCCTCTCCTCTCTCTCTCTCTCTCTCTCTCTCTCTCTCTCTATATATATATATATATATATGTGTGTATGTAATCCTTCCCCAACCTCTGCACTTCACCAATCCCACCAAAACCCATCAAAAAACCCACCATGCTTCTCTCTCTCTTCTACATCTCTCTACTCTCTCTCTCCTTCTCCCACTCCCATTCTCTCCCCCTCTCCTTCCCTCTTTCTCTCTCTAAACGCCCCTCCCCTGTTTCTCCTCTCTTCTCTTCTCTCTCCTCCTACGGCTCCGTCAAGCTCCCCTTCAAATACTCCACCGCCCTTGTCGTTTCTCTTCCTATTGGAACGCCGCCGCAGCCCACGGACTTGGTTTTGGACACCGGCAGCCAGCTTTCTTGGATTCAATGTCACCGCAAACTTCATAAGAAATTGCTGAAGCCCAAGACGGCGTCGTTTGACCCTTCTCTCTCCTCCTCTTTCTCTCTCCTCCCTTGTAATCATCCTCTCTGCAAACCCAGAATTCCTGATTTTACCCTTCCCACTTCTTGTGACCAAAATCGCCTCTGTCACTACTCCTACTTCTACGCTGATGGCACCTTGGCCGAGGGTAATCTCGTAAGAGAAAAATTCACCTTCTCAAATTCCCGTACTACCCCTCCTGTCATCCTTGGCTGTGCTCAAGCCTCCACTGAAAACAGGGGTATTTTGGGAATGAACACTGGACGTCTCTCCTTCGTCTCCCAAGCCAAAATCTCCAAATTCTCCTACTGCGTTCCCGGTCGAACCGGACCGGATTCAACCGGGTTGTTCTACCTTGGAGACAACCCGAATTCTGCCAATTTCAAATATATATCCTTGTTGACTTTCCCCAAAAGTCAACGCTCCCCGAATCTCGATCCACTGGCGTACACCCTCCCACTTAAGGGCATAAAAATTGCCGGGAACCGTCTCAATATCTCATCGGCCGTTTTCAAACCGGATAGGAGCGGGTCCGGTCAAACCATGATCGACTCCGGTTCGGACCTCACTTACCTAGTGGACGAAGCGTACGAGAAGGTTAAAGAAGAGATAGTCAAATTAGTGGGGCCCTTAATGAAGAAAGGGTACGAATACGCCGCCGTGGCCGACATGTGTTTCAACGACGGCGAGACAGCAGAGGTGGGTCGGAGGATTCGCGACATGTCGTTCGAGTTTGAGAATGGGGTGGAGATTTCGGTGGGGAAAGGAGAGGGGGTTTTGACGGAAGTGGAAAAAGGAGTGAAGTGTGTGGGGTTTGGACGGTCGGGAAGGCTTGGAATTGCGAGTAACATAATCGGAACCGTCCATCAGAAGAATACGTGGGTAGAATATGATTTGGCCAATAGGAGAATAGGGTTTGGTGGAGCCGACTGTAGCAGATTGAAGTGATGATGGACGATGGAGATTTCTACACGTGTTAGGGTTTGTGGAGGGTTCTAGAAGATGTTTGTATAATCATCATATTTTATTGAGCTGTGTGTATATAAATATGTGTGTATAGTTTCATACTTCATATAATAAAACAAAAATTTGTTGCTCAGACTCCATGTAATAAGGTTATAATATAAGGTTTATTGCAGAAAAATATGATTTAATTACACATAATAAGGTTATAATATAAGATTTAATTAGACATAATAAGGTTATAATATAAGGTTTATTGCAGAAAAATATGATTTAATTAGACATAATAAGGTTATAATATAAGATTTAATTAGACATAATAAGGTTATAATATAAGGTTTATTGCAGAAAAATATGATTTAATTAGACATAATAAGGTTATAATATAAGGTTTATTGCAGAAAAATATGATTTAATTTGGGTGGGAAGCAAAAGACATCTTACTATTCAAAATTAAACTCTGTTCCTATCTGCCGACCTAAACAAATCCCACAAAAGAATTAAAAAATAATAAAAATTATTATATATTTTAAAAAATAAAAAATAAATAAACCATTAACCTGAATTATTCCCGACACACACATGATTAGATATGTTGGGGTTCTTGCTCCATGTTTACGTTTGACACGTGGCACTTCCTAACATATTTCCTTCCATTCACTTCTTTTTAGGTTTTTTATTTACTTTTTTAAAGTGTTGTATTTCTATTTATGCATCAATTTTTTCGTGGATTAAAACAAAAAAGTTACTTTTTTTTTTTTTTTTTTTTTTTTTTTTTTTTTTTTTTTTTTTTTTTTTTTTTTTTTTTTTTTTTTTTTTTTTTT